>NC_090934.1:1445291216-1445594246 GCF_040938575.1 Ambystoma mexicanum | reverse complement strand
TGCAGATATAGTATCTGTTAACCAGCAGCATCCATATGCTGGAAGCTGTAACACTACAATCAACCTATGGAAAACTCAAAAGCAAAAATACCAGCATATTGGTGTGCGCGGTTAGTCAAAATTTGGATTCAATAAATATGTGTAACCATGTGTAACCATGAATTTAATGAATTCATTTGAATCTATACAATCTCAAACATTTCATTCACATGTTTAATATCAACATTGGATTTTCATGTCTGCAGCCAGAACCCATGTGCTCTGGATCGTTACCAAAAGACCTTGCACCTCTAATATTTCAACCTTCATTTCCTCACATTGAATACTCATATTAGTAGCCAGAGCCCTTGTACTCTGGATCTATACAGCCTCTCACAATAAGTTCTAATATTTGCATCAAAAAACTCATCCCTCCATGGAGGGAAAATCTTTAACGGAGGCCAGCCAGAACTCCTGGATGGTTGGGGCGATGTCTCCCATGTTGGGCAACCTTCCCCAAGTTAAGCGTCAGTTCCAGGGAGCCCTGGCAGGGTTCCCATCCCTCCCTGGAGAGAAAAGCTGTAACGCAGGCTAGCCAGAGCTCCCGGACAGCTGGGGGTGCTACCTCCCAGCTTGGGCAACTGTCTCCCTTGTTAGTCGGCAGTCCCCAAGTTCAGCAGTGGTCACAGGGAGCCCCTGCAGGGTCCCCATCCCTTCCCAGAGGGAAAAGCTGTGAATCAGCCTAGCTAGAGCTCCAGGACGGTCGGGGCTGCTGCCCCCAGCTCGGGCACCTATCTCGCAAACCTGTAGGTTATCCACAACACCAAATACCATAAGTATTTCTTCTTCCTAGGTCCTTTAGTGCACCAGTATGTTAAACTGTATTCGTATAATACCCTCTTGTTATGAATATTGGCCTAAGCCCATTTGCGTTGTACGGAAAACCGCGTTTGAAATGTTCTGATTCAAAGCGACTTCGCCGCCATTTTAAGAACCATTCGCCATTTTGATTTTAACTCTTGTTTCGTGTCCTAAAATGGAGGATTGTGTTTTCAACTATAGCCGAGCCGACTGACCTTTGAGTTACGTCAACATTTAGGCTGCCGATAGCAGAATGTTTGTTCTGTGCAAAGGAACCTTGCGACTCATATGAACTGCAATCTAAGTGTTGTCCGTGCTCACAGCCTCATCCTCATATAAACAACGAGACAATGAGAACAAACTCAGAACGTGTGTTTTTGCTGAAACTGCATTTTGTCGATTCTTGAAACAAGGCTTACTGTGGATTGGAGAGTCAACGTTACCATTGAATTTTCACGGACAAGTAAACTTGTTAAATATGTTAAACAATATTGTCATATTTGTCATGTGAACTGGGCACGAACCCTAGAATGTAAATTATTAGTTTGGAGAGGGGCTGGACAATGATTGGAATAATGTATAAAAGAACCTGTACTGAGATGTCCAGCACTCTCACCCCTCACTGTGTCTGCTGGTACACACTGCGAGGTGTTGGGAGCCAGATAGCTATCTGTTTTGCTTTGAATTCTGTACAGAAATAAAGATATTTGTATCTCTCGACCCGTGATTGGCGTATTTCATTTTGTGGTACTAAGCCTCGATAGTACTTTCGTCTTTCAAGTAGTTTCCCTTTGCACCCGGGTAAGTGCCCAGACACATTTGAGTTACCATTTTCGTCAAGACATATGTGAGAACGTGGGCAGGTAGGACATATGTTTTGCTGGCATGTTATAGTGGTTTCTTGGTGGCAATTGTCTGAAAAAGAAATGTTCACCACTATTGGAGTTTGTCGGGCCTTGCGGGTAATACATTCTAGGGCTATTGGCAAAAGTCAAATCTCTTTCGATTCCCCCGGGTGTCTTCTTTTCAGAAATGTATGGGGTTACCAGTTTTTCTTTGTGACTGCAACACCCCAGGCCCAAACTGTGGGTTGTCCAGATGGCCAAACGGACAAAACAGTATTCCCCAGGGCGTCTGATGTACCAGTGGTTTAGCCTATTCCCTTTGTACCCAAGTCAGTGCTCCGACACATGTGAGATACCGTTTTTGGTTGAGACCCCTGTGAAAATGTGGGTAGGTCGGACATTTGTTGTTTTCTCTTGGTTTTCACAATGTTTTCACACATTTCCAACTTCACTTTGTTACACAGCCCTTTCATTTCCCAAATATGATCTACATTTACAGGGTAATTCATGGAAATTCTCACAAAAGTGGCGCAGGCGGCTGGCGCACAGTGTTCCCGTGCGATAGACTGAGCCGCGTGCGATAAAATTCATTTCAGCGCACAGCGTATTCATGGATTTTAGCCTCCAAACCCAGCCGTGGCGCAGAGTGGCGCAGCGACCCTGCAGCAGCGCCAGTTACGCCCCCAAGAACGCCCTCGCGCAAGGAAAAGGCATCAAAATCCCCAATCCAGCGCAAAGGTCTGCGCCAACCCAAAACCAGTTTACCGGACTGCCAAACAGCAAACAGCAAGCGGGGAACGTGTATTACGGGTTTCGTGGTAACTTCCACATGCGAAAGGGCCTGTGCGAGCGGGGTACGTGTATAACTGGGGTTTGCGGGAAGTTTCACACGCGATTGGCCTGGGTACGTGTATTCCAGGGGTGCGCGGGAAGTTTCAAATGCGATAGGCCCTGTGCGAGTGGTGTACGTGTATTCCTGGGGTTCGCGTGAAGTTTCACACGCGAATGGGCTGGGTACGTGTATTTCAGGGGTGCGCGGGAAGTTTCACACGCGAATGGGCTGGGTACGTGTATTTCAGGGGTGTGCGGGAATTTTCACATGCGAATGGGCTGGGTACGTGTATTACAGGGGTGCGCGGGAAGTCTCACACGCGAATGGGCTGGGTACGTGTATTTCAGGGGTGCGCGGGAAGTCTCACACGCGAATGGGCTGGGTACTTGTATTTCAGGGGTGCTCGGGAAGTTTCACACGCGAATGGGCTGGGTACGTGTATTTCAGGGGTGCTCGGGAAGTTTCACACGCGATTGGCCTGGTTACGTGTATTTCAGGGGTGCGCGGGAAGTTTCACACGCGATTGGCCTGGGTACGTGTATTTCAGGGGTGCGCGGGAAGTCTCACAAGCGAATGGGCTGGGTACATGTATTTCAGGGGTGCGTGGGAAGTTTCACACGCGATTGGCTTGGTTACGTGTATTTCAGGGGTGCGCGGGAAGTTTCACACGCGATTGGCCTGGGTACGTGTATTTCAGGGGTGCGCGGGAAGTTTCACACACGAATGGATGGGTACGTGTATTTCAGGTTTGCGCGGGAAGTCTCACGTGAATGGGCTGGGTACGTGTATTTCAGGGGTGCGCGGGAAGTCTTAAACGCGAATGGGCTGGGTACGTGTATTTCAGGGGTGCGCGGGAAGTTTCACACGCGATTGGCCTGGGTACGTGTATTCCAGGGGTGCGCGGGAAGTCTCACGCGAATGGGCTGGGTACGTGTATTTCAAGGGTGCGCGGGAAGTCTCACACGCGAATGGGCTGGGTACGTGTATTTCAGGGGTGCGCGGGAAGTTTCACACGTGATTGGCCTCGTTACGTGTATTTCAGGGGTGCGTGGGAAGTTTCACACGCGATTGGCCTGGGTACGTGTATTTCAGGGGTGCGCGGGAATTTTCACACGCGAATGGGCTGGGTACCTGTATTTCAGGGGTGCGCGGGAAGTCTCACGCGAATGGGCTGGGTACGTGTATTTCAGGGGTGTGCGGGAAGTCTCACACGCAAATGGGCTGGGTAAGTGTATTTCAGGGGTGCACAGGAAGTTTCACACGCGATTGTCCTGGGTACGTGTATTCCTGGGGTGCGCGTGAAGTTTCACACGCGAAAGGGCCCTGTTGGAGCGGGGTACGTGTATTCCTATGGTTCGCGTGAAGTTTCACACACGAAAGGGCCCTGTTGGAGCGGGGTACGTGTATTCCTGGGGTGCGCGTGAAGTTTCACACGCGAAAGGGCCCTGTTGGAGCGGAGTACATGTATTCCTGGGGTGCCCGTGAAGTCTCACACGTGAAAGGGCCCTGTTGGAGCGGGGTACGTGTATTCCTGGGGTGCGTGTGAAGTTTCAAAAGCGATTTCAGCAGGGTATGTGTATAACTGGGGTTCGCGGGAAGTGCAGGGTACATGTATTACGGGGGTGCCGGTGAGTCCTACACGTGATTTGGCAGTGTGGGTCCTCCCAGGTGTTCCCTCTACACCCTCCACGGCCCCTGCAGGCAGCCCACACCACAGGGGACTACCCTGCACCCCTGGTCATGTCCCGCAGGCAGCCCATCCACCATGGGCATGCCCCCCAGCAACGCCACATGTCACCTTGCACTACTGATCACCAACCCATGTCCCCCTGCACCCCCACCCCCCAGCAGTGCGGGGCACCTTCCAGCAGGCCCCCACTCATGTCCCACTCATGTCCCCCTGCACCTCCACCCCCCAGCAGTGCAGGGCACCTGCCAGCAGGCCCCCACTCATGTCCCCCTGCACCCCCACCCCCCAGCAGTGCGGGGCACCTGCCAGCAGGTCCCCACTCATGTCCCACTCATGTCCCCCTGCACCCCCACCCCCCAGCACTGCGGGGCACCTGCCAGCAGGCCCCCGCTCATGTCCCCTTGCCCCCAGGTCATGACGATCCTAAATCATGGCCCTTATGGCCAGCCTACCCAGCACAAAGACCCAACCAAGTATTGCATCCACCCACATCGAAAAGGCAATTACATGATACAACCCCAATGGCAAGTATGTAAATGAACACCTGTCCGTCACACATACACAATGGGTGCAAGTGAATCTCAAAACACAAATCATGACATGCATGAAACCAATGAGATAATACCACAAATGGAAGTATCAAAAAACATATATTGAAGATAACATGAACGTAAATCAAATCAAACACACAACAATGGGAATAACAAAAGAAATGGTCCATGTCCGGTAAATAATGAAAAACAAGAAATAATAAGTCAAAGAAATCCAAATAGGAATGGTGTCCAAAGTCACAGTGCAAATAATAAAATGCAAGGTTTCAAACAAAGTAAAAACCATTGCTCCATGGTGAACACAAAAAAAATATAAAAAAAGATTAATCCAAAGTAGAACTATGTACAATCGAAGAATCCAGGATCCATGATCCCAACTCAATAAATGAAACCCACAAAATACTACTACCTAATAAAAATAACTATATACAAAAATGTGGTTCAGTGTTCAAGCGGTCCAAAATAAAGAAAAAACGAAAGGAAACCTAACACTAACTAACTAACTATTTACAAGGGCAGCAGGCAAGTCCAACGGCTCACTGGTTGATGTCCCGGGCCAGGGCATCATCGAACTCCTGCTCAATGTCCTGGAGGCGGTCCTCTTCCATGGCCCCGAGGGTTCGCAGGGACGATGACATCTGGATCTCGAGGTCCCTGCGAATGGCCTCGAGGCACTCGGCCCGCCTCAGGGCCCTCCGCATGGAGTTCTCCGCCCTGACCATCGTGAGCCGTGCCTCTTCCGCCCGATGCCGCTCCGCATCTATGGCATGGCCCAACTGCTAACACACGGAAGACACTTCCCGTCCAGGGTCCTCCTGCCCTCCGGCCGATGCCTGCCCCTCCGATGATGAAGGCCCCGAGCCATCATGGCTCCCACCTTGTTGCTGCTGCTGCTGTGCCACTGCCTGTGCCCTGGCTCTTGCTGCCTGCACATCCTCCTCCGGCTGGGATGCAGTTGTTGATGTGGCCACCCCTGCTGGACGTACGACTCCCGACTGTGGCAGGGATGTGTCCTCCACCAGCCTGGCCGCAGGGTCAGAGGCAGCTCCACAGGGTACCCAGGTGATACATGGGTGGGAAGATGGCATGGAGGACGACTGGGGCATAGGGGGTTCAGTTGAGGGGGGGGTCCGAACAAGGTCCAGAAAACGGAGGAATCCAGCCCTGGTGAGCTGGCCCAGTGGGTCAACGCGGTCAACGAGCCATGCGAGAAGACGTGCAGTCTCCTCATGAAAAGACTGCAGGTCACCTCGCATGGCACGTTGACGCAACGCCACCCCACCCATGACAGGCTCAACCCGGTGCCGGATAGCCACATCCGCAGGGAGAGGAAGGCCAGTTGTTGTAAGCCAATCCCCTCCCTGGGAACGGGTCTGGACGTAGGCATCCCTGCTGGTGCAAGATGATGCAGTGACAGGATCAGGGGCAGGATTGCACACTAGCAGCTCCGCGGCGGCCTGTGCTGCCTCCTGTCCCTGCACTGCACCACTAGCACCAGTGGAATCCCCACCTCCAGACCCCATCTCTGTCCCTTGCACGGCCTCCTCCACCACCAAACCCCCCACCAACCTGGATGACTCCGTGCCATCTTCCTCCGTCAGACCCTGTGGGGTCTCAGCTGCCCCTTCTGCTGCCGAAGAGTCCAACTCCGACCTCCGCCTCTTGGATCTCCCCTCAGCAGCTGCGACCTGGGATGCGGCACCGGACTCCTCACTCCCCTACGAGATGAAAACCTGGGAGGGGAGCCGGGCCTTGCATCTCCGGCTGGCCGTGCGATCCCTGCCGCTGTGCCCCACAGCACCCTCTCCGCTCTCTTCATCAGTTGACGCTGCAGACAGGGAGAGATAGGAGACAGGCATCAGGGCACTGTACAATGGACTCATACACACATGACAGTTGCACACGAGTGTCATTGTCAAACTTCAGACATGGCATCACAATCCCCAACACACATGTCATTTAAACTCACACACATGAGCTATTCCACAGCCATATTGCAACAGCCAGCACCATCCATACACATACAACAGCATTAACTGCCAAAGGTGAGCCTGACATCACATTAAACACAAGGAGTGCACTAGACACGCACACACGCCACCACACTCACATGCATGTGTACACCTCCTACGACTGTCGCAGTGATGAGATTTGCACCCATGTGACATCTGGCAATCAGTCTTCTACACATCAGTGTCCCAGGCATCCATGTTGCATCACTGTTGCACCCTTGTCAAATACACACACATGCACATGCACACGGTGCAGACACATGCAGCTGGAACCGACATCCATGTGTGACACCACGAACATGCCTACTTACATACACATTCATCCAAACATGTGTGCCCACACATCAGCATTTTGCATGCAAGCTCACACACACATGCACCATCCATGTGTCACACATGAGAGGCCTCGCATGTGTCAACCTCACGGCCCTGTACATACATGGCCCGACAAAAACACATGTGCAACCTGCACACTACTGGCACACCACCACACACACAGCATACAATCAGTATGCATGTACACTTACCGCTCGACTCCAGACGGGTCTGCCTCCCAAGGACCTGGACATGGAGCGCTGGGGATATGCTTTCCAGGACCCTCATCTGATCTTCCGACAGATGGCCCCGGCGCCCCTTAGCATCCGCTGCCTTCAAGAGGCGCCGGGCCTTGCTGAGGGTCCTGGACCTGAAGTCCTCCCAGCGCTTCTTGACATGATGGAATAGGCGGACTGCCACCCCCTCCGCGTTGATGGCAGTCACAATGTCCGTCCAGATCCGGGTCCGTCCTTCCTTGTCGGCGCGAGAACCTCCATAGAGGGCATCATACTGCCCCAGGACTTGCTCCACCAGGACACCAACTTCGGTGGCAGTGAAGCTGGTGGCCCTCTGCCTCTCTGGCTGGGGGTTGCCAGTGGTACCAGATGGTGTAGTGCCCGACATGGCAACCCCAGAGGCAGGAGTGGGTGGGCAACTGGGTCCTGGGGCTGGGCTGTGGAGCGAGATGGTACTCCAGTCGGGAGTCTTCGGTTCCAGCAGGGGTGGTCAGAGCAACTGCACCCCTGGCTGATGTGCAGGCAGCAAATAGCAGGGCACGTGGGCAGCAGGCAGGCAGGCAGCAGCAGATGGCAGGTGGGAGCGTGCTCGGGGCTCTGGGGGGCAGTAATTCGGCCTTCTGGGCAGGAGCGTGGTCTTCCGTGCGCTTACGCGTGGCCAGCTTGATACGGAGTGATTTGGCACGTGAAAATCTTGCACGTCAGCATGTAATTCGAGGAAAGGCACTTAGCGCGTAAGCGCGTCAGCACGCGTACGCGATTTCATTGGACCAAAGGCCCTTAGCGCATAGGCGCGTCTGTGACGTGCGTGCGCAGGCGTTTCCCTGTACACGGGTGCATGTTACACGTCCAAGAACTGCACGTCCGAGTGTCAGCTTGTGTAATTGGAGGATAGGGCCTTAGCGCGTATACGCGGAAGTGACGTGGGACGTGTGGGCCGGTTCAAAAGGCACGTGTAGGACGTCATTTCCTTGTACGTGCTTTTCGTGGAGAGCGAGTGGGTGAATTCTGTACTTCTTGTTGGTTCACACGCGATTTACTTCACAGCGTTTCTAGTTCGTACTCCCTGTTACCTCTGACAGCTTTTTTTCTGATTTTCTGTTGGGCCTGTTTCCTCAAACAGCGTTCACTTCTTCTTTTGTCCTGTCTCCTCAGACAGTGTACAATTCTTCTTTTGGCGGGGGTGTTGCCAACGCGCACACGCGTGTATTTTTCACGCTCATTTTCCAGGCAGACGGTGAGTCGCGCACGTATTTACCAACTGTGCTTGCCCCGTGTGTCGCGTACCCCTTCAGAGGTCATTGTGGGCTGCGTGTAACACGCGTACATTCATTTTTGTGTTTCTGGGTGCCACAGCGTAGTGCGGGTTCATTTTTCCACGCACGTGGTCTACGAGGGGTTGCGTGCACATTATATTCTGTTTTTGGGGTGCCTGTGCGTTGCGTGACCCATCATCTTTCCCCAGGGGTCACATACAGCCTTGCTAGAGCACTAGGGTACGAATTCCATCTAGTACCCTACCCCTTTGACACCCAATTACCCAGGACAATAGTTTACTGCAACTCCCATACGCACAACAACATCAGTGCCATGGTTGGGAGGCGACCAAGCGGTAAGGGTGGCAAAGGTGGCCGAGCCTCAAGAGGTGGCCGTGGTGGGCGCGGTAAGGGACGTGGCCAGGATTTGCAGGGTACCCCTAGCCACCCATGTGTGGAGGACCAGTCAGGGACACCCATGCCACCCCCCCCATAGTTGAGGGAAAAGTGGCTGACACCATCTCTGATCAGCCCTTGTTGGACCGGCCCATTGTGGCACCTGACCTAGCAGAGGGTGACTCCCAGGCTGACTTCCAGTTCGCCAAGTGTAGGCCACGTGTGGCGGTGCAAGTTGGTGTCACCAGGCCACGTTGATCAGGGGCAGCTATGTCATCTGCTGCCCCGAGTAGGCAGGGTGGGGAGGCTGCAGGGGCAGCTGCAGCTCCATCCACCCCAGCTCTGACTCTCCCAGCCAGGGCAGTGTTGGTCCCAGTCCATCTTGATAACGTTCCCCCTGACTACGTAACACTTCAGCCAATGCCTGCACCAAGGCCCATGCTCAGTGTGCATTCCAACACTCCAACTACCCAGTCCACCGGTGTTCCTGCCCCTAGAGCCAGAGCGGCGTAGGCCACTCAGGATCCCCACCACCTTCCAAAAAAAAGAGGAAGAGTGCTCGTCCACTACAGGCTGATACCCCAGACACGGCTACGCAGTCCGGCACTCAAAGGAAGCCTAGCTTCAATGATGCCGAACGTGATGCACTTGTGCAGTATGTGTCCGCACACGACAGCGAAATGTTGATCACTTCAGGGTGCAAGACCACACCTGCCCAACGTCAGGCACACTGGCAGACCGTCGCGGACATCCTAAGTGCCCTTGGATCAGTGAGGTGCACAGCTGGTGAGTGCTACAAGCGCTGGAATGACCTTAAGCGCAGGGCAAAGAAAAAGCTGGCCTCAAGTCATGCCGCTACTCTGTTGACTGGGGGTGGGTTTCCACAAGAGGACATTGAACTCACTGTACATGAGTCTGTTGCTAGGACCTACGTCACAGAGGAACAGATCCAAGGTGTGGGAGGTCTGCCAGATTACGAGGCATTGTCCGGTGAGTGAACATGCATGTGTGTGTGATCCATGTGTATGTTGTGTGTGTGAGGGTTTCTGATTGAGTGCCAGGTGAGGGTGTGTGTGCCTGAGTGGTTTGGGTCACCCATGTGCTTCATCCAAAACATTCTGCACCCCTGGATTTGGGTATTACAGTATCCCTTCTGCCCACAGTAGACTTTTTGTGCAACATCACACCAGTTGCCCTTGAAGTGGCATCTTGCAACAACATTGTTCCGTATTTCTCATTGTTCATTCAGGCTGATTGTTTCGATCCCCCCACTTTCACTACGCATTTCAAACGATATGTGACATGCCTATGGTACATGCCATCTGTGTAATGGCATGGTCATGTATGTGAATTGGACATGCCACTCACAGGCCAATGTGTGATGGCTCTGCTAGCCAGCATGCAGCCAATGTGTTGCTCTTCCATCTTGGTGTCATCAGTGTCTGACATTTTCCTCCCCTTCAAACTCAGTGACAGTGCATGCATGCGAGGGTTATAGTCATGTGGGACATGTGTCAATCAAGTACTGGTTCTGTACCTCGTGAGGCCATGGTGCTAATGCCTGTTTCCATTTTTTGTCTTTCATGTTTCTGCAGGGGATGACGCACTTGATGCTGCTGAGGGTGAGGAGATGGTGCAGACCCAGAAGGGATCTCAGTCACGATCGTGCACCAGTGGGGGACGGGGTGTGGTGGTGGGTGAGAACCCACTCTTGCTGCAGACCGTTCTCTCCATGGGTGTCCCTGGGTGCACCTCACCAGACCTCTTTTCGGGTGTTGATTCGGATGATGAGACCTATGTGGCTTCGCAGGTAGGTGTTTCTGGGAGGGATTGTGTTCTGTCCGACCCACCTGCACCAGGGGTACAGCCCACTATGGGGATGTCAGTGTTGGTAGGTCCGCCTTTGGTGGTTACGGATGCAGGGCCACACTCCGCAACATCTGATCCTGTTCCTGGGCCAGCAGATCAGAGGGGGAATGCCGACACAGCAAGGCACAGTTCGCCTTGCCCCAGACAGGTGTGGTGTCCGCCAACGCGGTGGCCGTACGCCACCAGGCAATACCGCATGGGAGAGATCCATATACAATATGGCAAACCAACAGGCAGCAGCATCTCAGATGATTGCTCAAGCTATGGAGAGGGTGGCCACTTCCATTGTCCCCCCAGAGAGGCAGATGGAGCAACTACAGCAGGCAACAGACTCCATTTGCCAATCACTCAGGGACGACATGTTGGCGTCCAACAGGGACAGACGAGCGGCCCTGGACACTCTGCGGGAAGCCATTTCTTTAGAGTCCCAGGCCCAGAGGGAAGCCCTGAGGGTAGAAGTCCGTCACCTCAGGCAGACTCTTGTGGAGCTTGAGGCGTCCACTGTCACGAGGACAGAACAGCTGCTGGAGCATGTCACACGTACGCTCTCAGCAGAGATGCAGGCAACTCGGGAGGAGGTCCGGGCATCACGTCAGGTGGTGCATGGGGATCTCTGCACCATAATCCTCCAGAACGAGACCTTCCACACCCGCATGCTTGCTGCCATGGAGGACCAGACTAGGGCTTTGCGTGGTCTGCCTCCCATAGCACCACCACCTCCTGTGGCGGCAGCAGCACAGGGTGATGAGAGCGAGCACAGCCATTCAGAATCTCTCACATTAGCGTAGCCATGCAGGCCATGAGCCCATGGAGGTGTTTTTTTTTCGCAACATACACACAGGTGGCTGTTGGTGTGCACCTTGTCCTCGGACCTCCTGGGTGGCCTCCCCCACCCCCCTAACCCCCACATGGCCATTTTTTATTTTTGATTTTTGGATTTTGGTTTTTGATTTTTGATTTTTCCTTTTTTGTTACAGTGTGTTGCCTTGTGTGGCTCCCGTGGGCATCCACTGTACTGCGGCTGGGCACATGCAGGCTTGTCCTGAGTTTGGGTTAGATGCTTGGGTTCGTGAGACACACACCCCCTCCTGCTTCCCGTTACCATGGGCTTGCAAAGGGTGTGCCCAAGTGACAGTAACTTCCACAGTGACATTGGACTCCCATGACATGTGTGGGCAGTCTGTAGTCAATACTGTGTATACATTCCTAGTGCATATTGTTGTAGTATTGTACACTGCATGGTGTATTGAGGTGTGCTTGTGCATCCATGTCTCCCTCCTAATTTGCAAGTTCATTCCACATGTCTTCACAAGGCCGTCTACTTTGGAGATGGAGATGGAGTTCATGTTGTAAGCAGTGCACTTCCAGATTTGCGTGGCACCAACACTGTACAGTTGGGGGTGGTCGATGTGCTAGCATCACCAGGTTGTAAGTCTACATATCCTTTAACTTAGTACTGTCATGTGAATGCCATTTTTGGGGTGGCTAGCTGCATTGTATTGTGGTAAGTCTTTGGTCATGTGTGTTGTCAGTTCTACATTAATGGGAGCACATTGTGTGTGGCCATTTTCCCATCGGGACACTGTACCTTGTGACACTTGTGTCATGTTTTGGGGATTCCTTTGTTTGCTCTCACATAGCATGACATGCCATGGTGTGTTGGGGGGCGGTGCTGGGGAGGTGTTGGGTGACATGGCATTGTTGTCATGTTGTATCTTGCAAGTGGGTAATGATTTTAGCAGCATAGAAGTGTGTCTTTTGATGACACAGCATTGGTGGTGTTTGTGTAGGTAGGGATGCACACAATGGAACACTACCAGGTGAACAATATCAGGCTGGTATGGTTGTGACAGTTGACTGTCAGTTGACTCATCATCATTGATAGTCAGCTGGTATGTGCCAGGGCTGTGTGCACTCCACAGGGGTGTGATTTTAGGTGAAGTAATTAGCCACCAGCTGCGTACAGGCTGCCTCACCCCGTGCCCTTTCCCCTCCCATGACTACGGGCGTGCATGTGGTTGGGGATGTGGGGCACCACCATGTCCACCGGCAGGCCCCTGCGTGTTGCAACGTTGTGCAGGACACATGCTGCCACTATGATCCTGCACACTACTGGGGGAGCGTATAGCAGCTGCCCACCAGAGCGGTCAAGGGAGCGAAAGCGTGACTTGAGCACTCCGAATGTGCGCTCCACTATGCCCCGGGTTGCAATGTGGGCTGTGTTGTATCTTCCCTGGGGTGGCGTGGTGGGGTTCCGAATTGGCGTCATCATGTGGGTGCTCAGAGGGTAGCCACTGTGCCCTGGGGAGGTGGTGATGGGTATCATTAGTGGGGTTGTGACATTACTCAGTATCTGACATGCATGCATGTGCTGTGGCATTTATACTCACCAACCAGCCATGTATCGCCATGCCGTCCAGCTTCTAGGTCCCGGTTTCGGGTTGACATTCTGTAAATGAAACTGTCGTGGGTGGACCCTGGATAGTTGGCATATACTGAGGTGATGATTCCTTTGGCATCACATACTACCTGGACGTTGATGGAATGCCAGTGCTTGCGGTTTCTGTAGATGTGCTCAGTTTCCCTGGGAGGATGTAGAGGGGTGTGCGGGAAGTCTCACACGCAAATGGGCTGGGTACGTGTATTTCAGGGGTGCACAGGAAGTTTCACACGCGATTGTCCTGGGTACGTGTATTCCTGGGGTGCGCGTGAAGTTTCACACGCGAAAGGGCCCTGTTGGAGCGGGGTACGTGTATTCCTATGGTTCGCGTGAAGTTTCACACACGAAAGGGCCCTGTTGGAGCGGGGTACGTGTATTCCTGGGGTGCGCGTGAAGTTTCACACGCGAAAGGGCCCTGTTGGAGCGGAGTACATGTATTCCTGGGGTGCCCGTGAAGTCTCACACGTGAAAGGGCCCTGTTGGAGCGGGGTACGTGTATTCCTGGGGTGCGTGTGAAGTTTCACAAGCGATTTCAGCAGGGTATGTGTATAACTGGGGTTCGCGGGAAGTGCAGGGTACATGTATTACGGGGGTGCCGGTGAGTCCTACACGTGATTTGACAGTGTGGGTCCTCCCAGGTGTTCCCTCTACACCCTCCACGGCCCCTGCAGGCAGCCCACACCACAGGGGACTACCCTGCACCCCTGGTCATGTCCCGCAGGCAGCCCATCCACCATGGGCATGCCCCCCAGCAAAGCCACATGTCACCTTGCACTACTGAATACCAACCCATGTCCCCCTGCACCCCCACCCCCCAGCAGTGCGGGGCACCTGCCAGCAGGCCCCCACTCATGTCCCACTCATGTCCCCCTGCACCTCCACCCCCCAGCAGTGCAGGGCACCTGCCAGCAGGCCCCCACTCATGTCCCCCTGCACCCCCACCCCCCAGCAGTGCGGGGCACCTGCCAGCAGGTCCCCACTCATGTCCCACTCATGTCCCACTGCACCCCCACCCCCCAGCACTGCGGGGCACCTGCCAGCAGGCCCCCGCTCATGTCCCCTTGCCCCCAGGTCATGACGATCCTAAATCATGGCCCTTATGGCCAGCCTACCCAGCACAAAGACCCAACCAAGTATTGCATCCACCCACATCGAAAAGGCAATTACATGATACAACCCCAATGGCAAGTATGTAAATGAACACCTGTCCGTCACACATACACAATGGGTGCAAGTGAATCTCAAAACACAAATCATGACATGCATGAAACCAATGAGATAATACCACAAATGGAAGTATCAAAAAACATATATTGAAGATAACATGAACGTAAATCAAATCAAACACACAACAATGGGAATAACAAAAGAAATGGTCCATGTCCGGTAAATAATGAAAAACAAGAAATAATAAGTCAAAGAAATCCAAATAGGAATGGTGTCCAAAGTCACAGTGCAAATAATAAAATGCAAGGTTTCAAACAAAGTAAAAACCATTGCTCCATGGTGAACACAAAAAAAATATAAAAAAAAGATTAATCCAAAGTAGAACTATGTACAATCGAAGAATCCAGGGTCCATGATCCCAACTCAATAAATGAAACCCACAAAATACTACTACCTAATAAAAATAACTATATACAAAAATGTGGTTCAGTGTTCAAGCGGTCCAAAATAAAGAAAAAACGAAAGGAAACCTAACACTAACTAACTAACTATTTACAAGGGCAGCAGGCAAGTCCAACGGCTCACTGGTTGATGTCCCGGGCCAGGGCATCATCGAACTCCTGCTCAATGTCCTGGAGGCGGTCCTCTTCCATGGCCCCGAGGGTTCGCAGGGACGATGACATCTGGATCTCGAGGTCCCTGCGAATGGCCTCGAGGCACTCGGCCCGCCTCAGGGCCCTCCGCATGGAGTTCTCCGCCCTGACCATCGTGAGCCGTGCCTCTTCCGCCCGATGCCGCTCCGCATCTATGGCATGGCCCAACTGCTAACACACGGAAGACACTTCCCGTCCAGGGTCCTCCTGCCCTCCGGCCGATGCCTGCCCCTCCGATGATGAAGGCCCCGAGCCATCATGGCTCCCACCTTGTTGCTGCTGCTGCTGTGCCACTGCCTGTGCCCTGGCTCTTGCTGCCTGCACATCCTCCTCCGGCTGGGATGCAGTTGTTGATGTGGCCACCCCTGCTGGACGTACGACTCCTGACTGTGGCAGGGATGTGTCCTCCACCAGCCTGGCCGCAGGGTCAGAGGCAGCTCCACAGGGTACCCAGGTGATACATGGGTGGGAAGATGGCATGGAGGACGACTGGGGCATAGGGGGTTCAGTTGAGGGGGGGGTCCGAACAAGGTCCAGAAAACGGAGGAATCCAGCCCTGGTGAGCTGGCCCAGTGGGTCAACGCGGTCAACGAGCCATGCGAGAAGACGTGCAGTCTCCTCATGAAAAGACTGCAGGTCACCTCGCATGGCACGTTGACGCAACGCCACCCCACCCATGACAGGCTCAACCCGGTGCCGGATAGCCACATCCGCAGGGAGAGGAAGGCCAGTTGTTGTAAGCCAATCCCCTCCCTGGGAACGGGTCTGGACGTAGGCATCCCTGCTGGTGCAAGATGATGCAGTGACAGGATCAGGGGCAGGATTGCACACTAGCAGCTCCGCGGCGGCCTGTGCTGCCTCCTGTCCCTGCACTGCACCACTAGCACCAGTGGAATCCCCACCTCCAGACCCCATCTCTGTCCCTTGCACGGCCTCCTCCACCACCAAACCCCCCACCAACCTGGATGACTCCGTGCCATCTTCCTCCGTCAGACCCTGTGGGGTCTCAGCTGCCCCTTCTGCTGCCGAAGAGTCCAACTCCGACCTCCGCCTCTTGGATCTCCCCTCGGCAGCTGCGACCTGGGATGCGGCACCGGACTCCTCACTCCCCGACGAGATGAAAACCTGGGAGGGGAGCCAGGCCTTGCATCTCCGGCTGGCGGTGCGATCCCTGCCGCTGTGCCCCACAGCACCCTCTCCGCTCTCTTCATCAGTTGACGCTGCAGACAGGGAGAGATAGGAGACAGGCATCAGGGCACTGTACAATGGACTCATACACACATGACAGTTGCACACGAGTGTCATTGTCAAACTTCAGACATGGCATCACAATCCCCAACACACATGTCATTTAAACTCACACACATGAGCTATTCCACAGCCATATTGCAACAGCCAGCACCATCCATACACATACAACAGCATTAACTGCCAAAGGTGAGCCTGACATCACATTAAACACAAGGAGTGCACTAGACACGCACACACGCCACCACACTCACATGCATGTGTACACCTCCTACGACTGTCGCAGTGATGAGATTTGCACCCATGTGACATCTGGCAATCAGTCTTCTACACATCAGTGTCCCAGGCATCCATGTTGCATCACTGTTGCACCCTTGTCAAATACACACACATGCACATGCACACGGTGCAGACACATGCAGCTGGAACCGACATCCATGTGTGACACCACGAACATGCCTACTTACATACACATTCATCCAAACATGTGTGCCCACACATCAGCATTTTGCATGCAGGCTCACACACACATGCACCATCCATGTGTCACACATGAGAGGCCTCGCATGTGTCAACCTAACGGCCCTGTACATACATGGCCCGACAAAAACACATGTGCAACCTGCACACTACTGGCACACCACCACACACACAGCATACAATCAGTATGCATGTACACTTACCGCTCGACTCCAGACGGGTCTGCCTCCCAAGGACCTGGACATGGAGCGCTGGGGATATGCGTTCCAGGACCCTCATCTGATCTTCCGACAGATGGCCCCGGCGCCCCTTAGCATCCGCTGCCTTCAAGAGGCGCCGGGCCTTGCTGAGGGTCCTGGACCTGAAGTCCTCCCAGCGCTTCTTGACATGATGGAATAGGCGGACTGCCACCCCCTCCGCGTTGATGGCAGTCACAATGTCCGTCCAGATCCGGGTCCGTCCTTCCTTGTCGGCGCGAGAACTTCCATAGAGGGCATCATACTGCCCCAGGACTTGCTCCACCAGGACACCAACTTCGGTGGCAGTGAAGCTGGTGGCCCTCTGCCTCTCTGGCTGGGGGTTGC
This sequence comes from Ambystoma mexicanum, assembly GCF_040938575.1. Lineage (NCBI taxonomy): Eukaryota > Metazoa > Chordata > Amphibia > Caudata > Ambystomatidae > Ambystoma > Ambystoma mexicanum. The sequence goes on along the minus strand of NC_090934.1, from coordinate 1,445,576,832 downwards.
CAGTGGTACCAGATGGTGTAGTGCCCGACATGGCAACCCCAGAGGCAGGAGTGGGTGGGCAACTGGGTCCTGGGGCTGGGCTGTGGAGCGAGATGGTACTCCAGTCGGGAGTCTTCGGTTCCAGCAGGGGTGGTCAGAGCAACTGCACCCCTGGCTGATGTGCAGGCAGCAAATAGCAGGGCACGTGGGCAGCAGGCAGGCAGGCAGCAGCAGATGGCAGGTGGGAGCGTGCTCGGGGCTCTGGGGGGCAGTAATTCGGCCTTCTGGGCAGGAGCGTGGTCTTCCGTGCGCTTACGCGTGGCCAGCTTGATACGGAGTGATTTGGCACGTGAAAATCTTGCACGTCAGCGTGTAATTCGAGGAAAGGCACTTAGCGCGTAAGCGCGTCAGCACGCGTACGCGATTTCATTGGACCAAAGGCCCTTAGCGCATAGGCGCGTCTGTGACGTGCGTGCGCAGGCGTTTCCCTGTACACGGGTGCATGTTACACGTCCAAGAACTGCACGTCCGAGTGTCAGCTTGTGTAATTGGAGGATAGGGCCTTAGCGCGTATACGCGGAAGTGACGTGGGACGTGTGGGCCGGTTCAAAAGGCACGTGTAGGACGTCATTTCCTTGTACGTGCTTTTCGTGGAGAGCGAGTGGGTGAATTCTGTACTTCTTGTTGGTTCACACGCGATTTACTTCACAGCGTTTCTAGTTCGTACTCCCTGTTACCTCTGACAGCTTTTTTTCTGATTTTCTGTTGGGCCTGTTTCCTCAAACAGCGTTCACTTCTTCTTTTGTCCTGTCTCCTCAGACAGTGTACAATTCTTCTTTTGGCGGGGGTGTTGCCAACGCGCACACGCGTGTATTTTTCACGCTCATTTTCCAGGCAGACGGTGAGTCGCGCACGTATTTACCAACTGTGCTTGCCCCGTGTGTCGCGTACCCCTTCAGAGGTCATTGTGGGCTGCGTGTAACACGCATACATTCATTTTTGTGTTTCTGGGTGCCACAGCGTAGTGCGGGTTCATTTTTCCACGCACGTGGTCTACGAGGGGTTGCGTGCACATTATATTCTGTTTTTGGGGTGCCTGTGCGTTGCGTGACCCATCATCCTTCCCCAGGGGTCACATACAGCCTTGCTAGAGCACTAGGGTACGAATTCCATCTAGTACCCTACCTCTTTGACACCCAATTGCCCAGGACAATAGTTTACTGCAACTCCCATACGCACAACAACATCAGTGCCATGGTTGGGAGGCGACCAAGCGGTAAGGGTGGCAAAGGTGGCCGAGCCTCAAGAGGTGGCCGTGGTGGGCGCGGTAAGGGACGTGGCCAGGATTTGCAGGGTACCCCTAGCCACCCATGTGTGGAGGACCAGTCAGGGACACCCATGCCCCCCCCCCCCATAGTTGAGGGAAACGTGGCTGACACCATCTCTGATCAGCCCTTGTTGGACCGGCCCATTGTGGCACCTGACCTAGCAGAGGGTGACTCCCAGGCTGACTTCCAGGTCGCCAAGTCTAGGCCACGTGTGGCGGTGCAAGTTGTTGTCACCAGGCCACGTTGATCAGGGGCAGCTATGTCATCTGCTGCCCCGAGTAGGCAGGGTGGGGAGGCTGCAGGGGCAGCTGCAGCTCCATCCACCCCAGCTCTGACTCTCCCAGCCAGGGCAGTGTTGGTCCCAGTCCATCTTGATAACGTTCCCCCTGACTACGTAACACTTCAGCCAATGCCTGCACCAAGGCCCTTGCTCAGTGTGCATTCCAACACTCCAACTACCCAGTCCACCGGTGCTCCTGCCCCTAGTAGCCAGAGCGGCGTAGGCCACTCAGGATCCCTACCACCTTCCAAAAAAAAGAGGAAGAGTGCTCATCCACTACAGGCTGATACCCCAGACATGGCTACGCAGTCCGGCACGCAAAGGAAGCCTAGCTTCAATGATGCCGAACGTGATGCACTTGTGCAGTATGTGTCCGCACACGACAGCGAAATGTTGATCACTTCAGGGTGCAAGACCACACCTGCCCAACGTCAGGCACACTGGCAGACCGTCGCGGACATCCTAAGTGCCCTTGGATCAGTGAGGTGCACAGCTGGTGAGTGCTACAAGCGCTGGAATGACCTTAAGCGCAGGGCAAAGAAAAAGCTGGCCTCAAGTCATGCCGCTACTCTGTTGACTGGGGGTGGGTTTCCATAAGAGGACATTGAACTCACTGTACATGAGTCTGTTGCTGGGACCTACGTCACAGAGGAACAGATCCAAGGTGTGGGAGGTCTGCCAGATTACGAGGCATTGTCCGGTGAGTGAACATGCATGTGTGTGTGATCCATGTGTATGTTGTGTGTGTGAGGGTTTCTGATTGAGTGCCAGGTGAGGGTGTGTGTGCCTGAGTGGTTTGGGTCACCCATGTGCTTCATCCAAAACATTCTGCACCCCTGGATTTGGGTATTACAGTATCCCTTCTGCCCACAGTAGACTTTTTGTGCAACATCACGCCAGTTGCCCTTGAAGTGGCATCTTGCAACAACATTGTTCCGTATTTCTCATTGTTCATTCAGGCTGATTGTTTCGATCCCCCCACTTTCACTACGCATTTCAAACGATATGTGACATGCCTATGGTACATGCCATCTGTGTGATGGCATGGTCATGTATGTGGATTGGACATGCCACTCACAGGCCAATGTGTGATGGCTCTGCTAGCCAGCATGCAGCCAATGTGTTGCTCTTCCATCTTGGTGTCATCAGTGTCTGACATTTTCCTCCCCTTCAAACTCAGTGACAGTGCATGCATGCGAGGGTTATAGTCATGTGGGACATGTGTCAATCAAGTACTGGTTCTGTACCTCGTGAGGCCATGGTGCTAATGCCTGTTTCCATTTTTTGTCTTTCATGTTTCTGCAGGGGATGATGCACTTGATGCTGCTGAGGGTGAGGAGATGGTGCAGACCCAGAAGGGATCTCAGTCACGATCGTGCACCAGTGGGGGACGGGGTGTGGTGGTGGGTGAGAACCCACTCTTGCTGCAGACCGTTCTCTCCAGGGGTGTCCCTGGGTGCACCTCACCAGACCTCTTTTCGGGTGTTGATTCGGATGATGAGACCTATGTGGCTTCGCAGGTAGGTGTTTCTGGGAGGGATTGTGTTCTGTCCGACCCACCTGCACCAGGGGTACAGCCCACTATGGGGATGTCAGTGTTGGTAGGTCCGCCTTTGGTGGTTACGGATGCAGGGCCACACTCCGCAACATCTGGTCCTGTTCCTGGGCCAGCAGATCAGAGGGGGAATGCAGTCCTGCAGCCTCAGGCAGTGCCGACACAGCAAGGCACAGTTCGCCTTGCCCCAGACAGGTGTGGTGTCCGCCAACGCGGTGGCCGTACGCCACCAGGCAATACCGCATGGGAGAGATCCATATACAGTATGGCAAACCAACAGGCAGCAGCATCTCAGATGATTGCTCAAGCTATGGAGAGGGTGGCCACTTCCATTGTCCCCCCAGAGAGGCAGATGGAGCAACTACAGCAGGCAACAGACTCCATTTGCCAATCACTCAGGGACGACATGTTGGCGTCCAACAGGGACAGACGAGCGGCCCTGGACACTCTGCGGGAAGCCATTTCTTTAGAGTCCCAGGCCCAGAGGGAATCCCTGAGGGTAGAAGTCCGTCACCTCAGGCAGACTCTTGTGGAGCTTGAGGCGTCCACTGTCACGAGGACAGAACAGCTGCTGGAGCATGTCACACGTACGCTCTCAGCAGAGATGCAGGCAACTCGGGAGGAGGTCCGGGCATCACGTCAGGTGGTGCATGGGGATCTCTGCACCATAATCCTCCAGAACGAGACCTTCCACACCCGCATGCTTGCTGCCATGGAGGACCAGACTAGGGCTTTGCGTGGTCTGCCTCCCATAGCACCACCACCTCCTGTGGCGGCAGCAGCACAGGGTGATGAGAGCGAGCACAGCGATTCAGAATCTCTCACATTAGCGTAGCCATGCAGGCCATGAGCCCATGGAGGTGTTTTTTTTCGCAACATACACACAGGTGCTGTTGGTGTGCACCTTGTCCTCGGACCTCCTGGGTGGCCTCCCCCACCCCCCTAGCCCCCACATGGCCATTTTTGATTTTTGATTTTTGGATTTTGGTTTTTGATTTTTGATTTTTCCTTTTTTGTTACAGTGTGTTGCCTTGTGTGGCTCCCGTGGGCATCCACTGTACTGCGGCTGGGCACATGCAGGCTTGTCCTGAGTTTGGGTTCGATGCTTGGGTTCGTGAGAGACACACCCCTCCTGCTTCCCGTTACCATGGGCTTGCAAAGGGTGTGCCCAAGTGACATTAACTTCCACAGTGACATTGGACTCCCATGACATGTGTGGGCAGTCTGTAGTCAATACTGTGTATACATTCCTAGTGCATATTGTTGTAGTATTGTACACTGCATGGTGTATTGAGGTGTGCTTGTGCATCCATGTCTCCCTCCTAATTTGCAGGTTCATTCCACATGTCTTCACAAGGCCGTCTACTTTGGAGATGGAGATGGAGTTCATGTTGTAAGCAGTGCACTTCCAGATTTGCGTGGCACCAACACTGTACAGTTGGGAGTGGTCGATGTGCTAGCATCACCAGGTTGTAAGTCTACATATCCTTTAACTTAGTACTGTCATGTGAATGCCATTTTTGGGGTGGCTAGCTGCATTGTATTGTGGTAAGTCTTTGGTCATGTGTGTTGTCAGTTCTACATTAATGGGAGCACATTGTGTGTGGCCATTTTCCCATCGGGACACTGTACCTTGTGACACTTGTGTCATGTTTTGGGGATTCCTTTGTTTGCTCTCACATAGCATGACATGCCATGGTGTGTTGGGGGGCGGTGCTGGGGAGGTGTTGGGTGACATGGCATTGTTGTCATGTTGTATCTTGCAAGTGGGTAATGATTTTAGCAGCATAGAAGTGTGTCTTTTGATGACACAGCATTGGTGGTGTTTGTGTAGGTAGGGATGCACACAATGGAACACTACCAGGTGAACAATATCAGGCTGGTATGGTTGTGACAGTTGACTGTCAGTTGACTCATCATCATTGATAGTCAGCTGGTATGTGCCAGGGCTGTGTGCACTCCACAGGGGTGTGATTTTAGGTGAAGTAATTAGCCACCAGCTGCGTACAGGCTGCCTCACCCCGTGCCCTTTCCCCTCCCATGACTACGGGCGTGCATGTGGTTGGGGATGTGGGGCACCACCATGTCCACCGGCAGGCCCCTGCGTGTTGCAACGTTGTGCAGGACACATGCTGCCACTATGATCCTGCACACTACTGGGGGAGCGTATAGCAGCTGCCCACCAGAGCGGTCAAGGGAGCGAAAGCGTGACTTGAGCACTCCGAATGTGCGCTCCACTATGCCCCGGGTTGCAATGTGGGCTGTGTTGTATCTTCCCTGGGGTGGCGTGGTGGGGTTCCGAATTGGCGTCATCATGTGGGTGCTCAGAGGGTAGCCACTGTGCCCTGGGGAGGTGGTGATGGGTATCATTAGTGGGGTTGTGACATTACTCAGTATCTGACATGCATGCATGTGCTGTGGCATTTATACTCACCAACCAGCCATGTATCGCCATGCCGTCCAGCTTCTAGGTCCCGGTTTTGGGTTGACATTCTGTAAATGAAACTGTCGTGGGTGGACCCTGGATAGTTGGCATATACTGAGGTGATGATTCCCTTGGCATCACATACTACCTGGACGTTGATGGAATGCCAGTGCTTGCGGTTTCTGTAGATGTGCTGAGTTTCCCTGGGAGGATGTAGAGCCACATGGGTGCAATCAATGGCACCTAGCACTTTGGGGAAGTGTGCCACCCCATAAAAATCCTGGACGACAGCCTGCCTTTCTGCAGGTGTTTTGGGCAGGTATATGTGCCTGCGTACTGATGGGCGTGCACTCATGATGGCCAAGACCTGGTGTAGGCAGCTTGACTGCGTGGCCTGTGACACCCCCCCCACTATGGCACTTGTCCGCTGAAATGATCCAGTGGCCAAGAAGTGCAGTACATTAAGGACCTTCACCAGTGGGCTGAGTTCTTGGGAGCAGAGGGTGGGTGATGTGAGGTCATCCTCCCACTCACTGACCAGGTCGAGTATTATGTGAGGTGGAAACCTATACCTCCCATACACATGGTCATCAGGCATCCCAAAAAGGCTGGTTCTGGGTGTAAAAATTCTGGCCCTGGCTATCCTCCTCCTCCTCCTACGGTATCCCACGGCCACTGCTGCTAGGAACGGTATATTCATCCTGGCGTCTGAGCTTGTTTGTTGTTTGCGCGCACTTTTATGCTGCGCGGGTCGATGTACGCCTGCTTCATGCTTGTGTACGTGTTTCCGGATTAGTGTGACTTTTTTTGCGTGTGCGTTTGGGTGTTCCGTGCATTTGCCTCCTGTACTTCCACGCCCGGCCAGGCCCAATCGCGTGTGAAACTTCACACGAGCCCCTGAAGTACACGTACCCCGCTCGTCCAGGCCCAATCACGTGTGAAACTTCCCGCAAGCGCCTGAAGTACACGTACACCGCTCGCCCAGGCCCAATCGCGTGTGAAACTTCCCGCGAGCACCCGAAATACACGCTATTTTTGACACTGCGGGTGTCCGTGTTTGTTGCGTACCCCTTTGCATGTCATTTGTCCTAGAGGGGCACAGTATGGGACATTCATCGAGCTGTATATACGGCTTTTCGTTAGCGCACATTTTTTTAATGCGCAGGGACGCTACCGCCTGCCTTCATGTGGCGGACATGTATTGATGTACATAGTTGACTTTTGGTTTGTGTCGTGGGATCGCCATTTCACTGCTGGGGGGTGGGTTTGCAAGGGGACATGAGTGGGGGCCTGCTGGCAGGTCCCCCGCACTGGTGGGGGGTGGGGGTGCAAGGGGACATGAATGGGGGCCTGCTGGCAGGTGCCCCGCACTGCTGGGTGGTGGGGGTGCAGGGGGACATAAGTGGGACATGAGTGGGGGCCTGCTGGCAGGTGACCCTGACTGCTGGGGGTGGGGGTGCAGGGGGACATGAGTGGGACATGAGTGGGGGCCTGCTGGCAGGAGCCCCGCACTGGTGGGGGGTGGGTGTGCAAGGGGACATGAGTGGGGGCCTGCTGGCAGGTGCCCCTGACTGCTGGGGGTGGGGGTGCAGGGGGACATGAGTGGGACATGAGTGGGGGCCTGCTGGCAGGTGCCCCGCACTGCTGGGGGTGGGGGTGCAGGGGGACATGAGTGGGACATGAGTGGGGGCCTGCTGGCAGGTGTCCCTCACTGCTGGGGGGTGGGGGTGCAGGGGGACATGAGTGGGACATGAGTGGGGGCCTGCTGGCAGGAGCCCCGCACTGGTGGGGGGTGGGTGTGCAAGGGGACATGAGTGGGGGCCTGCTGGCAGGTGCCCCTGACTGCTGGGGGGTGGGGGTGCAGGGGGACATGAGTGGGACATGAGTGGGGGCCTGCTGGCAGGTTCCCTGCACTGCTGGGGGGTGGGGGTGCAAGGGGAAATGAGTGGGGGCCTGCTGACAGGTACCCCGCACTGGTGGGGGTGCAGGGGGACATGAGTGGGGGCCTGCTGGCAGGTGCCCCGCACTGCTGGGGGGTGAGTGTGCAAGAGGACATGAGTGGGGGCCTGCTGGCAGGTGCCCCGCACTGCTGGGGGGTGGGGGTGCAAGGGGACATGAGTGGGGGCCTGCTGGCAGGTACCCCGCACTGGTGGGGGGTGGGGGTGCAGGGGGACATGAGTGGGGGCCTGCTGGCAGGTGCCCCGCACTGCTGGGGGGGGTGTGTAAGGGGAAATGAGTGGGGGCCTGCTGGCAGGTGCCCCGCACTGCTGGGGGGTGGGTGTGCAAGGGGACATGAGTGGGGGCCTGCTGGCAGGTGCCCCGCACTGGTGGGGGGTGGGTGTGCAAGGGGACATGAGTGGGGGCCTGCTGGCAGGTGCGCACACTGGTGGGGGGTGGGGGTGCAGGGGTACATGAGTGGGACATGAGTGGGGGCCTGCTGGCAGGAGCCCTGCACTGGTGGGGGGTGGGTGTGCAAGGGGACATGAGTGGGGGCCTGCTGGCAGGTTCCCCTGACTGCTGGGGGTGGGGGTGCAGGGGGACATGAGTGGGACATGAGTGGGGGCCTGCTGGCAGGTGCCCCGCACTGCTGGGGTGTGGGGGTGCAAGGGGACATGAGTGGGGGCCTGCTGGCAGGTGCCCCACACTGGTGGGGGGTGGGTGTGCAAGGGGACATGAGTGGGGGCCTGCTGGCAGGTGCCCCGCACTGGTGGGGGTGGGGGTGCAAGGGGACATGAGTGGGGGCCTGCTGGCAGGTGCCCAGCACTGGTGGGGGGTGGGTGTACAAGGGGACATGAGTGGGGGCCTGCTGGCAGGTGCCCCACACTGCTGGGGGGTGGGGGTGCAGGGGGTCATGCGTTGGTGATCAGTAGTAGTAGTGGTGCAAGCTGACATGTGGCTTGCCTGGGGGGCATGCCCATGATGGATGGGCTGCCTGCGGAACATGAAGTCCCCTGTGGTGTGGGCTGCCTGCAGGGGCCGTGGAGGGTGTAGAGGGAACACCTGGGAGGTCCCACACTGCCAATTCACGTGTAGGACTCCCCTGCACATCAGATATACACGTACCCCACTCGCACAAGGCCTGTCGCGTGTGATAATTCCCGCGCACCCCCGAAACACACGTTCCCTGCTCGACCAAGGCCAATTGCGTGTGAAACTTCCTGCGCACCCCAGATTTACACGTACCCAGCCCAATCGCGTGTGAAACTTCACGCGAACCCCAGGAATACACGCACCCCACTCGCACAGGGCCTATCGCGTTTGAAACTTCCCGTGAACCCCTGGAATACCCGCATCCCGCTCCCCCAGGCACGATCGCATGTGGAACTTCACGCGCACCCCTGAAATAGACATACCCCGCTCCCCCATGCCCGATCGCGTGTGAAACTTCACGCGCACACACGAAATACACGCACAAGCTAATTTTTCACACAGCGGGTGTCGCTGTTTGTCGCGTACACCTTTGCACGTCATTTGTCCTAGGGGGGCACAATATGGGACATTCATCAGAGCTGTTTATTCGTGCTTTTTGTTAGCGCACATTTTGGCACACATTTTTTTCCTGCGCAGGGACGCTACCGCCTGCCTTCCTGTGGCGGACGGGTTGGGGTCAGTGCGCGTCTTTGCCCGTGCGCTGGTTTGCCCTATTCAATTCCATTAATACGTGTTGTAGGCGAGCGTGTGGGCGTTCCGCTCACTTGCCTCCTGTACTTCCCCCGTGACGCCCACATTTTCACGAGTTGTTCCCCATTCCGAGTGTTAGGCCCCGTGTTCCGCCTACTTTTGTTATGTGTGCCGCACTATGTGCGCTTTCGCTCTGGCCTTGGCGCACGCTGTTAGATGACCTGTGCACGGGCGTGCGCCACGCACTTTTTCAACACACATCCCTGATTTTACTCGCGCACGGACTTCCATGAATAGATGTGCGATGGTTTCCCTGTAATATTCGCACTTGCACTGCGATTTTCGCTCTTTCACTGCGAATCGCACGTTTTCGCAGTCTTGCACCGGAATTTTCGGCGCACATTGATTCCATGAATCGACCTGATAGTCGCTGCTTTAGGCACACTGCGCTTTTGCAACCCCTACAGCTCACCTATCCTTCAAAAGGTCCACCTGTGATCTTTCAAAGAATGTTTGCTTGCCATTCTTCACCACATTCGTTTCCATTATTTTCAAATGCTAAGTACGTGTGTTTAGTCCTTCCGCATTAAAATCCTGCGTGCCATGACTCAGTTTTTGGCTCATGGTATTAGTCGTTTTGTCAAACATTACCAAAAATGTGTGATTTCCTAACTAGATGAGGCAGGGGAATGTAGCCGTGCATTGATTTTCTCAATTTTGACTGAAGCCATTACATTACCAGTCGAAACATATCCAGCACATACTTTTTTTCACTCACTTTTCCACTTTGTTCCAAAATTATATACATTTTAGATACACAGTTGTTGCCTGACCTGCGTAAATCACCCCTTCCCAAACTTAGGATATTTTCTACTTTTCAGAAATGTATGCCTTTCTGGGTTCGCAGGGAGCTTTCCTACCCTACCCTTCCCTTCAATTCCTTCCAAGCAAGTCCTATTGAAAAAAAGGGAACGATTGCCTTCCTCGCACAAAACTGATGGTAACCTTATGAATAGATGTTTTTTTTGTTTCCACTCAACCTGTTCCTGAATGCTTGGAAAATGGCAAATTCAGGACTGCAAACCATTTGGTCGTATCTCTTACAAGATAAAAACTGCAGGCTTGTTTGTGCATCATTGTATAGGCATTTTCTGAAAAAACACAAAATGTGCTCTCTTTTTTGTTATTTTCTCTCACCCCTCCCCCCCTACAGCAAACTAGGATTCCTTGTGGTGTTATGACTACCTACATGTGGGAAGACATGGGGCCAGATTTAGCTGAGATATCTCTTGTAACAAAAAAGTTACAAGGGATTGAATGTGACACACCAAACTCTCCAAACAAGGGCTCAGCACTGGGAGGGAAACCCCTCAGCAGTTAAGGGGTTAAAGATATTAACTAAGGATCCAGTCTTCGCCTACAAGGCAACTTCAAATCAATGGAACATTTGCCTGTGCGCTCCAATTTCACTTGAGGCACAATAAACAGATTATTCAGACAAGATATTTGCACTCAAGAACATTGCTTCGCCTGCATCCTCCTCTTGTGGTAAGATGGACATTTTCCAAACATGTATTTATGAGCAATAGAGAGAATCCAGAAAATTCAGACGCTCTTTTACAGGTAGCCAGTGTAAAACCTTACGAACAGGTGTAATGTGTACTTTTCTATTAAGATGGGAGGCTCTTCTTTCTGCACTATTTTGCAGCACTTAAAGCTTTGCGATATTGTTTTGAACCGTACCATCAATAAGACTGCCACAATAATCAATCTTAGCACCAATTATGGAGCGTGCAAGGGTGGCACAGTTCTCCTTGCTGATAAAGGACCTAATGCACCACAGCAGCTTCAGATAGTAATCTGAGGATGAGATTAATTAATTTACATGGTCCTTCATGGAGAAGGTTGAGTCCAAAAGAACACCCAAAGTACGTACCTTAGAAAGGACTGGGATACAACAACCAGCAATAATACATTTCTCATACAGAGCAGAAAGCTTGGATGTTCTCTGCCGGGAACCCACCAATAAAAGCTCAGCCATTGCATCATTTAAAGTGAGGCATTTATAAGCCACCCAACTTTGAATCTAGTTAAAAACAGCATTAACTTGTGCAGAATCTGCAGGGTGATCGCCCGTAACTTCACTCAGAATCTGCATATCGTCAGCATATTATGTATATAAAAAACATGCTAATCTAAAATATCAAACAAAGATTTCATAAAAATGTGTAAAAGATTGGCCGATATGCAAGATCCCCTGGAACATCACAAAGGAGCTTAACAGGGGTGCCATAGAGCATTTGTAAAAGACTCTTGCGGATCTACCCGATAAAAAGGATAAGACCCTGTCAGCCGCTTCTTTAAAAGAAAGAGCAGTAGTCAGAAGTCTGTCATGTAATGTGTTAAAATAATGCTGCCAATTGGTCCAAAACATCAAGTCGAACCTGTATTATGAACATGTCCATAATTTGTGACAAACTTGCTTTCACATGCAAGAGAGTGGTCTCCGTAACATGCCTGGCTTTGAATCCTGATTGTCTGGCCCCAAGCAGATCTTGATCTTCAAGGTTTATATGCAAGTATGCTAGGTGATCTATTATCCTTAACAAGTATGTAACATTTGCAATAGGTCTATAATTAGTAGGAATGTTTTGGTCAAGAGTAAGATGTTTTATCAATGGTGTAATCCAAGCTTGCTTGATGCTGGTACTGATGCCGACGTAAAAGACATGTTCACACATTTGGTAAGCATGGTTGAAGGCACAGACACACGTGTCTTTGTAATCCTGGAAGGACATAGGTCCCCAGACCAGTTGGTGGGTTTTAAAGACTATATTACTGCTTCCACTTCAGGCACAGACACCTCCCTGAAGCTGAAATCTACTAAAGTCAAATTACTGGTGGTCAAAAGCAATACAGGTACTGAAAGAGTAGTCAGTTTCTGAGAAATCTCTGCTTTGAGTAAAGAAAGCTTCTCAGAGAGTGCTTTCCGAATTGCAATTCACCAATCTTGGTCCTTGGACACATAATGCACCAATTTCACATCGGGTTCTCAAGCTCTCTCAAGATCATGAATCGTTCTTTATAGCTAGATGCAGCCTGTCTAATACGCATTCTTGGCTTGTATGACTCCGTTCTTATACTGACTGGATATTAACAAATATGACTCTTTAACATGATAACTAAGCAAGGACTTTTGCCAGAGTTGAAAAGGCTTCATTTGTATTGGCTCGCAAACTACGCAGATCATGTCTATACCAGATCTATGTAGGCCTTTCCACCAAGTTCTTGCGGTGGCAATGGTGTCACGAGCTATAGACAGTTTATAATAATAACATGCTACTAGCTCATCGACCAAATAGTCCAAGCAATGGGAGGGGTTTGAAGTATCCAGAAAGGTTTTACGAGTGAGAGGTCGTTATTTCTTGTAAACTGTGCTTGGTCGCCAATTCTAGAATTTAACAGGAATGCCAGAGCTGCACAGCCAGTCCAAAGTGTGACCGTCTTGTGAGTAGGCTCGCGAATGGCCTGTGCAAATCCAAGATCAGTAAGGGCTTGATACAAAGAAGTTGCCCTATGATCCTGCAAATCATGAAGCCACAAATTAAAATATCCAAGAATATTAACCTTGGCAGAAGACTTACCAACAGAATGTAATAACACAAAAAATTGCTCTTTGAAAGTGGAGGTGATATTAGTTGGTTTATAGAGTAGAATAAAACTGTGGGTCACGCTAAGGTTAACCAATAACTTGACAAGCAGTAATTCAGTACCTTCAGGGGCTTGCATAACAACCTGGTGAAAGAGCAGGGATTCATGATAAATAGTAGGAACCCCGCCTCCAATACCAGTAATTCTATCCACATTGATAATTAAATAGCCTTGTGGCACTTCCAGAGCCAGATCAGGACCTAAAGTAGGTGTGAGCCAGGTTTCCATTAAAAAGGCAATTGTGGTCATTACAACCCTGGCTATAGCCGTGCCTGTTTTGGCTGCTGCTGGAGTTGCATTTTTTCCGGCCCCTGGCATTGGGTACATATAGGGCCATTCCGAACTTGGCAGAGAGACCCTGTATGTCCCCATTGCCCTGGGCCGGAATCCATTACTCCCCATTCCGATAGGTCTCAAAGGGAATGGGGAGGTTGGATTCACCGGCACCGTGCACCTGCTGTGCTCGCGGGTGCCTTTCTGCCCGCCAGGTTCGACATGGCGGGCAGAAAGGCCCCCGCGAGCAGAACTCGAAGTTTGCCGGTCCAGGAACTACGGTACCAGCAAGCGTACTGGTACCATAGTTCCTGGACTGGCAAACTTATAATGAGGCCCAATATCTATGTCATTGGACCTCATTACGAGTCTAGCGGTAACCCTAATGGTGCTATTGGCTGGGTTGACGCCGGACCCGAAAATATTTACCGGTGCCTGACTTTCCAGTGCCACCGGGATATTACAACCCCGGTGGCCCGGAAATTCAGGTACCAGTAAAATGCGATTCTCCATTCCCCTAGTGTCCCATAGGACTCTATGGGAGTGGGGACACGGAAGCACTGGCACTGTTTCTATTGGTACCGGTGCTTTTGTGACCGGTCTGCCTACCGTGGCCTCTATGCCCAGCAGGGTCAGACCTGTCAGGCACAGCGGCTCCAGCAGGCAGACCGGTAATATGCCGGTCCTGAAACAACGGTGCCAGTAATCTTACTGGCATGGATCACAATTGAACAGGTATTTAATAGGATACAGAGAAGCTGCTGATTAGAAGAGTCCGAGAATAAACTGATATCTAAATCAGCGCACTGAGAATCAATAGCCTGAATATCTAAATCTGGATTAAGTAGCTCTGAGTTGGAAGCACGTCCTCCGCAGTAGTGTTCAACGTTGTCAGTTTACAAGTGACAGTCCTGCTGGAAATAGTCAGTACACTAAGATTCAGCGCAGGATTGTGTGGCTCAACTAGGGGAGGGATTCCTATAACACACAATTTTACGATACCATTAATTGCTGAGGCCATACCGCCTTAAAGAAGTCTTGATTTACAACATTGGACTCAGATAACTCAGATGATGCTACGGAGGAAGTACTTGATGGCAATGAAGTATTTGATTGCAGAAGAGCCATATTCAGGTATGGCTTTGGAACACAAGACTGGCGAAGCATGCAGACACTCAATTAAAACAACAGAGTACAGCGTTAAGAATCAATCAAGTCGAAGAAGAGCGTAATGCCACAAGTAGCACCTAGCACTGAGTGTGCCAAACACAAACAAGCACAAACCTTCTAGTGCCACAATTTGATATTTACAAAAACTTGCTAACAGAGAGCACAATCACACTGTTACAGAGCATATTTAACACATCATGCTGTTATCCTCTCACAGACACAATCAACAGCCAGCGCAAACCAGCTAGCGCCTCATCAAAAACGTCTGTACTGTCTGGCCACACAGTGCTACTCACCTATAATGCATTCACTCCTGCTCCTACTGCTGCTGCTCCTACACCCCTCTCCCTATGCTTTCTCCAATCATGCTACAAATTCCTTCTTTCCTATCTCTGCTACAAAATTCATAACTCAAAACTCCCACTACTCCATCTCTCTTCTGCCTACTTCAACAAGCAAAGCCATTGAGTTAACCATACCTTGTCTAATCCCTATCCACCTCCCCTCACTTCTGCCAAAACTCAACTTCTCTACTGTTCCTTACCTCATCAACTGAACATGGCATTCTGGAATGCTCAGTCTGTATGCAACTCCACTTTCACTTTTCACTCCAGCTTTCCTCCCCTAGACCTTCTTGCTATCACTATAACCTCGATATCTCCATCTGACACTGACACTCTGGCATCCCTCCATGACTCAAAAATATCCTTCATTCACTCTCCTCGTCTGACTTGCAGAGGTGGAGATGTCGGACACCTACTCTCTTTTCACCTCAATGCCTCATAAATCTCCAATTCCACGTCCTCTCCAACCTCTTTTCAATTCACCATCTCTAATATTCTTCTTGCTCACTCGGTTCACATCATCTCCATCTGTCACCCTCCTGGTCCCACTGGACCATTCTTTGATGATCTTAGGAAACTCTTTGTTTCTCTTTCCACTAAGCATCGCCTCCTTTTCTTAGGTGTCTTTAACCTTCCCTGTTCAATCACTTCCCAGAAATCTGAACTTCAGTCTTTTCTTAGTGACAATGTTCTCCAGTCTATCCATAACCTACCTACCCACACAGGACAGGGGGTGACTCTATGGTTCTCTTATTCATCTCCACCTCTCTCTCTCTCAGCGACAAATTCTACTGTCATTCCATCCATTAAGATCGCCCAATTGTTTCCACCACCATTGATTCACTGGCTGACTTCTTTACTAACATTGTGAATATACACAAGCATATTCAGCTGAGCCGTCAGACTACCATTAATTCCACTCTGGCTGAAACAGTGCCACTGGCTCCTTATTCTTTGTCTCTCTTTCCTGTGTTTTCCCAACTTAAATTTGCGGCTCGGGTCAGACCTTGTTCCTCTCTGTGTTCTTAAGGATATCATGTCTGTCCTTGGGGAGCTTAAGAAAGCTACTGAAACACTTGAAACACTTGTGTATAGGCGCGTTATAAATGTCATATCATATAATATATCATATCATATCATTGATGTCCCTCTTCTTAAAAAGCCATCAATTGGATGTTTCTGTGTTGTCTAATTTCTGTCCTTTTCTCTTCTCCCTTTCTTTATGAAATTATTGGAAGTCCTGGTATCTCCCCTTCTCTCTTCTTTTTTGGAAACTTCTCCTCTTGACCCCTTTCATACTGGGTTCCAGCTGGGACGTGGAACTGAGAGTGTCCTGGTTTCTGTAGTTCACAACCTGGCCAGGCTGGTTGACCATGGTGGTCAACCAGCCTGGCCCTGATATTATTACATCTTTGTGCAGCTTTCAACACTGTCGACCACTTCATCCTGCTATCCTCCCTGCCCTCGACGGGCCTCTATGGTGCTGGCCTGGTTTATGTCCTTCATAAATGATAGGCACCAATCACTGTCTCTCCCTCCTTTTTTGTCTTCTTCTCACTTGCTACTTGCGGTTTGCACCAAAGCTCCGCCTTGTACCTGATGCTATTTAACATCTATATACAGCCTTTAGTTGGTCTCATCCAATCCCATGGCTTTGGGTGTTATTCCTAAACTGACAACAACCAGATTCTGGTCCATTTAGATCTTGACTGGGTTGAGGTTTCGTCCTACTCAAGCCTAACTGGGATAAGACTCAGGTTCTGGTGATGGATTCCTCGCCTGATTCAGTTCCTTGGACTTCTTCTTTTTGGCCATATGTGCTGGGTGACTCTCCTATTTCGGGGACGGTGGTCAAGAATCTGCGAGTTTATCTTTCTTCCTCGCTTTTGATTGCTCCCAAGGTGAGCGCAGTCTGCAAAACAGGTCATTTTTTGCTTAAGGTGCTTCATAAGGTTTTACCATTCTTACCTATCCACCTGCACTCAGTGGTAGTCAACTCGTTAGTTATGAGTCGCCTATGCTACTGTAATGCTCTGCTCCTGGCTGAGCCTATCAGCCCGATATATCAGATGCAGCTCCTGCAGTACCTTGTTGCCCGGGTGGCCACCTCTACACCTTATGACTCCCATATTATGTATTGCAATCCCTCCACTACTGCCTGTGGCCCAAAGTACTGAATTCAAATCTCTGTGTTTGGTCCACAGGGCATACTATCACCAATGGGTAGATATTATCTTCATGACAAGTTCTTGCCATACATTCTGGGGAGGTCTATTCGCTCCGGCAAGGCTTGTCTCATTGTTATTCCTAAATTACGCCTTTGCAGGGTTGGGTGCCAGCATTCTTGGTCGCTGCTGGTAAATTTGTTGAATGGTCTCCCGGGATCCCTTAGATGTACTGACAATCATCTGAAACTCCACAACTTGCTGAAAACTCTGTTATTTTAGCTCTGTTATGGCCCTGCATGCAGTATAATTCTAGCATCAAGTTGAGCTTTGGGTGAACGTGTGAAGTGTAAGTTCAACTAACATAAAATAACACCATCTGCTTTACACCCTATGACCTTTCCACATCACTTGATTCACCTATTATTGAAAGGAAATGTAAACCTTCTGCCATTCCCCCCTTTCTTTCTGACCCACAGTTCTCACTATCCTCCTTCACACCTGATGCCCCTTCCACTAACACTGCCTTCTCTAGCTTCCAATAGCTACTACATGGGCCATTCTCCTGTCACTTCCCACTGTTTACTTTCACCCCCTAAGTCTCAGCATCCTCAACCATAGGCCACCCGATTCATACTTTCTCTCTGCACAGCCGTGCTTCAGCTGCTGGGCAAATGGAGGTGTACCCACTTGCATGAGGACCTATAACTCTACCTCACTGTCCGGAACTCTCTCAAGTCCACTCTTGATAGAGCGAAAAGGAAATTATACCTAACCCTCATTGACTCTCCCTCCAACGATTCTCACTGGCTACAGGGCACCCTAAATTCAGTCCTCACTCCTCCTAATTCTATGACTATCACCTCCACTCTCACTACTAATGGCCGAGTTGACTACTTCTCAGCAAAAAAATTCCCAAAATAGGGACTGTTTTCTGGCCTTCCTCACACTCCCTCCTCCTACATTTTACACTCTGTCTATTCTACCATCATTCTCTGCTTCTATCCCCCACTTTAGTCACACCAATACCCACAAAGTCCTATCTTTGCTCGTGTAGGCTAACCCCATTTGTTTGACATCAGACCATTTTTCTCCTCATCTAGTCTCCTCTATTGCCCCTTTAGTGGCCTCTCAGCTGCTGAGCTATTCAACCTGTCCTTCGACTCTGGTTGCTTTCCCCCTGTTTTCAAAACAGCCACGGCCCTCCATCTTCTAAAAAGAAAGGGGCTGACCCGAACATACCGGCTAACTTTCATCCTCTGTCACTCCTTCCCCACTACTCCAAAAGGTTGTGTTCAACCGTTTTATCAATTTCTTAGAACAAGTCCTCCTGCAAGTAGGTTTCTACTCTTATCACCCCATGGAAACTGCTCTCATGAATGTGTTCAACTTGATTGCCTTTGCTAAACTCTCACAACCTATCCTCTATCCTAATTCTCTTCGCCTGTATGCTGTCTTCACTAACCCTGTTGATTGCTCTGATCTCCTTAATAGTCTGTTTCTTCTTGGGATTCGCGATTAAGCCCTTGCCTGTATTGAATCCTACCTTGCACCTCAACAATACTATGGAGGTCATTACAACCTTGGTGCTAAGTGCACCAACTTTACCACCATGGTGTAAACTACGTTTACACCATGGTGGATGGCGGATTTACCGCCCCATTCCAAGGTGAGCGGGGCGGTAAATCCCCATTTCCCATTTTCCCTTCCCCATTCCCATTTTTGCCCCATAGGGCATAATGGGAGTGGGGAAGGCGCTAATTACGCCGCCGTAAATTACGGCGGCGTAATTAGCACCATGGCGGGTTAGCGCCATGGACTTTAACGCCTGCCAAAAGCAGGCGTTAAAGTGGGAATCCAGCGTTAAGGGTTAACGCCGTCGTTAACCCTTAACGCCGGGGTTGTTATGACCTCCTATGTCTCCTGGAGCAACAAAACCTCACAATTCACTCCTCTTTCTGTTTGTTACGCTCACCTGGCTCCCACAGGGGCGTCGATCTGAACTGGACAGCTGCGGTCTCCACCAATGTGACGCGTAGTGCCGAGATGACAGACTGGACTGGCCCACCTAGCTTCGTTTGCTTGGCCCGTAGGAGTATTCTTCTGCAAATGGAGAAAGGGAATTAACCACCCGTGGAGTTGAGTGTTAACCCCCACCCCCGCTGTTCTCCCCACTGATCACCTTTAATGTCCCATCTTATAGTCTCACCTGATGGTTTGGAAAGATGAGCTCTCCATCCTGCATTGAGCGCAGGGGTTCGTCAATAACCAGTTGCTTCACTGGTTCGAAGGAGTTAGTGAGTTCCAGAACAATATTGACTCTGAGATTACCGGCGAGACGCCGTAATTATATAGTTCGTAAGAGTTCAAATGTCTGACTTTCACTCTTGTCCGATTCCTTGCAGGTTGCAGCTTGACCCTAGCGAAGAGTTCCTCGTGGCAACCGGTAACATTCAGGTAAGGATTTGTATTATCCAACAAAGTTCGATAAAATAATGTCAGTATGTGACCTGTTGCTTTCTCCCTTATTCAGGTGCTGAGAGAAATTATGAAGTCTCAGGGAATAATGCCTCCAGCGGTAAAATTAGGTAAGTCTATTGTGGTGAGAAGGATTCCCCTTGTTCGTCCCTTTGTTCACCTTGCTGTCCTTTTGTACCCCTTAGGGGCCGGGGTACGGCGAAGATGCGGTGGAGGCTGCGCCGACCCGTGAAGAGGAATAGTACCCCCGGCAGTAAAATCAGGTAAGTCTATGGGGGGTAACTAATATTGCCTCTGTTTATTCCCTTGGCTCACCTTGCTGTTCTTGTGTTCCCCTTAGGTGCCGGAGTGCGGCGGGAACATGCAGAAGGATGCGGTGGATAGTGAAGATGCTGCGAAGGCCGGTGAGTTCAGCGTGGCGCAGCAGCAGGCGAGGCGAAGTGCATAAAATAACTTCTTTCTTCCAGCTCGAAGGCGCGGTTGATCGGGAATTCAGGTAAGGATCAAAGGTATTGCTCTTGTTCTAACCTTTTCTCCTTCTTTCTCCCTTTTTCTAGGAGCTCCAGACTTGAGGCAGGCGTGGCAGAAGACTGGATGCGGACTTGCAGGCACGGCGAGCGTTACGCTGCTGGATGCAGAATAACACGAAGCGTGTGCTGCTCTTCGGGCATGGTTTAAATAGCCTCCAAAGTAGTCCCAGGTAAGTATTCCTCCTCGACCCCACCTGAGTAAAACATAGTCCCTAGGTAAAGTAGTCCCTTCTAAGCCTCTTTTGGCCTGGAGCTCTTTCAGTATGGTCTGCATCAGGTAAGTTTGCAGCATGGTCTGCATCAGGTACGTTTTAATCTATGAGCCTGGCGCCTATGGCGCCAGGACTGACTCTCCATATGAGCCTGGGGCCATAGACGCCAGCAATGCACCCAAATAGCCCCTAGCAGGGGTTGTTGGGCTTGCTTGGAATAACTTGATGCCTGCTTCCGGGGTTGCTGGACTTGTTCTGGATCCCCGGGGATAGGCATCATGACACTGTTGGTGTTCCACAGGCTCTGTCTTGAGTCTGCTCCACTTTACACTCAACACCTCTGGTCTTGGGGCACTAATCTCTGTCTTTGGGTTCTCGTATCAACTCTTCACGGATGACACCCACATCTTCTCTTTTCCTGGATTCTCCTCTGATCTCTCTATCAAAATGTCCAACTGTCTCTCTGCCATTACATATTGAATGTCTTTGCACTCTCTGATGTTAAACTCTACAAAAACAGTAATGATCTTCTTCCCTGCCAACTGCTCTCTCCCATCTCTTCCTCTGCCTATACAGTTCCCACCTGACACTCTCCCCTACTCTTCTTCAGCAAGAAACCTTGGTGCTATCTATGACCCTTCTCACACCTTCTCTACTTTCATTTCCAAAAATGGAACAGTAGCTCGCCTCAACCTCCTAAATATTAGGAAAATCACGCACCTCCTTCCTTTCGACACTGCCAAGCATCTCTTAACCATACTTGTCTTCTCTAAACTGGATTACTGTGCCAGCATTCTCTTTGGTCTGGATAACTATAATTTCTGTCCTCTTGACAAGATCATTAACTTCGCTACCAAGACTCTCTTTGAACTCCCTCACTTCACACCTACTTTCTCCTACCATCACCAGGCTTGATGACGAAGCAAAAGAGGGCCATGTTTAAATTTCTACTCTTAGTTCACAATTCTATCCATGGTAAGGCACCACTGTATCTATCCTCTATCCAACTCTACAAGCCTTATTGTAATCTCTGCTCTGCCTCCTTGACTAGCCTTGTGGCTCCTCTCCCTCTCTGTGCTTCCTCTTGCTTGTGCTCTTGCTCTCTTCTTTCACCACATGTATGGCATTCTCTTCCACTGGGCATCCAAGAAACAGTCCACACGGACTTGTTCAAAACCAAACTAAAAGCCTACTTCATTACCTCCGAGTAACCCTCTTAACCTACCTTTCATCTGCCTGCTAGCTAACATTTTCCCTCACCTCTAACCTGCCTCTGTATCTCACTTCCCTGCCTCCACTCTAGCACTTCTCCCATCATTCTCACATCTCGAGCCCAACTGGCCATAACGCCTACCTGCACTTAAAAATATCCAATGTTGGTTGTCCTTAATCTATGTTTGTCCACTTACGTATTGTCCTTGGAGACTATCCCATTTATTTCCATCAACAATCTGGTCAGAATGTCCCTCAAACTCACCCCATTGAAAAACCTCTCCACCTAATGCATGCCCCACTACCAATCGAGTGGCTGCTCCACACAACACCACCACCAATTCCCTACACCCTCAGGGTCCTGACCTTGCAACTTCAGCTCAGATTAAATCCTGCACACCCAATTCCATGACTGAAGCCTTCAAAGGAGCACTGGTGAATGCTATATCAACCCCAAAACATCCCCTAGACATCGCTGACCTCATTCTAGCTAATGACATGGATTTCTTGGCCATCTTTGAAACTTGGCCCCAACCTACTTCCGGCCAATCCTTATCATTAACCTTATCACCCAAATACACAATTCATCACAATGATAGACTGGTCTGGAGAGGGAGGAGGAGTCATCATCATAGCAAAATATTTGCTAACACTCAGAGAAATCTGCAACTCTCCAATTTATTCTAGCAAACTCCTATCTACCAAATAGAATCTATCTCACACCTCCACGATAACTATCCAACTGATATACTGCCCCCCTGGCTTGTCTCTTCCATCTAAAGAGAACATCAAGCAACCCTCCTCCAACACCTTACTCTTTGGCAACTTCAACCTGGAACTGAATGATGAAACCAACTCCAATACCCTATCTTTAAACAAGTTTCTCAATGCACTAGGATTCTCACAAGGCATCCTTAGCCCTACTCATGTGAAAGCTGTACACTCGACTGGCTTGCCAATCTAAATTGTAATGTAAACACTACGTCCAATCATCCTTGCATATGCCCGGATCATAACATTATCCTTTTCGCCATACCTATTACTAGCCCAACCCCATCTTCTACTGCTCTCTTTACCCCCATAGTCACAAGGAGTTCCAGAAACATTGCCCCCTTCCTGCCACTTCTGGATGAGCTAGTTCACATGCAGCTGTCAAGTACTGACCCTGCTGACTTGGTGGACCTGTATAACCGTGTCTTCTCACAGACTTTAAACTTGATGGCCCCCTTTGTACTGTCGAAGCTTAAAGCTGTCACACACTGCAACGCTTGATTCTCTCCTGAATCATGAATTGCAAAGGCTAACTCCAGCACCAGAGAGCGTTTCTCCATATTTTTACGGCAAACTGGATTCAACTTTGTCCTCATCAACAAACTGCACACAGGACAGTGCTTGGTGTGTCCTTTTACTTAAAATCTAAACAATCCAACAAAATATCATCACAAAAAGAGACTCCTTGAACAATGTTGGAGCTACTACCCCATCCCTGCACACCCTCCCAACAGACACAATATAGCACTTTAAGAGTTCAAGCCTGTCTCAGTAAGCAAAGTCTTCCAAATCATTATAGGCCTTAAACGTTCCTGCTGTCAACAAGACATCTGACCAGCGACAGTTACCAAGGACTGTGCTGCCTCACAGGCACCTTTCTTTGCCACCCTCATATATGCCTCCTTCTATTCTGTTGTGCCTGCCGGTTTCAAGGGCACCTGGGTTCTCCCCCACCTTAAAAAACCCTCCCTTGACCCTGCCATCCCCATCAACTACCACTCCATCACCACGGTCCCCTTCCTTCTTAAAAGTCTGGACAGAGCAGCTTACTTACAAATTCAACTCCACCTGTAAAATCACAATGTTTTAAGCCTGCACCAATCAGGATTTCGCCCTGGCCATACCACTTAGTCTGCCCTCCTTAATCTTAAGAACCAACTAGATGAAATCAAAGAGGCAGGTAATTTAGCCCTGCTCCTCTTTCTGGATCTATCAGCGGCTTTTGATCTGGTGGATCACCAAATTTGTTGCTGTCACCTTGTGTCTGCAACACATTTCTCTGCAGATGCAGTTTCGTGAATTTCCTCCTTCCTCTCCTAGAGATACATGAGAGTCTTCTCATAAACTGCTGCTTCCCCTCCTGCATCTATTTCTTGCAGAGTCCCTCGACGCTCCTGCGTCTGACCAATCCTCTATAATATCTTCACAAAATCCCTCTTTGACCTGCTTGATGACAAAGAATATCTTACACCAACTACACAGACGACATGCAGATTCTTCTCCAACTCACCGGAAAATATGAGACGGACACTAAGAACCTGCACTCAGTTTACCATACAATCCAGGACTGTAGGGCCACCCACCTCCTCGATATTAATGATCAGAAGATGGATATCCTCCTGGTGGGCCCCCAAATCGCACTCAGAAAGTTGAACCCATCCTACTAATCGTTTAACATTGAGGGTAACACCATTGCAACCTCCAATCACGTCAAAACTCTGGGTGTATAACTTGATTACTAGACGTGAATATAAATCTGCAATGGAAAAATCCAATAAGTTCCTAACAGCACGCAACGGCACGCAACGGCAATGACAAGACGATAATTTCTGCTAAGAAAGTGTTGTGTAAAACAATTTCCACGACAGTTACTCAAAATATTGGTCTGGCTAATGCTCCAATAGTAAAATTGCTAATAAAAGCTGCCAAAAAGAACTTTAGAGAGTGGTTGAAAAACCATAAAAAAGAAATTGAGCAACAAAAATGGAAGAAACTTGCCAACATAGCTATTATGAATAACTCCCTAGGAATTTGGCAATTACTACGAAGTGATCATAAGCGCAGTCTGACCATTAATTGCATATCAGATGCTAGATGGGGAGAACATATAGCAAAGACGTTGGGGCGAATAGATCCAGAAACTATACAGTACCCTTTGCCGTGTGAAAAGTGGGAGTGCAGTGCATCTATACCAGACATAAAAGTGATTATCGAGCACCTAAAGAAATCCCGCACAGCGGGCCCAGACGGGATATGTAATGCTATATTAAAGATGAGCCCTGATCTTTGGGTCGGAAGCGCTACATTTGGTATTTACTCAAATAGGTGACATAGTCCAAATTCCACAAACCTGGACAACTAGTCATATATTGACAATCCATAAGAAGCGCTCATGGGCAAATCCAGCAAACTTCAGGATGCTGGCCATGTTAGATATCTCGTCCAAAATCTTTGCTCGAGTGTTATTGAAAGAACCAAACACGTGGATTAGTGCAAATCAAATATTGCCGGCTAATCAAATAGGATTCAGAGCAAAATCTAGCACTGTACATGGCCTCCTCATGGTGACCTCTGTGATCGAACACTCATGGAAAAGGAGAAATCTAAATGTATAAAGTACATTTATTGGTTTCTCCACCGCATTCGATACTGTTATCAGGAATCGACTGTGGCAGAAACTAAATGAGTGGAAGATCCCACATGGATTGTTAAAGATGATTATGCTGCTATACTCAGATACGAATGTGAGAGTGCGACTAGACGCAAGAGGAACATTATCTAACCGGTGTGAAAAAAGGGTACATGATAGCAGCCGTTCTTTTCAACTTATATTTAGCAGATATCCATGAAGAGTTTGTAAATACTGAGGCTAAGCCAGTTAAAATTGGTTCTGTAATGTTGGATGGATCGCCTAAGCAGTTGATGTTTTAATTCTTGACTACACACCCTCTGGTCTCCAACATATGCTTGATACACTAGCAGTTTATGCAAAAGTAAATGGCCTCAAGATTATCATTGAGAAAAGTAAAGTTATGATATTCCCAGTAACTTTGAAACCCAAAAAATCGGTATAGAAACTAAATAACTTACCCCTGGAACAGGAGACTGAGTATAAGTACCTGGGAGTAATCATAGATGAGAAATTGAATTGGAAATCCCATTGGATGGCGTTAAAATCACGATGCATATTGTCAGTTAATGCACTGAGTGTATTTAATGGGAAGAATGGAGGATACTCAGTATCCGCTATCCTGACAATATATAAAGCAATAATTCGAGCTCTATTGCTATATGCAGTTGTGATATGGGGCCATAAATATGTAAAGTTTTTAATATCATTTGAAGCAAAAATGTTAAGGAAACTAATGAGACTTCCACAAAGTATATCTATTGAATACATCCATCTGGAATTTGAGGTGAAAAGTGTATGGGCATTTTACATACGTCAATGTGTAATGGTTTATGAGCAACTATGTATTTTATCTATGGAAACAATAATCACACTGTTTGTACATGCATTTATTTAGCTTAGAAGGTGAGTTAAGTATTGGTACTATGGGTGTGCTAAAAGGCCTCAACACCAAATGGAGTAGAGGCTTAATTCTCCCTATTGGCAAAATTGGTTTGAAAAACTGGCTTAAAAAGAAATTGGAAGAAATAAGCTGTGAACAAAATCTAATTGAATTGGCGTCAAAAGCACACAGCAGAGAGTATTGTGTAACTAGAATGGTACGGACAAGCCTACCTAAATATATTCCTGCATACCCAAATATGAATATTTTACGAACATACCTGCTGTTAAAATTCAATATCTCAGAAGCATTGGAGACTACAAGTGCAAGGTCTGGTATGACATATAAAGATAGGCTGTGTAGATTATGTGGGGGCGAGATGATAGAGTCCATACGTCATTTGTTAATGGAATGTGATAGTGTATCGAATCTGCATACACAATATCTGAAAAAATATAACAATCAGATTGACGTATTAATGATTGATGAAATTTGGCAGAAATTCATGATAGGTGATGATATAAATCTAATATATAACATAACGGTATTTTACATGAAGATTGTTGAAATTTTAAGATGTCTGTTATAAAATAGACGTAGATCAAAGTACTGAGTAGTGATCGACATGTTTTAGAGGAATTTTAGCCAATTTTATTTTTATACTTTTAATTGTTCCTTGTTTTTAACATGTTGTTATATGTATATACAAAGCCTTGTGTCTAAAAGTATATTATCATGAAATAAATAAATAACTTGATTCCACCCTGTTGCTCTCGAGACAGTTTCATGCAATTGCCTAATTGGCGACTCATTCATCCAAACTCATTAATACCTGTTGGCCCTTCCCACTAATAGCTGCATCACCTTTGCTAGGGCACTGATCAGCTCTAGGCGGGATTGGTTAAGTGACTCTTTGAGTAAATTAACTACTATGAACAGGACATTTTGTACAATACTAATATTTCAGGAAACCCCAGGATGAATAAGTAATCCCCAAAACGGAAATCCCCACAAGAAATACACATAGGTGTGACTCACACTTGGTATAGGAAATAATAGAAACTGAGAGCACTTTGACATTTGCAAGATATCTATGCTTTGAGGACTCTGATATCATTTTACAGGTGTTTCGTTTAACAGTTTTGGACATACATGGTATGGGTTTTCAACTTGTTAATGGACTTATTCGCCAATCATATACAAATGATTGATGTACCGATATGTTTACGGGATTCAAACTAATGAACGTGCAGTGCAGGCACTAAATGTTGGGGCGCGCTCTACGTTTATTTACTAAATAGGGGTATATGTGTCTGATAAGTGAGCAAGCCATGTAGCATAAAGGCACAGCAGCAGCATTTGAGAGAACTTGAACACGAAGAAAGTGATTGGTGGTCATGATCGCAACAGAATGAGTTGTTAAATTACTGTGAATAAAAAGAAAATAAAAACTGGGTGACGAATAGACCCACCAAGAAAGTGTGAAATAAGTATGAATGACACTAGGAATGCTGCAAAGACTAGTTGGAACAAGTGCACATTTCTAAATTAATTACACATAAATCGGTGCTTTTGAATTAGACTATTAGGAGGTCTTCTATGCTATACATGGATAATTGCAACACCCTCTTTGCAGGCAGCTCCTCACACAGCATCACGAAAATGCAAACTGTTCAAAACATTCCTCTGCGGGCTGACCTCAACATCCGTAAACGTGAGCACATCTCAGAGCCAAGAAAAAGAACACACAGGCTACCATTAGAGAGCACATTAGGTTTAAAACCATAGCAATCATGCATAAAGGGCTCTCTAACTCATCCTCGAAATACCTGTTGCGAAAGTTCACCAAAGCTCAAACCACAAGACCCACCTGGGATGCCTACCTACGCCTACTCACCATACCACGTTTCAAGCAAAAGAGATCAGGTGGCTCTAGCTTCCCGGGGGTTGCAGCCAATAACTGGAATGACCTACTGGTATCCTTAAGACTGGAACAATCCTTATGGGTCTTCCGCAGACAACTCAAGACTTTACTTTTCTCTGAGAATAATCTTTCAGTTTAACCGGGGTCATAACCAGACACACTGGGCCTCATTACAAGGTTGTCGGTCCAGATACAACGGTACTGGTAAGCTTACCGGTACCATTGTATCCGGACCGGCAAACTCCGCGCAGTGCTCGTGGGTGCCTTTCATTCCGCCAGGTCTGACCGGGCGGAATGAAAGGCACCCGCGACCATGGCATGCCTGTAGCACCGGCAACGTTATGATTGGTGCCGGTGCTACAGGCATCCCCATTCCCATTGACCCCCACGGGGCTCGAATTGGAATGGGCACTGACAGGCACCAGCACCCGGCAATGGCGGAATTACCGGGTCCGGCAAAGTCGCTATAACCCAGTAATACCTCATTGCCAGGTACCGTTTTGTTTCACAGGTTTGGCAGCAGCCTGCCGGTTTTACGGGCAAAGCTACCGCCAAACTTATAATGAGGCCCGCTGACTCTTGTACATCTGCCTATCTTGTATGTAACTAGTGCCTTGCTTGATGACCATGAGCTTAGTGCACTTAACAAATGTAAAAATAAATAAATAAACACATAGGAAGACCCTTTATCCCAGCTGGAACTGGTGCTTTAAGCTATGCGGAAGGCTGGCTTCACTATCAAGGCGTCCAAGTTCCAGATAGAGCTAGGTACTGTGACCTACATAAGTCACCAACTAGGTGGCTGTAAGAAACAGCCTCTCCAGGCCAAAGTCCAGACAGTGAAGGATTGGGACATCCCCAACACCCAGACACAAAAGGTATGAGACCCTTGCCATTCCCTTGAATGATGTCACGTTAAAGAAATTGCCGAAAACGGTCACCTGGATCCCTACCTGTCAGTCGTCCTTCCAGAGCTTGAAGGATGGCCAGTGCCATGCCCCATTTCTAAAGATCCCAGATTTTGGGCAAGAGTTCATCATCCAGATAGATGCTTGTGAATTTGGCATCAGTGCAGTATTAGCGCAACTAAATTCTGAAGGGGTACAGCAACCTAGTGCGTACCTAAGAAGGAACTTGACCAAGCAAGAGCGTAACTGGGACATCAATCAGATGAGGTATTTGTGGTAGTTTGGGCGGTACGCAAGTTGAAACCATATATATTTGGGTCTCATATCACTGTCCAAACTGACCAGAGACCTCTGAGATGCTTGTGGTCATGCAGGGAGAGAACCCCAAGTTACTGAATTTGGCTGTAGCACTACAGGGATTGGACATGGACAACCAACACAAACCTGGGTCCCAGCACTCCAGTGCAGATGGCCCCAGTAGGTCCTTTCGCCAGGAGGATGACCCATACCTTTAGAAGGGTGCGTCTCAACCTTTGTGACTGGGGGCATGTGAGGAATTGCCATCTGGCAAGGGTGCAGAGCCCTGGCTTATTTCTATTTGTATTAGCAAATAGAATGATTAGGGTAATTCCATCTCTGCCAACCAGATTCTCCCTTCCCATCAACTCAATGCCATAAAGCATAGTACACTCGAACTCTGCTGTATCAGTAGCCTGATCCTTGGCACATGCTCTACTTGTGGCACACAGCAGAATCGAAGGTCACAAGGTGCACACTTGACATCCGCTGAGACAGCCTAGTCCCTGCAGTGCAGATGCAGCAATTAAGATATGCCCCACTGTACCTCAAATTATGATGATCATGAGTCGCCCATGCTGGTGGCAGGGTAAACTCTAAATAAAACCTATGCCTGTGTTTAGGCATGCTGCATGGCGCTACTTATGATCACAATTGCCACATTCCAAATAATATAGCACATGTGTCAGCTCCTGTGAGCCAGCTCCACTATCGAAAGTGATGTGTATTCTGGTCAGCCGATTGCAGCCCGCCAGATGACAGGATGAGAACCTGGAAGGCCGGGCCTCCTCTTTGATCTCTTTGTAAGGGCCTGGAACACCCTTTATCCAAGACAGCAGCACAGCAGGCAGCTGACCCGGTCCCGGGCATCAAGTGAGCACGCCCGTTCCAACGGAGTAGCCCCACACCAGGGTTTGGCATCTCTAACGCCCTTTGTTCGTAGTAAGAAGATAAGGGTGTGCGATTATGATAGGCAGAAAAGCTCTCATCAGTGGGAGAATGTTTCCAACATTTTGTTTCTCATTGTCCCTCTAGATCTTTCCTGTCCCCTCCACTTTCTCTGGAGCAGAGCACTTTGGCTGTGACATCAAAAAGGCAAGGAACACTCCACCCTGGAACATGGATGGAACATCTAAAGCAGGCTAGCTTTAGTCCAATCACCTGACCACTCTTGCCCTTAAAAGTGGGGGTCTTCCATCGCTCAAACAGATTTGCTGATTTCCTCTCAGATCCTTTTAAGGTCAAAGATTCATTCTGAAGATCTCACTGAAATTTCTTTGTGACAATTGTACTATCCAAAGCCCTCAGCCTGAGGATAGGAAGGAATCTTCCATGACAGAAGCTGTCAGGATTGTGGGGCTAATGGGGGCTCTTGGGGGCCTCTGCGGGTCGAAGCCACCAAGCTGGGGCTAATAAGCCCTGAAGATGTTGTGCGCTGGAGTCCCAGACCGCTATTAGAAACTACATTTCCAAAAGAGCTTGAGGACTGCGTGCGCATGCAGCACGCACACAGCAAAGGATAAGAGAGCCAGCCCTGCCTGTTCCAGGTGCTGGTAATTTTCATTGATGAGGCACGGGCAGGGTGGCATGTATGGATGAGTCTCCAAACACGACAGAAGCGGTGATGTTTCCAAAGGTTACTGCTTCACGCATGGTCAGCGTGAGCAAATCTCTGTCCCAGCACATGCGGAAGCAGAGACAGGGAGCGTCCAGGGAGCGTCAAGGACACAGGCTGCCGCACTGCTTTCAACAGCTCACAATCATCTGCTCTGGGTTTCTTGGATGTGCCCGAGCCTGAGATAAGTGTACAGAGCATTTATTTGCGGCATAATTTATGGTATTGAGTTATGAGTCTTAGTTCAGCGAGCATCCTTACTCCTGTATGTTCCCTGAGCAGAAACATGAAGTAGGGAGTATAGAGGATGAAAACTCTACCTTTAAGTTATCCTACACCAAGGAACGTGATTCCGAGGAACTGTCTATTGTGTATCTGCTGCTCATATGCTTATTATGTGTGGATGTGCCTACAGCAAAGTATGCAGTTGTTGACTGTGCTTTTGTGAATTGTCTCTCATGCCATCATTACATGTGTTTTGTGTTACATGAAATGTTAAATGTCATTTCACTCGTAAGGGGTGTTTAGTCAGACTGCCAAGGCAGGAGTTAGGCCAGGAGTGGGCAAAGCAGGTTCACGTGCAGCCCATTGATCAGTTTTTTCATGGGGAAGTGTATGTTGTCTCCCCCTACCTATCCAATCAAGTATCATAGTTCTCTTTTTCTGGTTTACCTAATAATTATCCACAACCTCTCCCTAAACCTCTTCCCGCCCCATTACTTTCACATCAGGCACCTGTGTCAACCACAGTGGGAGGGTCGTACTGAATTCGGGTTCCGTGGTTATAGAGGGGTTGTGTATGCTCCCTCAAGCTTCACAGAAATAAGATCTGTCCCCTACCATTCCCAGGACACATCAGGAGTAATCCCTGCTGTGGATCATGTCCTACCACTTTGTACCGGAATCTCCAGAGCTGGGAGAGAAGACCCTGAATGGGCCTCACAGAGCAACGAGTGGACCAGACCAGTGGTCGCTCCCTGTTCACTGCACCTCGAACAGAGGTAAATCACTGGCACTGGTTGCTGTGCTCCTCCACCAATCAAACATTTGCTTGCACCTTCAACTAGCTAGACACAACATTGTGTGTTCCAGGCAAAGCTTGTCACCTGATAGTCCCAAAGGAACTGCACTGCTCAACTCCGGACTCGAAATCAATCACAGGAGAGTCACTTGTTGACTCTAACTGGGAGTTACAACCACAGCTCGGCCCAGCTAGCTCTTGAACTGCTGCCACATTGATCGTACATTGATGCACCCAAGATCACCACTTGGATAAACGTTGCATACTGTCTCATACCGCTGGAGTATCACTCATTGACCCCAACCAGCAGCTAAAGGTCGACTTGGCCTGGCCAACTCCGGATCGTTCCTAGGACATCCTGACCTGCATCATTGAAGAGCCGCTGTTTCACCACAAGAGCACCCGTATTTGCCTGTGCGCGACGCACGCTTACTGACGGGGCCTCCTAGAACTGAGTCTGATCAGCTCTCATTAACGTTCGACCTCAGGTCTGACTGTGTCAGCCCACCAAAAACTGAATCCAGCTACTGTTGAATTTGAATTTGGTTTTTAGAAGTGTGAGGGCTGAGTGGGCCATTTTACCCCTACTCGTCTCTGTACTCCTGCAAACCAGAATCCAGTTTGTCACAGAAGGAGCCTGGAATATGAGGCCAACACCCTGTCATTATTGATCACGCCGTGGATTACTTAAGTAATTCTCAGATATAGTTTATACAAAACGAGCCTGTGATCATAGTTATTTGCATACAAAAGAAAATTCTGATTGTATTTTATTTTCTGATGAATCTGATTGAATTATAAACAATATTAACTGTAAGAATGATATATGCTTTACATCTCCAGACCTGATAGTTAAAACAGATGCAATGATTTCTCCCACCATAATATTTAACTGTGGTAACTCCTGCTGACATATTTATGATTACACCTTACCAGAAAATGAGCGACCCATTGGGCCTCATTACGATTTGGAGGTAGCAATGTCCTTAGTAAGGGCATGGCTACCCCCAAACTCGGTTCCAGGTCCGGGTCTGGCAAAAGGGGACTTACCGGGCCATTCCGACCTTGGAGGGCCCGATAATTCCCATTTGCGGGACCCGGACCCGGTACGTCCCCATTCCCATTTCAGCCCCAATAGGGTTCAATGGAAATGGGGAGGATGGTAGCAGTGGCACCGTTAATAACGGTACCGCTGCTACCATCCTAGTCTGCTCGCGGGTACCGCTCTGCACGCCTGGTCTGGCCAGGCATCCAGAGCGGCGCCCGTGAGCCAAACTCGGAATGTTGCGGCGAGGTAACAACAGCGCCGGTAGCACTACCGGCGCCGTTGTTGCCTCAACACTCCTATTGAGGCCCATTGTGTTAGTTTTTGTGTTTTTGCCGCAGCAGTTTTGGTTTGTTTTTTTTTGGCATAAATGTTTTTTTGTTGTTGTGGAAAAGTTATTTGGAGTAGTGGGTGTCAGGGTGACGTGGTGGGGATGGGTTAAATAGGGTGATAGCGGGGAACACCCCATTTAAAAAAAATAAAATCACCAAAAACGTTGCAGCGAAAGCACCACAGTAAAAAATTGCTCTGTGAAAACAGCTGTGGAACAAACAAGTGAAGCCCATTGTACTGGGGAATGTCTTGCTGAGGTGGAACACATGTGTGTCTTCTGTCCATTCCATGACCCTCTTGGGAGCAACATGTTTCGGCAGGACTCATACATGGTGTTCTGCTGCAGAGCCCAACATTGGAATATGTCACGACTGGACCATCAGAGCAGCATGCAAATCCACTTTTAATCCAATTTTGGTCTTCCATGCTCCACCTGCTGGTATTGAACAAATCCCCGCCCACTTGCTTTGTCTAATTTGGGGGGCTTTTTCCTAACTATTTGAAAGTGCACCCCCCTCACTCCCCAGTCACTGCATTTTCTTCTTTCAGGCTAGGTCTCAGTTCTGTAAAATGTCTCACTCCGTAAAGAGCTATTTATTAAAAAAGAGCACTTGCAGAAAGAAGACTGTTCAATGAAATCTGAATTTTTAAACTGCGAGGCTCGACTTACCAAAGATAGACTTGTTAAACTTTCGCTGACCTTCCGGGAAAACTGTTTCTCACTTCCTGCCATTGAGATGTCAAACATTTCCTACCACTCTTTTAACCTTTAGAAGATGTGTTTAACTACCGTGGGAATCATGTCTGTGTCATCCTGTTTTACGTTAATCACACACTAAACAAGTTATTATAAAAATATAATCAAATATAAAAAATATGATATTCTGACATTGAATTTCCACTCATTTTGGGATTAAAAAACACAACTCGATGTTTGCCCTTCAAGAGCCGTATTTTGTGGTACTCCCAAAATAGGATTATTTGCCAAAATATGTATAAACACAATGGAAATTGTTATTGTATCCTTCGCTTGAATTACAGGCATTCTCCTTACCAATGATTGATATAAAACAATATTCGATTCGTCTTCAGGCTCTGCTTTTCGATAACATGTTTTTTTGATGAAGGATTGGTCAGGGTTGAACTCGTTCATCTCGGGAAGCAAGACAGCGCAGCGCAACAGAAGTTCGAATCCCGATCCCGCGTTTAGAAACCACTCGCTGGTATTAAGTGCGTTATAAAAGAAACGTGTTTCCGCACAGAAACATCGGATGCACGTGCATGACAAGTTATTACTACCAAATATAGAAGATTATCACTACAAATCCGAAAATGTTGAATTTTTAAAGCACCCTTTCACTGCATATATATGTGGGGGGATGGGTTGTTAATAATACAAGTGGCGGTTATGCGGGGGTCCGGGGGTCTCCCCCCACATATAAATGTGGTGAAGTGTTGTAGAAGGCAGTGTTTTTTTCTCGATATTTTCACATAAATCCCATGACAACACGTGCAGGCATAGTATTTAAGGTCCAGTGGTGAACCTTTGTTTGCACTTGCTCATGCCTTCCCATGAAATGATAGGTTATTTTTAATGCACTTAATACGCAGATGTGTCTAAGTGCAGACCCAGGGATCGAACCTGTGGTGCTCTGTGTCGTCGTGCTTCCAAGGAGAGCACGTTGCCCCAGAGCTATCCTCCCGAGACAAACTCAGAGCGTGCTCTTTGTTTGCATTACACTGGTTGGTAAGGCTGTATGTGATAGGCTTTGGTGATGTGAGTGGACACCTACCTACACCAGCACCAAAAAGCAGGACATCTCACTCTCAGTTTTAAAATATCCTCTTCTATATATTTATTCATTTATGTTTTATAAAGTGCCAAACCGCAAACACAGATGCTTCATAGCACGCCAAGAGGTATGGATAGAATAGGGGGAAGGCAGGAGAAAGGGGAAAAGAGGTAGGATCATTCTAAGCCTTGGAAAATTCCCGATCATTTGGATGTAAACTGTCCTGCAGTAAACATTGTTGGGTGTAAGCGATGACAAGTGCTAGGACATCTCATCGCTTGTGCCAAAGAAAGGTGCATGGTAATTCACAAAGGTCATATAAAGGTGTAAATCCTGGATGTGCACTTTCCGGTGCCCTTTACACTCCCTTTGCTTTGGTGCACATCGGCATGCATTTTTCTCCATTTCAAAGCGCCCATGGGGCCAGTTTATCGAACATTTGCACCAGTGCAAAAAAGTGAGCAAATGCTTTGATAATACAAACTAGAGCAAACCGGTGTGTAACAATCCATATTATCCTACAAACGTTTTGCAGAAAGCCAAACATGAATCTGACTGGTTTTCGTACAAGGTGTGTTGCATAAAAAAAACAACAAGGTGTTTACTACACGTGTCTTCATGTTATGTAGGAAATGTATCTAATAATACAACCTGCTTCACTTTTGCCCAGATGACATTTTTTTTTTTTGTTGAGAATACTGATTGGAGCTAAACCTGTTCGCTCCATTCTGTATTATCTAAACAGCAAAATTGGTGCTAAATACGTTTGCTCCACTTTTTTGCACAAGTGCAAAGCTTTAATAATCTGGCCCCAGGAATCCACAGACCGGTTGCTCTTTGAAATGCGCAAAACTTGAAGAAATTCTGCTGTGCCCATTTGGACTAAGGGTAGAGGAAGACGCAGTACATGAGAGGTTCATTGGCAAATTTCTTGTGCATTTTCTTGGACGTGCAAGATCAGCGGGTCTGAACCGTTGCTTTCCCACTTGATATTTCTACCGTTCAAACAAGAACAGAAATGCGTTTTGCTATGTCAGAGAATTTCACAGTGACCAATCTTGAAGGGACTGCCCATCTGAAAGGTGCTCGCAGCCACCACTTGATTGCTGAGAGCCTCTCATAACTTTGTGCCAGGATTGCACTCCCGACACTAATGTATGCAAGGGAGACGGACAGCGCATTTTCTGCACCGTTGTACAGTCCCCCAAAATGTGCACGTCATCTTGGATAATACGGTGACCTGGGAATTACTGAAATTACTACTAAAAAATTAAATAAATATACACATCCTCTGGCCGGTTTTCTTTTCCATTAATTTTTCAGACTTATTACGAGTTTGTCGTTCTGGAAACATCTGTAATGATTATCTGGCGGGTGGAACGGCACCCGCTCACAGACCTTGACAGACGCACCGGCACTGTTGCACACAGAGCCGCTGCATCCGTCCTCCCCATTCCCACTGAGTCCAATGGGACACGATGGGAATGGCGAGTTTCTTTTTTGCAGCGCCTGGCCGGAAGGACCGGTGGGTCTGTAATGCCGGTAATTCCCCATTCCCAGGCACTGGAAAAAAATGACTCTGGCACGGCTACCACCAGAGTCATAATGAGGCCCTCTGTCCCATTATGTTTTCTGTGCTAGTGGAAAAGTACATAATCTCCCAATTACAGCTCATTAGCTGAGTCAGAAAAGAATGCAGTATTTACAACACTTTCATATTCTTGTTATTATTCTATCTAATATTATTTACACACCAACTGCTACACTCTAGGACAGCGTGGGAAGCATGCGTGCATCCGACCACCTTCAACAAAGAGTCATTGTACCTCACCTGGCACAGTGTATTGTGGTTAAACCTATTTTTTCTGTTGCATGTTATTTTACGCAAGTCCTCCAGGCACGGCATATTTCTCATGCAGGGTGAATATTTCTTCCTGGCACAATTGATTAGATTGGGGCTCACTAAGGTATTTGATGCTGGCGGGAGTCTATATTTCTCTTGTAATGTTTTTTTTTATATGTGTTAGAAATTAATTTATATGATATTTGTACATTTGAGGTATTAGGGAAAATGTGGATGAAATCATGCGTTTTAACTGTATTTTGTAATCGGTTTTGAGGAAGTCGATCCTCAAAGCACCTATAGCACATGTTCATCTTGCTCGCTACAGAGGTAATAATTAAACACACTCTCATTAAGCTCTTAAATACGCAGTTGTGCGTGGTGAAGCGACCATGGATACTTTGCAACCTGCGACTTACAAGTGGTTAGAGATCTCATGAACTTTCAGACTTTTCCCCGTGATTCATCCAGAAAAATGTGAGGTTCTCATAGAGGTCACCATTTAGGGTCTTCTGTAGGGGGGTATGATGCACTCGTTCCCCACAAGAACTCAGAACGTACACCGCTGCCTTACTATGATTTGGCAAGCCCCCACATGGCAGTGGAACATTTGACAGATGTTTTCACTGGAAATGGAATGAATGAGGGTTCCCCACTGAATGGGGCCCTCTGGAGGGGAATATGTATGGTGATATTTGTGGGTCCCTTTTTTTAGCGTTCGTGGGGACTGACGCAATGATCCCACTTCACCACACTTTGCCTTAAAGATTAAATAGAACAATTGTTAATGGCCATTTGCACTCGTTCTTATATACCACAGCCAATTCTCTCCGTCTAGATACCTTTGGGTCAGGTGCGCTATATGAATGTACAAATAAATAAATAAATATGAACCTCAGGTGTATACAATGCAGCTAAGTTCATGAACGTGAGGCACAACATGAATCTAATGAGCCTTGTTTGCTGTTTGTTCAATGCTACCTAGTCAATGTATTATTATATGTTGTACTAACTTGTTTAGCAATTTAATAATACAGAAGACAAACATTACAACAGATAATAGCAAATACGAATATTAGAAATTCCCACCCACCAATACCCCTCCTATCCTTCCCCTCAGCAGTGTCAAATTAGTCATTTAACACAATTCCAAAAACCTTCCCTAAATCTCATCAAAGAGTCTATACCTCTTGTGGCTTCTGTGAATGGCCCTCATAATGGGCAAACGTTTCTGCATCTCTTCCTTCCAAACATCCACACCAGGCCGGATCACAGATATCCATTAACTCGAACATAATTTCTCGCCCATCAACGTTGCCTTGAAAAGCCACTTTTTGTGTGCACCAGATAACGCTTCAACTAGGGTATCTTCACCCCATATCAATATCTCAAAACCATAATCCATTGACAACCTCAGGACCCTGTTGAAAATCACAATCCGCTCTCCCCAAAAGTATCTTAACCTGTTACAATCCCAGAGCATATGCTCCAAAGTGCCTGTGCTGTTTGTACAACCCCAGCAAGCATCTGTGTTAGCAAAACCCTGTTTATACAAACATTCAGGCATCCAATAAACTCTATGCGGGATCTTCATCTATCTCGATCTCTCGACCAGACTCAACGAAGATAGTGTAAATTCCTACCCAGCGTGCATCAGACATCTCCTCATTCAACCGGTGTCCAAGTCACTAACAACATCGAGTTATTCTGTTTGTTTGACAAAAGAAGTTTGTATAACTTGAAAGCTAGATGACCCTTGATCTCAATTCTCAAGACATCTCACCAATATTATCCGAGCATAAGTCCTCCATTTCGGAGGTTATCATTTTAAGGGTTTGGTACAACTGATTGGCACAATTAGGTATGTTGTTCACTCCTCTCAATTGGTTAAATGTAAGCCAACTCATGTTGGCCATGAGGTCCCCAATCCCCCTGATATTCCCCAGAAACCATAACGGGCAAAACAGCATTTTTTTTTCTCCAATCCTTAACAGCAGAGTTCTACTAAATGGATGTGCCTAAATGTCAAAATGGATCACCCGCAAAAAAATACTGAGCTTCTTCCAGGCCAATCTCAGGTATTCTGTCAATGAGAAGGTCATAGAAATCTGTGTGGCCTCTGTTGACAAAAAAACCTTTTGTGGCAATGGACCAATCATGCTTGCCTCCTCACAGGCCCACTCTTCCGGCTCAGTCTTTAGGAATTGTACAATCTGTGTGGCAGCATATACCAGGTGATAAGCTTGAAAGTCAGGCACAGCCAATCCACCCTTGTCCGTTGGTAACAGATTTTCATTGTTTGATGCGTGCTGGTTTACTATGCCAACGGAAACCCTGTATGAGCCTGTCAATAATACCCAACACAGTGTTTTCATGAAACAACGGGCTCATACGGAGGACATAATAAGTCTTTGGTGCGCTATTCATCTTCAAGATGTTAACCTTTCCCCACAATGATAAGTTGAGCAGCTTCCATCTCACCAGATCTGACCACAGGTTAGGTCTCACCATCTTCATGTTTTCCATCAGAACTTTGTCCACTGCTTGGGTCAGCCATGTGCCCAAATATTGTTTACTTTGCAGGCACCGCCGGAACTCCAAGCAGATCAAATCAGCCTTCATACAAAACATTGTCACCAGCATTGCCTTGACTTGGTCCAATTAATGTTGTAACCTGACAAATATGTGTAGTTCATCAGAGCACTCTGATAATCCCCCCTTATAGAGTTGCATGTGTGCATTGCATATGGCTGTGTTATAAAGTCTAGCTCCCTAGTAATGACATGTACACAGATCAGTGCTCCCGAACATGGTTGTGAAAAACGTTCCTGTTATACGATATAACATGGTCGTAGATAGTCAATAAGAGCCAAGTTTAAACTTTTAAAAATGTACAAGAACAGTTTAAAAAATAACTGCACAATGTTATAGCAGTCTCCACTAAGATATACCAATAAGCGTTCCGAATACGCCTTGCCTAATTTGTAAACCATAATCCAATAACAACTCTTCCATAACTCCGGATGCGGGATACCAGCACCTCGAAAAGTCATGTGAGGGGGTGGGGCGGG
The DNA here is from genome assembly GCF_040938575.1 of Ambystoma mexicanum. Classification (NCBI taxonomy): domain Eukaryota; kingdom Metazoa; phylum Chordata; class Amphibia; order Caudata; family Ambystomatidae; genus Ambystoma; species Ambystoma mexicanum. The sequence goes on along the minus strand of NC_090934.1, from coordinate 1,445,537,416 downwards.
GGGGGGGGGATTTTAAGGAGACCTCATCGTCATTCCTTCCGAGATCGCCCGTGTAGTTCCGTAAGCACGGACAGTGAAGTACTCAAAGTGCTACTTCCTGGTCCGTGACACCACACGTACCTACATGTAGACATAATCACATCGTGTTCCCCCTGCTCACTCCCTGATTAGGACATCGAATCTCAGTTGGATTGGGGAAGGGGAGCTGCAGCACCAGTCCATGCCACATGTGCTTCTGGGTGCCTGAAATCGGTTCTATGTCATTTCATCGGCAGTCATTTTTACGACTGGTACACGAATACATTTTTACGAAAATAGTCATCGAAAAAATTAATATTTTGGCAAAGTGTACACGTAAAAAAAAGTCATGAAAATGGCTGTCGATGAACCAACGGTATACCCTGCAATCATTGAGCACTTTGAACCACGTGCTCCATCTATCTGCATGATCTCGTGACTACGCCAAAGGGTTAGCCGTTAAACTGTTGGAGGCCATCAGTGCCTTTTTGCTCCATTGAAGAACTATTTAAGTGACTTCAAATATAAATGAACAATAAGTGATACTTGCCCAGTTTAAAAAAAAACATTTTGAAAAAGTACTATTACCAAAAGTACTATTAAAGAGAGAATAACAACTCCTGTTTACTGTTCAATATCTTCAGCCCAAACAGTCCTTGAAAGGGTATCTTTGAACCAAAGAACAGGTTCAGAAGTGTCTGCAGTGGCCCTCTCTCCAACAGGCAAATATAGCCTCGGAATCACTGCCTTATTTAAAATCACTTTCACTCCTTTTTCCTTGGCAAGTGATTTGGCTTCTATGAATGTCTTCTTTTTATCCAGCACCTATTTTGGATATTCTAGGTAGCTTGAAAGGGGTTTGCCTTCCTAAAGTACACAACCTTTCCGTCTTCCAGTCTTTACAATCTGCTCTTTTGTATGTACTTCAGAGAGAGCCAGTAACACCTGTCGAGATTTGCTCAGTGCTGGTATCCTCACTCTATAGGCAACATCGGCATCAGAGAGGGCCACTAGACCTGACCCAAATATATCAGTAATAACTCTGACAGTGTAGAATTCAATATCAGAATCCCCAGCTTTATTTTCCTGCAGGCCCACCAGGAGCTAGTTCCGGCAGTGGGTTTTCAGGTCCGTGCTCAAGGATCTATCTTTTACTTAGGAAAGCTCCCGCTTCGAGTCGTTATGTGCCCGAAAGCTGCATGCAATTTCAGGCCCCAAACCTCAGGCATCTGTTTACATTTTAGAGACACAACCTTCTACCTGACTGACCTTCTGAGTTAAATCAGATAGAGTGAATGTCACCTCTCCTACATCTTAGACAACCTTTAACATCAGTGCAAAGAGGAGCTCTATGCCTGGTACATGTTCCATTTCAGCAGCAGATTGTTTGGGTTCCTTGGAGGTTGGGTTCTCCGGTAGATCATCTCATTTTTTGGCATTGATTATCTTTAAGAATATCCCAAGAGGCAGCAGGAGCTGCTGGCTTAAGCTGCTGTGCCAACTGCTGACATTCCAGAATACTACCTAGTCAATTTAGAGTTGTTAATGAAATGTTGTTGTGAATCTTTTTATTAACATTTTTCAAGAGAACAAGTAAGAACAAAACAGACTTAATACATTAGTGATGTTAGAACAATATAAATAAATACATTCTTATATGGTTTTTGTTCTCCTCCTTTCCTCCGTCCACCTCACCGGCCACTCCCCACTCCCCCCCAAATGTATGTGCCTCTTTATTATTCAATTTGCAAATCTTTATAATTGTCCTCCTCTCTCCACTTCCTCTCGTCACTTAAAACATATCTTGTGGAAATCCAATATAGAACCGAAGAGGAAGGCAACACAACAATCTAGGGTAAGAGTGAAGTATGAGGAGGGAAAAGAGAAAAAGAAAGAAAGGGGAAAAAGCATTGATTTTGTGTCAGGTTCAGACTACTCCATTTTAGACACAATATGGTTATTTCTGCAAGTTTAGTACCGATACTCCAAGTCAACAGTGTATTTACTTGCCAATGAATTTGTATACCTAAGTATTTAAATCCATTATCTGCCCATCCCGTTCAACACCCAGAAAGTCTTTCTCATCCGCACACAGTAGGAACTTTGAGATGCAGTCATCCAAGGAGATAACTTTAATACCATAATTTCCTCTAATAGAGATGGCCAGAGGCTCAAAAAAAAGTGCAATTAAAAGAGGCTATAGGGGACAACCCTGCTGAGTACCACAATACATTGGAAAACTCTCAGATAAGCAACCATTCACCAAAACCTTTGCCTCAGCCTCCCTATGTAATGCATCAAAAAGCCTTAATACTCACAATCCACAATTCACTTTAATCAACACTTATCGAAGAAAAGACTAACTTACTCTATCAAATGCCTTTTCCGCATCAATACTCACTGCTGAGGAAGGAGAACCACACTTCACATGTACTGCATCCAAGAGCTCTCTTAAATTGTCAAAGCTATTTCTAACAAAGATGAAACCTGTCGGATTTCGATGGATCACCTGTGGCAACAATGGGTTAATGCGCACTGCAAAAAACTTTGCCAGAAGATTGACGTCAGCATTTAGCAGAGGTATGGGCCTATTATTTCCACAGCATGAATGATCTTTCCCAGGTTTAGGAATCACAGAGATCACTGCAGTTTTCATAGAATCAGCCAACTGTCGAGAATTAATAATCGCCCTAAATAGGTCAATCATAAAGGACGCAAGTGAAGCACTAAATGTGACATAGAATTTGATCGGGAATCCATCCAGCCCTGGGGATTTGCCAGGGGACATCAACCCCATTTTATACATAACTTCCTGTACAGAAATGTCTTCCTCTAGTTGAAGTCTACCACTATCATTTAATTCAGGAATACCAATGCATTCTAGAAAATCAACTATTTCAAGTCTTTCCACAGGTCCTTCTTCACAATATAAAGATGCGTAAAACTTTCTAAATGCACCACAAATGTCTTCTTTTCTCGAAGAAACAGTGCCATTTTCTTCTGAAATAAAATATAATATAGAACAATAGGGGGTATGAGAATTCACAGCCTGTGCTTGTGAGCAGTCATAGACAAACTTTTATTCAAACAAATGTCATTTTATCATATCCAATATAATTAGAAATTTCATAAATAAAACATTTTAGAATGGAATCTAGTGTTAAAAAGTATGAAAAATACAAATCTTAGATAGAGACTGGGGTAACCCAAACATTTAAACCGCTATAATTAGTTGTCTAAAGAGTATTTAGGACATATGCAGTATGTGTTCTAAACTGACAATCTATTATCACAGTGTTATTTCATTTAACACATATCATTTAACACATATCTTGTGTGAGTTATTTATCTTCAACATTAAGCTCAACCTGTTTCTGTTCTGTCCCAATATATGGTGAACATTCATCAAGAGGCAGCAAAATGTTGTCACTTCTTTAGAAATACATTTGGTGTAGTGATTCCCAACAATTTACTTTTATTTCCAATCATGCTGGCACGACAGTGTGTGGCTGCTGTCAAAACCCAGGATTAAATGGAAAGGTGGTGGGGGCTGTCGGTAGGGACGGTCTTTGCTTTGGACCCAATCTCCTATAGAACTTGTGCTGGTAATTTTTAGAGTGTGCTAAATGGTTCTTCCGTGAAGATGCTTCAAATTACTCTCTCCGAAATCCGTATGGTTTCTATAAGAGGGATCTACTTTTAGCTGTGCCTAGAACGTTGTTTGGGGATGCCTTTGAGTGCATGTGTGAATCTGTATCCGATCACTGTCTCATGGTCGGTTTTTCTTGTCCTTGATTGTGCCCTCCTCTGGGAACGTGGGTAGCTATACAGCCATAAATCTCTCTCCACTTTACAATGTATAATTCTATCTAATGAACATTTCACAATCATCATAGCTGAAAAGGAATTAACAGAAGGATTGGCTGCGTGTTCTGCTGTGCATTGCTTATAATCTAATTCCAACTGTCTGTACTTGGCTTCACTCACTTTTTTTTGTATGAAGCATAGCTGATTACTCTGCCACGTAAGAAGACTTTCAACGCATCACAAACAATGGACAATCTGTCAACCGACTCAGTATTCTCTCCAAGGAATAGAGAAATCTCTACTCTAATTTGTTTAATAAAGTCCTGAACCAACAGTAATCAGGTATTAAATCTCAATTAGCGATCAATCTTCCCACTTCCCTGTGAGTGGTCTAACTTCATGTTCACATTTGCATGATCAGAAATTACAATATCACCTTTTCTGATGCATACACATCACCAAATGGGTCCCTGATTACTAAAAAGAAATCAATCCTCGAAGAAGTTCTGTGTGGTATTGAACAAAAGCTAAATTGCTTTTTCCTTGGATTTAGTCTACGCCAGATATCATGCAGGTCCCACCAACTGCATTAATTTCATCAGTCCCTTTCTGGCACTCTTTTCTGACTTGTCTAATGCTTTGTCTAAAATAGTATTAAAGTCCTCACCTATTAATATTGGCCCACTTCCCATTTCATTTAGGACTGTATTCTCCAAAAATACCTGCTGGGCTATATTGAGGGCATCTACATTAGAAGCCTATTTTCCACTTGAAATCTAATTGCTACAAATCTCCCTTCAGTATCAATATTCACTTTTTCTACAGAGAAACACGTTTTGTGAAAAGTAAAATAACCACTGCTTTAAAATTACTAGTGAAATAACTTGAATATTCTTTTACATATACATTATTTAAAATATACTCTATTTTTTCAGGTTCCAAGTGTTTTCCTGGAGTAGGACAATGTCAGGATTGTTTTGCCAAAAAATATAGGCACCTTTTTTCTCTTAATTGAATTGTTCACCCCCTTCACGTTCCAAATTAATACATATAGTGAGCCAGCAATTTAGGATATAAACAACCTACACTTTGCAATTGTTACATTCCTAAAATACGTGGACATACCCTCAGTGAAGCTCTTATCTCCTAACACATCTCCTCACTTTTCAAAGAGCATATTATTGACATATGAGAACTTGGCACCAACATATAAATTCCAAGTATCAGAGGGTTCTGTATTATACAGAGTATCCGAACTAAATGAAAAACTAAAGACTCAAGTGCCAAAAAAAAGAGCAGAAAAGAAGAAAAAATAGAAAACAATATCTACATAGTGAACTAAATGCAAAAAAAACCCAAAAAGAAAAACAATCTGAGACCAGAACATGATGAAATAATAGCCAGGAGAGAAGCAACAGCTTCCCAATGCTATATAACAACATTTCCAAATGAAGATGATGAAGGTATAAGCAAACATAGAACATCTGCGTGGAGTGTTCAACAAGCTTTGGGAACAATACATGAAAGAGTTTCATATAACTCATCATCAATTAAATATGTAAGGGTACACAAATGAATTGTCAGACATTTCATCTAACAAATAAATGTTGCATTAAACATCCCCCAGAGAGAAATTCAATGTATATATATTGTCTATCATCATAACCACCTCACAATAGTGTAGAAAAAATAAACTTAAATCGATAAATTAGACTTAATGATCATCCAACCCATGCTGCACCCCTTATATTCATTAATAAGCCTTTAACAAGAGCTTTGGCAGTAGGTGTACTTAGGGGTTGATTCATGGAATTAATGTGCGCCGAAAATTCCCGCGCAGAGGTGCCAAAATGTGCGATTCGCAGTAAAAGTGCGAAAATCGCAGTGCAAGTGCAAAATCGCAGGGAAACCAGCGCACATCGATTCATGGAAGTCCGTGCCCGAGAAAAACATTGGATGTGTGCTGAAAAAGTGCGCCGCGCACGCCGGCGCACAGGTCATCCAACAGCGTGGAAAATCGCACATAGCGCGGCGCACATCACAAAAGTAGGCGGAACACTGGGCGTAACACTCGGAATGGGGAACAACGCGTGAAAATATGGGCGTCACGGGGGAAGTACAGGAGGCAAGTGCGCGGAACGCCCACACGCTCGCATACAACCCGTATTCATGGAATCGAATAGGGCAAACCAGCGCACGGTCAAAGACGCGCACAGGGCCAAACAAGTACGCCACAAGAAAGCAGGCGGTAGCGTCCCTGCGCCTGAAGTAAATGTGCGTCAAAATGTGCGCCAACAAAAAGCTCCCATATACAGCCATGATGAATGGTCCATACAGTGGCCCTCTGGGACAAATGAGGTGCAAAGGGGTACCGACAAACACGGACACCCGCTGTGTGAAAAATAGCGTGTGCGTGTGTTTCGGGATGCACGGGAAGTTCCACACGCGATTGGCCTGGGTACGTGTACTTCGGGGTGCGCGGGAAGTTCCACACGCGATTGGCCTGGGTACGTGTGTTTCGGGATTCGCGGGAAGTTCCACACGCGATTGGCCTGGGTACGTGTACTTCTGGGTGCGCGGAAGTTCCACACGCGATTGGCCTGGGTACGTGTGTTTCGGGATGTGCGGGAAGTTCCACACACGATTGGCCTGGGTACATGTGTTTCGGGATGTGCGGGAGGTTCACACGCGATTGGCCTAGGTACGTGTGTTTCGGGATGCGCGGGAGGTTCCACACGCGATTGGCCTGGGTACGTGTACTTCGGGGTGCATGGGAAGTTCCACACGCGATTGGCCTGGGTACGTGTGTTTCGGGGTGCAAGGGAAGTTTCACACGCGATTGGCCTGGGTACGTGTGTTTCGGGATGCGCGGGAGGTTCCAAACGCGATTGGCCTGGGTATGTGTGTTTCGGGATGCGGCGGGAAGTTCCACATGCGATTGGCCTGGGTACGTGTACTTCGGGGTGCTTGGGAAGTACCACATGCAATTTCAGCAGGGTATGTGTATTCCGAAGTGCGCGTGAAGTTTCACACGCGATTTCAGCAGGGTACGTGTATTTCGGTGGTGCCGGGGAGTGCTACACGTGATTTGGCCGTGTGGGTCCTCCCAGGGGTTCCCTCTACACCCTCCACAGCCCCTGCAGGCAGCCCACACCACAGGGGACTACCCTGCACTCCTGCCATTGTCCCACATGCAACCCATCCACCATGGCCATGCCCCCCAGCCAACCCACATGTCACCTTGCACTACTGATCACCAACACATGTCTCCCAGCACCCCCACCCCCCAGCACTGTGGGACACCCCCCACCAGGCCAACACTCATGTCCAACTCATGTCTCCCTGCACCCCCACCCCCCAGCAGTGCAGGGGCAGCCTCCACGAGGCCCCCACATATGTCTACCACCAGCCCCACCCCCCAGCATCCAGGGGCACCCTCCACCAGGCCCCCACTCATGTCCAACTCATGTCTCCCTGCACCCCCACCCCCTAGCAGTGCAGGGGCAGCCTCCACCAGGCCCCCACTCATGTCTCCCATCACCCCCACCCCCAGCAGTGCAAGGGCAGCCTCCACCAGGCCCCCACTCATGTCTCCCACCACCCCCACCCCCCATCACTGTGGTGCACCCTCCACCAGGCCCCCACTCTTGTCTCCCACCACCCCCACCCCCCAGCAGTGCAGGGGCACCCTCCACCAGGCCCCCACTCATGTCCAACTCATGTCTCCCATCACCCCCACCCCCCATCAGTGCAGGGCACCCTCCACCAGGCCCCCACTCATGTCTCCCATTACCCCCACCCCCCAGCAGTGAAGGGGCACCTTCCACCAGGCCCCCACTCATGTCCAACTCATGTCTTCCATCACCCCCACCCCCAAGCAGTGCAGGGGCACCCTCCACGGCCCCCACTCATGTCTCCCATCACCCCCATGCCCCAGCATCCGGGGCACCCTCCACCAGGCCCCCACTTATGTCTCCCACCACCCCCACCCCCCTGCAGTGCAGGGCACCCTCCACCAGGCCCCCACTCATGTCCCCCATCACCCCCACCTCGCAGCATCCAGGGGCACCCTCCACCAGGCCCCCACTCATGTCTCCCTGCACCCCCACCCCCAGCATCCAGGGCAGCCTCCACCAGGCCCTCACTCATGTCTCCCACCACCCCCACCCCCCAGCAGTGCAGGGCAACCTCCACCAGGCCCCCACTCATGTCCAACTCATGTCTCCCTGCACCCCCACCACCCAGCATCCAGGGGCAGCCTCCACCAGGCCCCCACTCATGTCTCCCTGCACCCCCACCCCCCAGCATCCAGGGGCAGCCTCCACCAGGCCCCCACTCATGTCTCCCTGCACCCCCACCCTCCAGCATCCAGGGCAGCCTCCACCAGGCCCCCACTCATGTCTCCCATCAACCCCACCCCCCAGCAGTGCAGGGGCACCCTCCACCAGGCCCCCACTCATGTCTACCACCACCCCAACCCACCAGCAGTGCAGGGGCAGCCTCCACCAGGCCCCCACTCATGTCTCCCACCACCCCCACCCCCCAGCATCCAGGGGCACCCCCCACCAGGCCCCCACTCATGTCTCCCACCACCCCCACCCCCCAGCAGTTCAGGACACCCTCCACCAGGCCCCCACACATGTCTCCCATCACCCCCACCCCCCAGCAGTGCAGGGGCACCCTCCACCAGGCCACCACTCATGTCTCCCACCACCCCCACCCCCAGCAGTGCAGGGGCACCCTCAACCAGGCCCCCACTCATGTCCAACTCATGTCCCCCATCACCCCCACCCCCCAGCATCCAGGGGCACCCTCCACCATGCCCCCACTCATGTCTCCCAGCACCCCCACCCCCCAGCAGTGCAGGGGCACCCTCCGCCAGGCCCCCACCCATGTCTCCCACCACCCCCACCCCCCATCACTGTGGTGCACTCTCCACCAGGCCCCCACTCATGTCTCCCAGCATCCCCACCCCCCAGCAGTGCAGGGGCACCCTCCACCAGGCCCCCACTCATGTCCAACTCATGTCTCCCATCACACCCACCCCCTAGCAGTGCAGGGCACCCTCCACCGGGCCCCCACTCATGTCTCCCATCACCCCCACCCCCCAGCATCCAGGGGCACCCTCCACCAGGCCCCCACTCATGTCTCCCAGCACCCCCACCCCGTGGCAGTGCAGGGGCACCCTCCACCAGGCCCCCACTCATGTCCAACTCATGTCCCCCATCACCCCCACCCCCCAGCATGCAGGGGCACCCTCCACCAGGCCCCCAATCATGTCTCCCAGCACCCCCACCCCCCAGCAGTGCAGGGGCACCCTCCGCCAGGCCCCCACTCATGTCCAACTCATGTCTCCCATCACCCCCACCCCCCAGAAGTGCAGGGGCAGCCTCCACCAGGCCCCCACTCATGTCCAACTCATGTCTCCCTGCACCCCCACCACCCAGCATCCAGGGGCAGCCTCCACCAGGCCCCCACTCATGTCTCCCTGCACCCCCACCCCCCAGCATCCAGGGGCAGCCTCCACCAGGCCCCCACTCATGTCTCCCTGCACCCCCACCCTCCAGCATCCAGGGCAGCCTCCACCAGGCCCCCACTCATGTCTCCCATCAACCCCACCCCCCAGCAGTGCAGGGGCACCCTCCACCAGGCCCCCACTCATGTCTACCACCACCCCAACCCACCAGCAGTGCAGGGGCAGCCTCCACCAGGCCCCCTCTCATGTCTCCCACCACCCCCACCCCCCAGCATCCAGGGGCACCCCCCACCAGGCCCCCACTCATGTCTCCCACCACCCCCACCCCCCAGCAGTTCAGGACACCCTCCACCAGGCCCCCACACATGTCTCCCATCACCCCCACCCCCCAGCAGTGCAGGGGCACCCTCCACCAGGCCACCACTCATGTCTCCCACCACCCCCACCCCCAGCAGTGCAGGGGCACCCTCAACCAGGCCCCCACTCATGTCCAACTCATGTCCCCCATCACCCCCACCCCCCAGCATCCAGGGGCACCCTCCACCATGCCCCCACTCATGTCTCCCAGCACCCCCACCCCCCAGCAGTGCAGGGGCACCCTCCGCCAGGCCCCCACCCATGTCTCCCACCACCCCCACCCCCCATCACTGTGGTGCACCCTCCACCAGGCCCCCACTCATGTCTCCCAGCATCCCCACCCCCCAGCAGTGCAGGGGCACCCTCTACCAGGCCCCCACTCATGTCCAACTCATGTCTCCCATCACACCCACCCCCTAGCAGTGCAGGGCACCCTCCACCGGGCCCCCACTCATGTCTCCCATCACCCCCACCCCCCAGCATCCAGGGGCACCCTCCACCAGGCCCCCACTCATGTCTCCCAGCACCCCCACCCCGTGGCAGTGCAGGGGCACCCTCCACCAGGCCCCCACTCATGTCCAACTCATGTCCCCCATCACCCCCACCCCCCAGCATGCAGGGGCACCCTCCACCAGGCCCCCAATCATGTCTCCCAGCACCCCCACCCCCCAGCAGTGCAGGGGCACCCTCCGCCAGGCCCCCACTCATGTCCAACTCATGTCTCCCATCACCCCCACCCCCCAGAAGTGCAGGGGCAGCCTCCACCAGGCCCCCACTCATGTCTCCCAGCACCCCCACCCCGTGGCAGTGCAGGGGCACCCTCCACCAGGCCCCCACACATGTCCAACTCATGTCCCCCATCACCCCCACCCCCCAGCATGCAGGGGCACCCTCCACCAGGCCCCCAATCATGTCTCCCAGCACCCCCACCCCCCAGCAGTGCAGGGGCACCCTCCGCCAGGCCCCCACTCATGTCCAACTCATGTCTCCCATCACCCCCACCCCCCAGAAGTGCAGGGGCAGCCTCCACCAGGCCCTCACTCATGTCTCCCACCACCCCCACCCCCCAGCAGTGCAGGGCAACCTCCACCAGGCCCCCACTCATGTCCAACTCATGTCTCCCTGCACCCCCACCACCCAGCATCCAGGGGCAGCCTCCACCAGGCCCCCACTCATGTCTCCCTGCACCCCCACCCCCCAGCATCCAGGGGCAGCCTCCACCAGGCCCCCACTCATGTCTCCCTGCACCCCCACCCTCCAGCATCCAGGGCAGCCTCCACCAGGCCCCCACTCATGTCTCCCATCAACCCCACCCCCCAGCAGTGCAGGGGCACCCTCCACCAGGCCCCCACTCATGTCTACCACCACCCCAACCCACCAGCAGTGCAGGGGCAGCCTCCACCAGGCCCCCACTCATGTCTCCCACCACCCCCACCCCCCAGCATCCAGGGGCACCCCCCACCAGGCCCCCACTCATGTCTCCCACCACCCCCACCCCCCAGCAGTTCAGGACACCCTCCACCAGGCCCCCACACATGTCTCCCATCACCCCCACCCCCCAGCAGTGCAGGGGCACCCTCCACCAGGCCACCACTCATGTCTCCCACCACCCCCACCCCCAGCAGTGCAGGGGCACCCTCAACCAGGCCCCCACTCATGTCCAACTCATGTCCCCCATCACCCCCACCCCCCAGCATCCAGGGGCACCCTCCACCATGCCCCCACTCATGTCTCCCAGCACCCCCACCCCCCAGCAGTGCAGGGGCACCCTCCGCCAGGCCCCCACCCATGTCTCCCACCACCCCCACCCCCCATCACTGTGGTGCACTCTCCACCAGGCCCCCACTCATGTCTCCCAGCATCCCCACCCCCCAGCAGTGCAGGGGCACCCTCCACCAGGCCCCCACTCATGTCCAACTCATGTCTCCCATCACACCCACCCCCTAGCAGTGCAGGGCACCCTCCACCGGGCCCCCACTCATGTCTCCCATCACCCCCACCCCCCAGCATCCAGGGGCACCCTCCACCAGGCCCCCACTCATGTCTCCCAGCACCCCCACCCCGTGGCAGTGCAGGGGCACCCTCCACCAGGCCCCCACTCATGTCCAACTCATGTCCCCCATCACCCCCACCCCCCAGCATGCAGGGGCACCCTCCACCAGGCCCCCAATCATGTCTCCCAGCACCCCCACCCCCCAGCAGTGCAGGGGCACCCTCCGCCAGGCCCCCACTCATGTCCAACTCATGTCTCCCATCACCCCCACCCCCCAGAAGTGCAGGGGCAGCCTCCACCAGGCCCCCACTCATGTCCAACTCATGTCTCCCTGCACCCCCACCACCCAGCATCCAGGGGCAGCCTCCACCAGGCCCCCACTCATGTCTCCCTGCACCCCCACCCCCCAGCATCCAGGGGCAGCCTCCACCAGGCCCCCACTCATGTCTCCCTGCACCCCCACCCTCCAGCATCCAGGGCAGCCTCCACCAGGCCCCCACTCATGTCTCCCATCAACCCCACCCCCCAGCAGTGCAGGGGCACCCTCCACCAGGCCCCCACTCATGTCTACCACCACCCCAACCCACCAGCAGTGCAGGGGCAGCCTCCACCAGGCCCCCTCTCATGTCTCCCACCACCCCCACCCCCCAGCATCCAGGGGCACCCCCCACCAGGCCCCCACTCATGTCTCCCACCACCCCCACCCCCCAGCAGTTCAGGACACCCTCCACCAGGCCCCCACACATGTCTCCCATCACCCCCACCCCCCAGCAGTGCAGGGGCACCCTCCACCAGGCCACCACTCATGTCTCCCACCACCCCCACCCCCAGCAGTGCAGGGGCACCCTCAACCAGGCCCCCACTCATGTCCAACTCATGTCCCCCATCACCCCCACCCCCCAGCATCCAGGGGCACCCTCCACCATGCCCCCACTCATGTCTCCCAGCACCCCCACCCCCCAGCAGTGCAGGGGCACCCTCCGCCAGGCCCCCACCCATGTCTCCCACCACCCCCACCCCCCATCACTGTGGTGCACCCTCCACCAGGCCCCCACTCATGTCTCCCAGCATCCCCACCCCCCAGCAGTGCAGGGGCACCCTCTACCAGGCCCCCACTCATGTCCAACTCATGTCTCCCATCACACCCACCCCCTAGCAGTGCAGGGCACCCTCCACCGGGCCCCCACTCATGTCTCCCATCACCCCCACCCCCCAGCATCCAGGGGCACCCTCCACCAGGCCCCCACTCATGTCTCCCAGCACCCCCACCCCGTGGCAGTGCAGGGGCACCCTCCACCAGGCCCCCACTCATGTCCAACTCATGTCCCCCATCACCCCCACCCCCCAGCATGCAGGGGCACCCTCCACCAGGCCCCCAATCATGTCTCCCAGCACCCCCACCCCCCAGCAGTGCAGGGGCACCCTCCGCCAGGCCCCCACTCATGTCCAACTCATGTCTCCCATCACCCCCACCCCCCAGAAGTGCAGGGGCAGCCTCCACCAGGCCCCCACTCATGTCTCCCAGCACCCCCACCCCCCAGCATCCAGGGGCACCCTCCACCAGGCCCCCACGCATGTCTCCCTGCACCCCACCCCCCAGCAGTGCAGGGCACCCTCCACCAGGCCCCCACTCATGTCTCCCACCATCCCCACCCCCAGCACTGTGGTGCACCCTCCACCAGGCCTCCACTCATGTCTCCCACCACCCCCACCCACCAGCAGTGCAGGGGCACCCTCCACCAGGCCCCCACTCATGTCCAACTCATGTCTCCCATCACCCCCACCCCCCAGCAGTGCAGGGCACCCTCCACCAGGCCCCCATTCATGTCTCCCATCACCCTTACCTCCCAGCATCCATGGGCACCCTCCACCAGGCCCCCACTCATGTCTCCCATCACCCCCACCACCAGCAGTGCAGGGCACCCTCCACCAGGCCCCCACTCATGTCCAACTCATGTCTCCCAGCCTCCACCAGGCCCCCACTCATGTCTCCCACCACCCCCACCCCCCAGCATCCAGGGGCACCCTCCACCAGGCCCCCACTCATGTCTCCCACCACCCCCACCCCCTGCAGTGCAGGGGCACCCTCCACCAGGCCCCCACACATGTCCAACTCATGTCCCCCATCACCCCCACCCCCCAGCATCCAGGGGCACCCTCCACCATGCCCCCACTCATGTCTCCCAGCACCCCCACCCCCCAGCAGGGCAGGGGCACCCTCCGCCAGGCCCCCACCCATGTCTCCCACCACCCCCCATCACTGTGGTGCACCCTCCACCAGGCCCCCACTCATGTCTCCCAGCACCCCCACCCCCCAGCAGTGCAGGGGCACCCTCCACCAGGCCCCCACTCATGTCCAACTCATGTCTCCCATCACACCCACCCCCTAGCAGTGCAGGGCACCCTCCACCGGGCCCCCACTCATGTCTCCCATCACCCCCACGCCCCAGCATCCAGGGGCACCCTCCACCAGGCCCCCACTCATTTCTCCCAGCACCCCCACCCCGTGGCAGTGCAGGGGCACCCTCCACCAGGCCCCCACTCATGTCCAACTCATGTCCCCCATCACCCCCACCCCCCAGCATGCAGGGGCACCCTCCACCAGGCCCCCAATCATGTCTCCCAGCACCCCCACCCCCCAGCAGTGCAGGGGCACCCTCCGCCAGGCCCCCACTCAAGTCCAACTCATGTCTCCCATCACCCCCACCCCCCAGCAGTGCAGGGGCAGCCTCCACCAGGCCCCCACTCATGTCTCCCAGCACCCCCACCCCCCAGCATCCAGGGGCACCCTCCACCAGGCCCCCACTCATGTCTCCCTGCACCCCCACCCCCCAGCAGTGCAGGGCACCCTCCACCAGGCCCCCACTCAGGTCTCCCATCACCCTTACCCCCCAGCATCCATGGGCACCCTCCACCAGGCCCCCACTCATGTCTCCCATCACCCCCACGCCCCAGCATCCAGGGGCACCCTCCACCAGGCCCCCACTCATTTCTCCCAGCACCCCCACCCCGTGGCAGTGCAGGGGCACCCTCCACCAGGCCCCCACTCATGTCCAACTCATGTCTCCCATCACCCCCACCCCCCAGCAGTGCAGGGGCACCCTCCACCAGGCCCCCACTCATGTCCCCCTGCACCCCCACCCCCCTGCATCCAGGGACACCCTCCACCAGGCCCCCACTCATTTCTCCCATCACCCCCACCCCCAGCATCCGGGGCACCCTCCACCAGGCCCCCACTCATGTGTCCCACCACCCCCACCCCCCAGCACTGTGGTGTACCCTCCACCAGGCCCCCACGCATGTCTCCCATCACCCCCACCCCCAGCAGTGCAGGGCACCCTCCATCAGGCCCCCACTCATGTCTCCCACCATCCCCACCCCCAGCACTGTGGTGTACCCTCCACCAGGCCCCCACTCATGTCTCCCACCACCCCCACCCCCCAGCAGTGCAGGGGCACCCTCCACCAGGCCCCCACTCATGTCCAACTCATGTCTCCCATCACCCCCACCCCCAGTAGTGCAGGGCACCCTCCACCATGCCCCCACTCATGTCTCCCATCCCCCCCACCCCCAGCATCCGGGGGCACCCTCCACCAGGACCCCACTCATGTCTCCTATCACCCCCACCCCCCAGCAGTGCCGGGGCACCCTCCACCAGGCCCCCACTCATGCCCAACTCATGTCTCCCATCACCCCCACCCCCCAGCAGTGCAGGGGCACCCTCCACCAGGCCCCCACTTATGTCTCCCATCACCCCCACCCCCAGCAGTGCAAGGCACCCTCCACCAGGCCCCCACTCATGTCCCCCATCACCCCACCCCCCAGCAGTGCAGGGGCAGCCTCCACCAGGCCCCCACTCATGTCTCCCACCACCCCCACCCCCCAGCAGTGCAGGGGCAGCCTCCACCAGGCCCCCCACTCAAGTCTACCACCACCCCCACCCCCAGCAGTGCAGGGCACCCTCCACCAGGCCCCCACTCATGTCCAACTCATGTCTCCCTGCACCCACACCCCCCAGCATCCAGGGGCAGCCTCCACCAGGCCCCCACTCATGTCTCCCATCACCCCCACCCACCAGCAGTGCAGGGGCACCCTCCACCAGGCCCCCACTCATGTCTACCACCACCCCCACCCCTCAGCAGTGCAGGGGCAGCCTCCACCAGGCCCCCACTCATGTCTCCCACCACCCCCACCCCCCAGCATCCAGGGGCACCCTCCACCAGGCCCCCACTCATGTCCAACTCATGTCTCCCACCACCCCCACCCGCCAGCAGTGCAGGGCACCCTCCACCAGGCCCCCACACATGTCTCCCTCCACCACCTCCCCCCAGCATCCAGGGGCACCCTCCACCAGGCCCCCACTCAAGTCCAACTCATGTCTCCCTGCACCCCCACCCCCCAGCAGTTCAGGGGCATCCTCCACCAGGCCCCCACTCATGTCTCCCATCACCCCCACCACCCAGCAGTGCAGGGGCAGCCTCCACCAGGCCCCCACTCATGTCTCCCATCACCTCCACCCCCCAGCAGTGCAGGGGCAGCCTCCACCAGGCCACCACTCATGTCTCCCACCACCCCCACCCCCCAGCAGTGCAGGGCACCCTCCACCAGGCCCCCACACATGTCTCCCACCACCCCCACCCCAGCAGTGCAGGGGCAGCCTCCACCAGGCCCCCACTCATGTCTCCCATCACCCCCACCCCCCAGCCGTGCAGGGCACCCTCCACCATGCCCCCACTCATGTCCCCCTGCACCCCCACACCCCAGCAGTGCAGGGCACCCTCCACCAGGCCCCCACACATGACTCCCACCACCCCCACCCCCCAGCATCCAGGGGCACCCTCCACCAGGCCCCCACTCATATCCAACTCATGTCTCCATGCACCCCCACCCCCCAGCAGTGCAGGGGCAGCCTCCACCAGGCCCCCACTCTTGTCTCCCACCACCCCCACCCCCCAGCATCCAGGGGCACCCTCCACCAGGCCCCCACTCATGTCTCACACCACCCCCACCCCCAGAATCCAGGGGCACTCTCCACCAGGCCTCCACTCATGTCCAACTCATGTCTCCCACCACCCCCAACCCCCAGCAGTGCAGGGCACCCTCCACCAGGCCCCCACACATGTCTCCCACCACCCCAACCCCCCAGCTTCCAGGGGCACCCTCCACCAGGCCCCCACTCATGTCCAACTCATGTCTCCCTGCACCCCCACCCCACAGCAGTGCAGGGGCAGCCTCCACCAGGCCCCCACGCATGTCTCCCATCACCCCCACCCCCAGCAGTGCAGAGCAGCCTCCACCAGGCCCCCACTCATGTCTCCCATCACCCCACCCCCCAGCAGTGCAGGGGCAGCCTCCACCAGGCCCCCACTCATGTCTCCCACCACCCCCACCCCCCAGCAGTGCAGGGCACCCTCCACCAGGCCCCCACTCATGTCTCCCATCACCCCCACATCCCAGCAGTGCAGGGCACCCTCCACCAGGCCCCCACTCATGTCTCCCACCACCCCCACCCCCAGCATCCAGGGGCAGCCTCCACCAGGCCCCCACACATATCTCCCATCACCCCCACCCCCCAGCAGTGCAGGGCACCCTCCACCAGGCCCCCACTCATGTCTCCCACCACCCCCACCCCCAGCAGTGCAGGGCACCCTCCACCAGGCCCCCACACATGTCTCCCACCACCCCCACCCCCCAGCAGTGCAGGGGCAGCCTCCACCAGGCCCCCACTCATGTCCCCCTGCACCCCCACCCCACAGCCGTGCGATTTACCTGGGTATGTGTATTACGGGGTGCGCGGGAAGTTCCACACGCGATTGCCCTGGGTACGTGTATTTCGGGGTGCGCGTGAGCTTCCACACGCGATACCAGCAGGCTACGTGTATTACGGAGTTCGCAGGAAGTTCCACACGCGATTGCCCTGGGTACGTGTATTTCGGGGTGCGCGTGAACTTCCACACGCGATACCAGCAGGCTACGTGTATTACGGGGTTCGCGGGAAGTTCCACACGCGATTGCCCTGGGTACGTGTATTTCGGGGTGCGTGTGAACTTCCACACGCGACTGGGCCTGTGAGAGTGGGGTACGTGTATTCCAGGGATGGGCGGGAATATTTACTATCGACTGGGCCTGGGAGAGCGTGTTACATGTATTCCTGGGGTGGGCGGGAAGATTCACACGTTCGCCTACAACGCGCCGAAAAACAAATGGCCCAATCCTGAAACACGTACGCCAGCATGACGCAGGCGTACGTCGACCCGCGCAGCATAAAAGTGCGCGCAAACAACAAACAAGCTCAGACGTCAGGATGAATATGCCGTTCCTAGCAGCAGTGGCCGTGGGTTACCAAAGGAGGAGGAGGAGAATAGTGAGGGCCCGAATTTTCACTCCCAGAACCAGCCTTTTTGGGATGCCTGATGACCAGGTGTATGGGAGGTACAGGTTTCCACCACACATAATACTGGACCTGGTCAGTGAGTGGGAGGATGACCTCACATCACCCACCCTGTGCTCCCAAGCACTCAGCCCCCTGGAGAAGGTCCTCAATGTACTGCACTTCTTGGCCACAGGATCATTTCAGCGGACAAGTGCCATAGTGGGTGGGGTGTCACAGGCCACGTAGTCACGCTGCCTACACCAGGTCTTGAACATCATCAATGAACGCCCATCAGTCCGTAGGCACATGTACCTGCCCAGGACACCTGCAGAAAGGCAGGCTGCCGCCCTGGATTTCTACGGTGTGGCACAATTCCTCAAGGTGCTAGGTGCCATTGACTGCACCCATGTGGCACTACGTCCCCCCAGGGCATCTGAGCACATCTATAGGAACCGCAAGCACTGGCATTCCATCAACGTGCAGGTAGTATGTAATGCCAAGGGAATTTTCACCTCAGTATATGCCAACTATCCAGGGTCCACCCACAACAGCTTCATTTACCGAATGTCTACCCTAAGCCAGGACCTAGATGCTGGGCGGCATGGCGATAAATGGCTGCTTGGTGAGTATGAATGCCACTGCACATGCATGCATGTCAGATGCAGAGTTATGTCACTACCCCACTAATGATACCCATCACCTCCTCACCAGGGGACAGGGGCTACCCTCTGAGCACCCACATGATGACGCCAATTCGGAACCCCATCACGCCTCCCGAGGTAAGATACAACACAGCCCATATTGTAACCCGGGGCATAGTGGAGCGCACATTCGGAGTGCTGAAGTCACACTTTCGCTCCCTTGACCGTTCTGGCGGGCAGCTGTTATATGCGCCCCCAGTAGTGTGCAGGATCATAGTGGCAGCATGTGTCCTGCACAATGTTGCAACACGCCGGGGCCTGGCTGTGGACATAGTGGTGCCCCCACATCCCCAACCACATGCATGCCCACTGCGCATGGGAGGGGAAAGGGCACGGGGTGAGGCAGCCCGTACGCAGCTGGTGGCTAATTACTTCACATAGAAATCACACCCTTGTGAAGTGCACACAGCCCTGGCACATACCATCTGATAAGCAATGATGACTCGACCTGACAATTATGACGAACAAAGGGACAGTCAACTGTCAGAACTATAGCAGCGTGAGATTGTTCATGTGGAAGTGTCACAATGTGTGCATCTCTACCTACACAAACACCACCAATGCAGTGTCATCAAAAGACACACTTCCATGCTGCAGAAATGAATACCTACTTGAAAAATACTACATGAGAACAGTGCCATGTCACCCAACCCCTCCCCGGCACGGCCACACAACACACCATGGCATGCCATGCAATGTGAGAGCAAAAGAATTAATCCCCACAACATGCCCCACGTGTCACCAGCTACAGTGTCCCTAATGGAAACATGGCCACACATGAAATGCTCACAGTAATGCAGGACCTACAACACACATTACCAAATACTTACCAAGAATACCAATCACCTACACAACCTCCAACCTACCTTAAACATGACATTACAGACTTAAAAATGTGCTAGCCTCACAACCTGATGATGCCAGCACTTCCAACACTTCCAAGTATACAGTGTTAGCGCCACGCAAGAGTGTAGGTGCACTGCTTACAATATGGACTCCAGTTCCAAGGTGGACCGCCTTGTGAAGACATGAGAAATGGACCTGCAAATTAGGAGGATGAGATGGATGCAGAGGCACATATCAATACACCATGCAGTGTACAATACAACAACAATATGCACTATGAATGTATACACAGTATTGACTACAGACTGCCCACACATCGAATGGGAGTCCAACGTCACTATGTACGTCAATGTCACTTGGGCACACCCTTTGCAAGCCCATGGAAACGGGAAGCAGGAGGGGTGTGTGTCACACAAACCCAAGCATCTGAACCAAATTCATGACAAGCCTGCATGTGCCCAGCCACAATGCAGCGTATCCCCTCGGGATCCACACAAGGCAACACACTGTCCCCAAAATAAAAATAAAACATTTACAAAAAAAAAAAAAATAATCACAAATGGCCATTAATGGGCCCGGGGGGGGGGGAGGCCACCCAGGAGGTCCGACGACAGGGTGCACACCAAAACCTACCTGTGTGGATCTTGCGAAAAAAAAACACCTCCATGGGCTCATGGCCTACACGGCTACCCTATTGTGGGAGAATCACTGCTTTCGTTCTCCTCACCCTCTGCAGCTGCATCAGGAGGTGGTGGCACTATGGGAGGCAGCCCACGCAAAGCCCTAGTCTGTTCCTCCATGGCAGCAAGCATGCGGGTGTGGTAGGTCTCGTTCTGGAGGATAATTGTGCGTAGGTCCCCATGCAACAACTCACGGGATGCCCGGACCTCCGCCCTAGTTGCCTGCATCTCAGCTGAGAGCATACGTGTGAGACGCTCCAGCTGCTGTTCTGTCCTTCTGTTTGTTGAAGCCTCAAGCTCAACAAGAGTCGTCCTGAGGTGAAGGAGTTTCACCCTCAGGGCTTCCATGTGGCCCTGGGACTCTATGGAAATGGCTTCCTGCAGAGTCGCCAGTGCCGCCCACCTGTCCCTGTCGGACGCCAACATGTCCTCCCTGTGTGACTGGCAGATGGAGTCTCTTGCCTGCTGTAGTCGCTCCATCAGCCTTTCGGGGGCGACAATGGAAGTGGCCACCCTATCCATGGCCTGAGCCATCATCTCTGATGATGCTGCCTGTTGGGTTGCCATACCGTATATGGATTGCTCCCATGCGGTATTGCCAGGTGGCGTACGGCCACCACGTTGGCAGGCATCACACCTGTCTGGGGCAAGGCGAACTGCGCCTTGCTGTGCCGGCACTGCCTGAGGCTGCAGGACTGCATTTCCCCTGTGATCTGCTGGTCCAGGAACAGGATCAGATGTTGCGGAGTGTGACCCTGCATCCGTAACCACCAAAGGCGTACCTGCCAACACTGACATCCCCATTGAGGGTTCTAACCCTGGTGCAGGTGGGTCAGACAGAACAGAATCGCTCCCAGGAACACTCACCTGCGACAGCACATAGGTCTCATCATTCGAATCGACACCTGAATACAGCTCGGGGGAGGTGCAGCCAGAGACACACCTTGAGAGCACGACCTGCAGCAGTTGTGGGTTCTCACCCACCACCACACCACGTCCCTCACTGGTGGTCAGTCGGGCCTCAGACCCCTCCTTGGTCTGCACCATCTCCACAACCCCAGCAGTATCAAGTGCGTCATCCCCTGCAAAGACATAAAAGAAAACAAATGGAAACAGGCATTAGCACTATGGCACACAATTAGGGCTGAGAGGCTACAGAAACAGTACTTGATTGACACATGTCCCACATGACTAAAACCCTCCCATGCATGCACCGTCACTGTGTGTGAAGGGTAGGCAGATGGCACACATTGATGACACCAAGATGGAAGATGAACACATTTGCTGCATGCTGCCTAGCAGTGGCATCACACATTGGCCAGTGATTGGCAGGTCAAATACACATGCCATCACACAGATGGCATGTACCCTAGCCATAAAGTGAAGAGGGAGAGGAGGGCACCAATTGTTCATTCAGTCCAGCTTGCTCATGAAATTGATTTTTTCATTGAAATGGTTGAAATGTTTAACCTGGAGCTGCCAGTCCAAAATGGTCCTATAGCACAGGGACATGTCTAAACAAATCATGTCCAGGAAACAAAGCCAGTCCACGGTACCATAGCCATGTCAGACATGAGACAATAGGACTGAGAAATGCTGAGTAAAAGTGGTGGTATGCAAACAATCTGCCTGAATAAACAGAGGAAAATAAGCAACAATGTTGTGGCAAGATGACACTTCAAGGGCAACTGGCGTGGTGTTGGGTTGGATGTCTAATGTTGGCAGAAGGGATACTGCTATACCCAAATGCTGGTGCGCAGAATGTATCGGATGAGGCACATGGGTGACCCAAACCACTCAGGCACACACTCCCTCACCTGGCACCCAAACAGAAGCCCTCCCACACACACCATGCACATGGATGACACACACATGCATGTGCACTCACCGGACAATGCCTCGTAATCTGCCAGTTCTCCCACGCCTTGGATCTGTTCCTCCGTGACGTAGGTCCCAGCAATCTGCTCATGTGGAGTGAGTTCTATGTCCTCTGCTGGAGACCCACCTCCAGTTACTAGAGTTGCGGCATGACTTGAGGCCAGCTTATTCTTTGCCCTGCGCTTCGGGTCATTCCAGCGCTTGTAGCATTCAGTAGCTGTGCGCCTCACGATTCCAAGGGCACTTATGATGTCCGCAATGGTCTGTCAGTGTGCCTGACGTTGTGCAGGTGTGGTCTTGGATCCTGCAACAATCACCATTTCGCGGTCATGTGCGGACACATACTCTACAAGTGCATTCAGTTCGGCCTCATTGAAGCTGGGCTTCCTTGACGGGCCGGACTGTGTAGCCGTGTCTGGGGCATCAGCCTCTACTGGATGAGCACTCTTCCTCTTCCTGAGTGTCCTACGCCACTCTGGACACTAGGGGCAGGAGCCCCGGTGGACTCTGTACTAGGAATGTGGGATTGCACACTCAGCATGGGAGTTGGTGCAGGCATTAGCTCAAGTGTGATGGTGTCAGGGGGAATATCAGCATGATGGACTTGGACCGACACTGTCCTGGCTGGGTGTGTGAGAGGTGGGGTGGATGGAGCTTCAGCTGCCCCTGCAGCCTCTCCAGCCTGCCTACGCAGGGCAGCAGATGACCTAGCTGCCCCTGATCCACGTGGCCTGATGACACCAACGTGCACCGGCGCACGTGGCCTAGACCTGCTGACCTGGAAGTCAGCCATGGAGTCAGCCAAAAAGGGCTGAGCATGGATGGTGTCAGCCACGTTACCCTCAACCAGGGGGGGGGCATGGGTGTCCCTGACTGCTCCTCCACACATGGGGAGCTAGGGGCACCCTGCAAGTCACGGCCACGTCCCTTACCGGATCCACCACGGCCACCACTTGGGTCTCGGCCACCTTTGCCACCCTTACGGCTTGTTCGCCTCCCAGCCATGGCACTGATGTTATTGTGCGTATGGGAGTCGATGTGAACTATTGTCCTGGGCAATTGGGGGTCAAAGGGGTTGGGTACCAGATGGTAATCGTACCCTAGTGCTCTAGCAAGGCTGTATGTCACCCCTGGGGAAATATGATGGGTCACGCAAAGCACAGGCACCCCAAAAAAGGGAAGTAAGGTGCACGCAACCCCTCCTAAACCACGTGTGTGGAAAAATAAACCTGCACTAAGCTGTGGCACCCAGAAACACAAGAATGAACGTATGCGTGTCACACGCAGCCTAGAATTACCTCTGAAGGGGTATGCGACACACGGGGCAAGCACAGATGTTAAATACGTGCGCGACTCACCGTCTGCCAGGAACAAAAGCGTGAAAAATATGCGCGTGTGCGCGTTGGCAACACCCCCGCCAAAAGAAGAATTGTACGCTGTCTGAGTAGTCAGGACAACAGTAGAAGGGAACGCTGTTTGAGGAAACAGGCCCAGGAAAAAGAGGTAAAGAGAAAAAGCTGTCAGAGGTAACAGGGAGTACGAACTTGATACGCCGTGAAGTAAATCACGTGTGAACCGACAAGAAGTACAGATTTCATCCACTTGCTCTCCACGAAAAGCACGTACAAGGAAATGGTGTTCTACACGTACCTTTTATACACACGTCACAGACGTGCATACGCGATGAGGCAATTTTCACCAATTACACGCTTTGACACTCCGACGTGTATCTTTTTTTTACACGCGCCATTCTCTACGGCCATGCGCGTGACGTCATAGCTGCGCATGGGGGCCTTCGGGCCAATGAAATCGCGTATGCGTGCAGACGCGCTTACGCGCTAAGGGTCTTTCCTCAAATTACATGCAGACGTGCAGGATTTTCAAGTGCCAAATCACTCTGTATCAAGCTGGCCATGCATAAGCACACGGAAGACCACGCTCCTGCCCAGAAAGCCGATTTACTGCCCCCCAGTGCCCCGAGCACGCTCCCACCTGCCATCTGCTGCTGCCTGACTGCCTGCTGCCCACGTGCCCTGCCATTTGCTGCCTGCACATCAGCCAGGGGTGCCGTTGCTGTGACCACCCCTGCTGGAACCGAAGACTCCCGACTGGGATTCCATCGCTCCACAGCCCAGCCCCAGGACCCAGTTGCCCACCCACTCCTGCCTCTGGGGTTGTCATGTCGGGCACTGAAACATCTGGCACCACTGACAACCCCCGGCCAGAGAGGCAGAGGGGAACCAGCTTCAGTGCCAGGGAAGTTGGTGTCCTGGTGGAGCAAGTCCTGGGGCAGTATGATGCCCTCTTCGGAAGTGTGCGCGCCGACAAGGAAGGACGGACTCGGATCTGGACGGACATCGTGACTGCCATCAACGCGGAGGGGGTGGCCGTCCGCGACTTCCAACATGTCAAGAAGCACTGAGAGGACTTCAGGTCCAGGACCCTGAACAAGGCCCGGCGCCTCTTGAAGGAAGCGGATGCTAAGGGGCGCCGGGGCCACTTGTCGGAAGATCAGATGAGGGTCCTGGAACGCATATCCCCAGCACTCCACGTCCAGGTCCTTGAGAGGCAGACCCGTCTGGAGTCGAGCGGTAAGTGTACATGCATCATGATTGTAAGCTGTTCGTGTGGTGATGTGCCAGAAGTGTGCCGGTTGCACATCTGTTTGTATGGGGCCCGAGTATGGGTGGGGGTGTACAGGGCCATGAGGCTAACACATGCGAGGGCTGTCATGTGTGAGACATGGACGGTGCTTGTGTGTGTAGGCTTGCATGCCAAATGCAGTTGTGTGGGCACACATGTTTGGATGAATGTGTATGTAAGTAGGCATGTTCGTGATGTCACGCATGTATGTTGTTTTCAGCTGCATGTATCAGCACTGTGTACATGTGCATGTGTGTGTATTTGACAAGGGTGCAACAGTGATGCAACATGGATGCATGTGACAGCGGGATGTGGAAGCCTGATTGGCAGATGTGACATGGATGCCCATCGGAACACTGCGACAGTTGGCTGAGGTGTACACATGCATGCAAGTGTGGTGGTGTGCGTGCATGTGTAGTGCACTCCCTGTGTTGCATGTGATTTCTGGCTCACCTTTGCCTGCTCATGCTGTTGTATGTGTATGGATGGTGCTGGCAGTTGCGATGTGGCTGTGGTATGGCTCATGTGTGCAAGTGGAAATGACATGTGTGTTGTCAATTGTGATGCCATGTCTGAGGTTTGCCAATGCCACTCATGTGCAACTGTCATGTGTGTATGTGTCCATTGTACAGTGCCTTGATGGCTGTGTTTTATTTCTCCCTGTCTGCAGCGTCAACTGATGAAGAGGGCGGAGAAGGTGCTGTGGAGCACAGCGGCGGGGATCGCACCGCCAGCTGGAGACGCAAGGCCCGGCTCCCCTCTCAGGTTGTGATCTCGTCGGGGAGTGAGGAGTCCGGTGCCCCGTCCCAGGCCGCAGCTGCCGGGGGAGGTCCAAGAGGCGGAGGTCAGAGTTGGACTCCTCGGCAGCAGAAGGGCCAGCTGGGACCCCACAGGGCCCAACGGGGGAAGATGGCACAGAGTATTCCAGGTTGGTGGGGGGTATGGTGGAGGAGGAGGCCGTGCAAGCAACAGAGACGGGGTCTGGAGGTGGGGATTCCACTGGTGCTAGTGGTGCAGTGTAGGACCAGGGACAGGAGGCAGCACAGGTCGCCCGGATCCTGTCACTGCATCATCTTGCACCAGCAGGGATGCCTACGTCCAGACCCGTTTTCAGGCAGGGGATGAGCTCACGTCAACTGGCCTTCCTCTGCCTGCGGACGTGGCTATCCGGGTCTGGGTTGAGCCTGTCCTGACTGGTGTGGCGTTGCGTCAACGGGCCATGCGAGGTGACCTGCAGTATTTTCATGAGGAGACTGCACGTCATCTCGAATGGCTCGTTGACCGCGTCGGCCTACTGGGACAGGTCACCCAGGCCGGATTCCTCCGTTTGATGGGGCTTGCTCAGACCCCCTCCTCAACTGAACCCCCTATGCGCCAGTCATCCTCCGTGCCATCTTCCCACCCATCAGTCACCTGGGTGCCCCGTGGAGCTGCCTCTGACGGTGCGGCGAGGCTGGTGGAGGAGGCATCTCTGCCACAGTCGGGAGTCGGACGTCCAGCAGGGGTGGCCACATCAACGACTGCACCCCAGCCAGTGGAGGATGTGCAGGCAGCAGAAGGCAGTGCACGGGCAGAGGCGCAGCAGCAGCAGCAACGTGGTGGGAGCCATGATGGCTCGGGGCCTTTGACATCGGAGGGGCAGGCATCGGCCGGAGGGCAGGAGGACATAGGACAGGAAGTGTCTTCCGTATGGCAGCGGTTGGGCCACACCATAGATGCGGAGCGGCAGCAGGCGGAAGAGGCATGGCTCACGATGGTCAGGGCGGAGAACTCCATGCGGATGGCCCTGAGGCGGGCCGAGTGCCTCGAGGCAATCCGCAGGGAGTTTGGGGTGAACATGTGGACGGCCCTGCGGACCCTCGGGGCCATGGAGGAGGACTGCCTCTGGGACATTGAGCAGGAGTTCGATGATGCCCTGGCCCGGAACATCCCGAAGTGAGCCGTCGGACTAGCCCGCTGCCCTTGTAAATTGTTCTGTAGTTAGTGTTAGATTTCCTTTGGTTTTGCATTTTTTTGGACCTTTTGGACAATGGGCCAATTTTTGTATATAGTTTTTTTTTTAAGGTAGTGTTATTAGATAGGTTTCATTTCTTCGGTTGGGATCATGGACCCTGGATTGTTTATCTGTATATAGTTGACTTTTGGATTTTCAATTTTTTTTATGATTTCCCCATGGAGCAATGGTTTTCGATTTTAATTTCCCATTGGATTTACATTTGTGGACTGTGACTTTGGACACCTTTCCTTTGCATTATGATTTGTGGTTTTGCATTATTTCACGGACCTGCTGTTTTAAAAAAAAAAATTCCATTATTGTTTGTTTATTTTTGATTCAAATTTATGTTGCTTTTATTACATATTTTTTCTTCAAAGTTCAATGTGTAGTATCATCTCATTGGTTTCATGCATATCATGATATGGGTTTTGACATTCACTGACACCCATTGGGTGTATGTGAGGGACATGTGTTCATTTCCAAACTTGCAATTGGGGTTCTATCATGTTTTTGCCATTTCTAAGTGGGTGGATGCAATACTCAGGTGGGTGTTTGGCATTTGGAGGCTGACCATAAGGGCCAGGGATCTACATTGTGGTGACATGTTGGCTGGGGGGCATGAGTGGGGGCCTGGTGGAGGGTGCCCCTGGATGCTGGGGGGTAGGGGTGATGGTAGACATGAGTGGGGGCCTGGTGGAGGGTGCCCCTGGATGCTGGGGGGTGGGGTGGTGGTAGACATGAGTGGGGGCCAGGTGGAGGCTGCCCCTGCACTGCTGGGGGGTGGGGGTGGAGGTAGACATGAGTGGGGGACTGGTGGAGGCTGCCCGTGCACTGCTGGGGGGTGGGGGTGCAGGGAGACATGAGTTGGACATGAGTGGGGGCCTGGTGGAGGGTGCCCCTGGATGCTGGGGGGTGGGGGTGATGGTAGACATGAGTGGGGGCCTGGTGGAGGGTGCCCCTGGATGCTGGGGGGTGGGGGTGGTGGTAGACATGAGTGGGGGCCTGGTGGAGGCTGCCCCTGCACTGCTGGGGGGAGGGGGTGCAGGGAGACATGAGTTGGACATGAGTGGGGGCCTGGTGGAGGCTGCCCCTGCACTGCTGTGGGTGGGGGTGATGGGAGACATGAGTGGGGGCCTGGTGGAGGCTGCCCCTGGATGCTGGGGGGTGGGGGTGGTGGTAGACATGAGTGGGGGCCTGGTGGAGGCTGCCCCTGCACTGCTGGAGGGTGGGGGTGCAGGGAGACATGAGTTGGACATGAGTGGGGGCCTGGTGGAGGGTGCCCCTGACTGCTGGGGGTAGGGGGTGGTGGGATACATGGGTGGGGGCCTGGTGGCGGCTGCCTCTGCACTGCTGGGGGGTGGGGGTGCAGGGAGACATGAGTTGGACATGAGTTGGGGCCTGGTGGAGGGTGCCCCTGACTGCTGGGGGGTGGGGGTGGTGGGAGACATGAGTGGGGGCCTGGTGGAGGCTGCCCCTGCACTGCTGGGGGGTGGGGGTGCAGGGAGACATGAGTTGGACATGAGTGGGGGCCTGGTGGAGGTTGCCCCTGCATGCACTGCTGGGGGTGGGGGTGATGGGAGACATGAGTGGGGGCCTGGTGGAGGGTGCCCCTGGATGCTGGGGGGTGGGGGTGGTGGTAGACATGAGTGGGGGCCAGGTGGAGGCTGCCCCTGCACTGCTGGGGGGTGGGGGTGGAGGTAGACATGAGTGGGGGCCTGGTGGAGGCTGCCCTTGCACTGCTGGGGGTGGGGGTGCAGGGAGACATGAGTTGGACATGAGTGGGGGCCTGGTGGAGGGTGCCCCTGGATGCTGGGGGGTGGGGGTGATGGTAGACATGAGTGGGGGCCTGGTGGAGGCTGCCCCTGCACTGCTGGGGGGTGGGGGTGGTGGTAGACATGAGTGGGGGCCTGGTGGAGGCTGCCCCTGCACTGCTGGGGGGTGGGGGTGCAGGGAGACATGAGTTGGACATGAGTGGGGGCCTGGTGGAGGGTGCCCCTGGATGCTGGGGGGTGGGGGTGGTGGGAGACATGAGTGGGGGCCTGGTGGAGGCTGCCCCTGCACTGCTGGGGGGTGGGGGTGCAGGGAGACATGAGTTGGACATGAGTGGGGGCCTGGTGGAGGCTGCCCCTGCACTGCTGGGGGTGGGGGTGATGGGAGACATGAGTAGGGGCCTGGTGGAGGCTGCCCCTGGATGTTGGGGGTGGGGGTGCAGGGGGACATGAGTGGGGGCCTGGTGGAGGCTGCCCCTGCACTGCTGGGGGGTGGGTTGATGGGAGATATGAGTGGGGGCCTGGTGGAGGCTGCCCCTGCACTGATGGGGGGAGGGGGTGCAGGGAGACATGAGTTGGACATGAGTGGGGGCCTGGTGGAGGGTGCCTCTGCACTGCTGGGGGGTGCGGGTGGTGGTAGACATGAGTGGGGGCCAGGTGGAGGCTGCCCCTGCACTGCTGGGGGGTGGGGGTGATGGGAGACATGAGTGGGGGGCTGGTGGAGGGTGCCCCTGGATGCTGGGGGGTGGGGGTGGTGGGAGACATGAGTGGGGCACTGGTGGAGGCTGCCCCTGCACTGCTGGGTGGTGGGGGCGGTGGTAGACATGAGTGGGGGCCTGGTGGAGGCTGCCCCTGCACTGCTGGGGAGTGGGGGTGCAGGGAGACATGAGTTGGACATGATTGGGGGCCTGGTGGAGGGTGCCCCTGGATGCTGGGGGGTGGGGGTGGTGGGAGACATGAGTGAGGGCCTGGTGGAGGCTGCCCCTGGATGCTGGGGTGTGGGGGTGGTGGGAGACATGAGTGAGGGCCTGGTGGAGGCTGCCCCTGCACTGCTGGGGGGTGGGGGTGGTGGGAGACATGAGTGGGGGCCTGGTGGAGGCTGCCCCTGCACTGCTGGGAGGTGGAGGTGATGGGAGACATGAGTGGGGGCCTGGTGGAGGGTGCCCCTGGATGCTGGGGGGTGTGGGGGTGGTAGACATGAGTGGGGGCCTGGTGGAGGCTGCCCCTGCACTGCTGGAGGGTGGGGGTGGTGGGAGACATGAGTGAGGGCCTGGTGGAGGCTGCCCCTGCACTACTGGGGGGTGCTGTCACGATGCCCGCTCCCGGGGAGCCGGCTCAGGCCCTGTGTCCCCGAAAGCGGACATCAAGTCCCCTGGGAAGGTCCCAGCAACCCCTTATAGGGGCCCTTTGGACAGCGTCCTGGCGCCTATGGCGCCAGGCTCATAGAAAACGTCAGTCCTAGCGCCATAGGCGCCAGGCTCATTATGAAAGTGTTTGGGTGCACTTACCTGATGCAGACCATGCTGCAGAACCCCGGCCTCCTTGAGGCCTGAAAGGAACTACTTTACCTGTGGGACTCATTTACCACCCGGGCGTGGTCGGGGAAGGATACATACCTGATTGGAGGAAGGACACATTCTAGGAACTTCTTCCAAGGCTATTTAAACCACACCCGATCAGCCACACGTGCTTCGCGTTGTTCTGCATCTAGCAGCTGGACGTTCACTGTGTCTGCTCCTGCATCTTGACTTCTGCCACACCTGCCAGCATCCTGAATCACCTGCAAAGGAAGGGAACAAGAGAACAGAAGAAGGGAAAGGCCTCACCTGCTAAATCTGCATCTCAGAGACATTTCGCCGACAATCCTGAAAAGGAAGACATTTATTTTTAAAAGCACATTGCATCGATCACTGCAGCGCCGCATTCTACTCACCTTTACAGGGCGCCTCCATGTTCAGCAGCGACCATCCGGATTCGCAGTTGCGCCCCCGCGCCTAGGGAGAAAAAGACAAGAACAAAGGTGAGAGAGAGAAGGGAAAAGGGAAGCTAAAACTCAATGTCAAGACTTACCTGTTGGGTCATTCCCTTTTCATTTCGGGTCCGCGCTGCATCCAGGCATTTTCGGACCCCGGCCCCTAAGGGGAAAAAGACATCAGCGTTAATGAGTGAATGAAAAGACATTACCAAAACACTCATTAAAGACTTACCTGATTTCCACAAGGATTTCACCGCTCACCTCGGGTCGGTGCCTGTTCCCCGGCATTCCGTACTCCGGCCCTATGGGGAAAAAGACACTAGCATTAGAACATTAATGCATGGACTTATAGAAAAACTTACCTGGAAGCCAAGCAAGTTTGGTTCTCACCCATCTGAAAATCCAGTGACGTAACTGGATACCAACGCGCCCCTGCATTAGAAGCAGGATGGAGAGCTCGTCCTTCCAGACCCTAAGGTGAGACGCTACGGGGAAGCACAGAGGGGTTTTGAGGAGGGTGAGAGGGGTAAGTGGGAGGCCGATTGCATTACCCCGCAGACAGTTAACCCCCTATTCTCACCTACTTCTGCGAGTCAGACAAGCCAGATCTGGGGCCCGGTCCAGTCCGTCTTCCGAACCCTGCGCATCACCTTAGACGAGGTCACAGCAGCGCGAACCAGGCCAGCGCCCCCATGGGAGTCAGGTGAGCGTTACAGAATGCAAAGCCTTCCTACAAATTCCCACCCAGGCGCTATGGAAACTTCTGAGACTGATCAGTTGGCCCAATTACTGGGGGAATTACGAGCCGAAGTACATGCCGCTCGTCAAGAGACTAATGCCCTCAAGAGGGAATTAATAATATCAAAGGAAAGAACTGATGACCTGGCCAGACAGCTTTTGCAAGTTCAAGCTGGACAAACTCCTCTACCCTGTTCCGGAGGGAACCCCGCTCCTGTGGTTCCCAGTAACCCTGTGCAGATTAATCTACCTGGAAACATGCCGCTGGCCCCACCTGAACGCTTTGCTGGGGACCCCAAACGATTCGCCGTATTCATGAATCAGTGTTGTTTGTACTTCCTATGCAGACCTGGGGCCTTCCCTAATGATCAGACCAAAGTAGCCTTTGTATTGTCATATCTCAGTGGCTGCGCTGCCGATTGGTCAGTTCCACTGGTTACTCAAGATGACCCGATTCTCCGTGATTTTCAAGGATTTCAAGCAAGCATGGAAAGGTTATTTGCTCGACACTCTCAGGGGCAGGCTCTGGATGATGAACTTCTATCCCTGCGACAGGACAATCAGGACCTCCTATCCTATATTGCAACCTTTAATAGACAAATTGTGGAAACGGGATGGCCAGAGGATAAAAGAGTCACGTTATTTTATCGAGGTCTACGCAGAGAACTTAAAGATGTCTTGGCCCAAGTTGTAAATCTGCCCCAAGAATGCACAGAATATATAGACTTAGTGGTCAATTGGATCACAGACTTCAAAACAGAAAAACAGATCGGTCCAGGTTTGAGACCCGGGTGTTGGTCAAGACCCACGCTAACCCCAAGGGAGTTGATGTCTCTGAGCCTATGCAAATTGGAGGGGTTAAAGAACCCTTAACTCAAAAGGAACGTGAAAGGAGGCGGCAGTTAAAATTATGTCTTTATTGTGGGAACTCTGGACACTTTCTACGAGATTGCCCGGCAAAACCGCCCCGAAAAGCGGTAGGAGCCGCTGATAAAAACCATGAAGACTCTGTTTCGGGAAACGACTCAGCCCGACAAGCGTAGGGGTCCGCTTGGCGAGCTTGAAAACTAACTCTCAGACCTCGCATTTCATAGTGCCAATGGTTCTCGTAGATCCAGAAAAGCCTAAGCGGTTGCATGCAATAAAGGCACACATCGATAGTGGGGCTATTGGAAACTATGTGGATCGTGAATTGGCCTCTAGGATTAACCTCCCTCTCCGTCCTAAAACCAGCAAAGATGTCATCACCACAGTCGATGGAACTGAAATTGCCTCTGGACCGGTAACACATTCCACTACTGGGGTGACTCTTATTGGTCCTGACGGCCATCGGGAGGCAGTTATGTTTGATATAATCAAGGCTCCACAGTTTCAGATTATTCTTGGAATTCCTTGGTTAGAGACACATAATCCTCGAATTGATTGGCGAGCTAAGAGAATAACCTTCCCGGATTGTGCACAAACATGCTACCCAGAAAACCTGAAGATTAATCTAGCATCTGTAACCTCTGCCTCCATGCAATTACCTCCGGAATACCAGGACTTTCAGGACGTCTTCCAAAAGGAACAGGCCAACACGTTACCTCCTCACCGATCGTACGATTGCCAAATCGATCTGGTGCCCGGTGCACAACCCCCTTGTAGCAGGATTTATGCCCTTACCGAACCTGAGAACCTGCATTTGAGACAATATTTGGATCAATACCTCGCAAAATGGTTTTATTCACCCGTCAAAGTCCCCGGCATCCTCGGCTTTGTTCTTCGTGCCTAAAAAAGAAGGCGACCTTAGAACTTGTATCGATTACCGCGCATTGAACCAGATAACAGTTAAAAACCGTTATCCTCTGCCTCTGATTCCTGAACTCCTTGACCAGGTGAAGGACGCTTGCATATACACCAAGTTAGATCTCCGGGGGGCATATCATCTGGTGCGAGTAAAAGAAGGCGACGAATGGAAAACAGCCTTCCGTACAAAATATGGATTATTCGAATACCAGGTAATGCCTTTCGGGTTGTCCAATGCGCCTGATGCCTTCCAATTCTTCATGAATGATGTCCTTCGGGAACACATCGATGTTTGTGTTGTCGTCTATATCGATGACATTCTAGTGTACTCCTCTTCGGAATCTGATCACAGAAAACACGTTAGGGCAGTTCTGGAAAAACTGTGCCAACACAAACTATTTGCTAAACTGGAGAAATGTGTTTTCCATACCACAGAAGTTGAGTTTCTCGGTTTCATCCTGACACCCAAAGGAGTCCGAATGGACTCAAGAAAAGTGGATGCCATCCTCAAATGGCCATCACCTAGCTCTGTAAAAGGGGTTCAAAGCATGCTCGGCTTTGCCAATTTCTATCGCAGGTTTATCCCGGAATTTTCACGCATAGTACAACTCATTACTGCACTCTTGAGGAAAAATAAATGTTTTGAATGGTCTGAAGAAGCCGAGCAGGCCTTCCAGGATTTAAAAGCTAAGTTTACCTCCGCACCTATATTGAAACAGCCACGTCCAGATCTCCCGTATGTCGTCGAAACTGACGCATCCAGCCTAGCCATGGCAGCAGTTCTGTCTCAAAGAGATCCTGAAACCAACCAACTGCATCCCGTAGCATTTTGGTCCAGAAAATTCTCGGCACCAGAGATTAATTACGCAATCACTGACAAAGAACTGTTAGCCATAAAGTCCGCTTTTAAAGCCTGGCGGCATTACCTGCTTGGCGCTCGACATACCATCACGGTGATCACTGATCACCGGAATTTACAGTATTTGAAAACCGCCAAGGCTCAGTCATCACGGCAGCTCCGATGGGCTTTGTTTTTCGCTGAATTTGATTTCGTGATTACCTATCGACCTGGCTGCAAGAACGGCAAAGCAGACGCCTTATCCCGAATTGGAATGGGAGAATCTGATACAAACTCAGAACCAGTACCAATAATTCCCGAACAGAGAATTCTAGGCATGACTTCGTTACAGACGCTTGAAGACATTCAAGTCAGAGTGAAACAACTCCTGGACCCTACAGTCCTACAGGATTGGATACAAAAGGGATCAGACTTTACCATAGATAATGGTTTACCTTATTACCAAGGACGCTTATTCCTGCCGCACAAGGATTTACACGAACTAGTTATTTCAGGTTATCATGATACAATAATAGAGGGACACCCCGGTATTGCCAAGACAATGGAAAAGGTGAAACGACAATTCTGGTGGCCCTCTTGGCGAAAAGATGTTAAATTTTTTGTGATGTCCTGTGGTGTTTGCGCCCAAAATAAAGGTCAAAAGAAAAGACCAGCCGGTCTCCTTCAACCTCTAGACATACCGCCAGCACCCTGCCACACCCTATCAATGGATTTTATTACGGACTTGCCTCCTTGTTCGGGATACAATACCATTCTGGTAATTGTGGATTTGTTTTCCAAAATGGCCCACTTCATTCCTTTGAAAGGTTTACCTTCAGCTTCTGTCCTAGCCAAAGAATTCCTCGAAAATATTGTTCGGCTACATGGATTCCCATCTATACTAATCTCTGACTGGGGAAGCCAAATCATTTCCCACTTCTGGCGCAAATGTTGTCAAATGGCACAAATCGACGTAAGATTAGCGACCATTCACCACCCTCAGACCGATGGTCAGACCGAGAGGACAAATCAGACCCTTGAGCAGTACTTACGGTGTATGTTACAGCAATCTGAAAGCAACTGGAAAGACATTCTTTGGTTAGTCGAATACGCATATAATAATTTGGTACACTCTGGAACTGGCCATAGTCCTTTTTATACCTTGTTTGGACATCACCCTCGAACCTCAAACCTCGACTCACCTCAGAACCTCGGAGTGCCCGCAGTAGAACATCTGCATTCTACCATTACCCGAGCCTTCAAAGAGGCAACCACGCATTTACAAGAAGCCAAGACAAAATACAAGGAGAATGCTGACCTACATCGGAGTGAAGCACCTCCGTATCAGATTGGGGATCAAGTGTGGTTAGCTACCAGACATTTACCGCTCAAAGGGCCTCGAACTTTTAACCCAAAATATCTGGGACCTTATTCTATTACGGCAATAATTAACCCAGTAGCGGTTAAACTTGATTTACCAGCTAATATGCGAATTCACCCTGTTTTTCATGTGTCACTTCTGAAACCAGTGGTCCCCGGAACCCGACTACTCAAACCTCCAGAACCTATTCAAATAGATGGGAAACCCGAATTCGAAGTGAAGAACATTTTAGATTAAAAAATGTTTAGGTCAAAGCTTTTCTACCTAATTGATTGGAAGGGGTACGGACCTCAGGAGAGGTCGTGGGAACCCAGTGACCATGTGCATGCACCTCGATTAGTCAGGAAATTCCACCGACTCTTCCCAAACAAACCAAAACCCCCAGAGGGAACAACCTCGGGAGGGGCCTTGGGGGGGAGTGCTGTCACGATGCCCGCTCCCGGGGAGCCGGCTCAGGCCCTGCGTCCCGAAAGCTGACATCAAGTCCCCGGGGAAGGTCCCAGCAACCCCTTATAGGGGCCATTGGACAGCGTCCTGGCGCCTATGGCGCCAGGCTCATAGAAAACGTCAGTCCTGGCGCCATAGGCGCCAGGCTCATTATGAAAGTGTTTGGGTGCACTTACCTGATGCAGACCATGCTGCAGAACCCCGGCCTCCTTGAGGCCTGAAAGGAACTACTTTACCTGTGGGACTCATTTATCACCTGGGCGTGGTCGGGGAAGGATACATACCTGATTGGAGGAAGGACACATTCTAGGAACTTCTTCCAAGGCTATTTAAACCCCACCCGATCAGCCACACGTGCTTCGCGTTGTTCTGCATCTAGCAGCTGGACGCTCACCGTGTCTGCTCCTGCATCTTGACTTCTGCCACACCTGCCAGCATCCTGAATCACCTGCAAAGGAAGGGAACAAGAGAACAGAAGAAGGAAAAGGCCTCACCTGCTAAATCTGCATCCCAGAGACATTTCGCCGACAATCCTGAAAAGGAAGTCATTTATTTTTAAAAGCACATCGCATCGATCACTGCAGCGCCGCATTCTACTCACCTTTACAGGGCGCCTCCATGTTCAGCAGCGACCATCCAGATTCGCAGTCGCGCCACCGCGCCTAGGGAGAAAAAGACAAGAACAAAGGTGAGAGAAAGAAGGGAAAAGGGAAGCTAAAACTCAATGTCAAGACTTATCTGTTGGGTCATTCCCTTTTCATTTCGGGTCCGCGCCGCATCCAGGCATTTTCGGACCCCGGCCCCTAAGGGGAAAAAGACATCAGCATTAATGAGTGAATGAAAAGACATTACCAAAACACTCATTAAAGACTTACCTGATTTCCACAAGGATTTCACCGCTCACCTCGGGTCGGTGCCTGTTCCTCGGCATTCCGTACCCCGGCCCCTATGGGGAAAAAGACACTAGCATTAGAACATTAATGCATGGACACAAGGGGAACCACTTATGGAAAAACGTACCTGGAAGCCAAGCAAGTTTGGTTCTCACCCATCTGAAAATCCAGTGACGTAACTGGATACCAACGCGCCCCTGCATTAGAAGCAGTATGGAGAGCTCGTCCTTCCAGACCCTAAGGTGAGACGCTACGGGGAAGCACAGAAGGGTTTTGAGGAGGGTGAGAGGGGTAAGTGGGAGGCCGATTGCATTACCCGCAGACAGTTAACCCCCTATTCTCACCTACAGAAGGATACTTCTGCGAGTCAGACAAGCCAGATCTGGGGCCCGGTCCAGTCCATCTTCCGAACCCTGCGCATCACCTTAGACGAGGTCACAGCAGCGCGAACCAGGCCAGCGCCCCCGTGGGAGTCAGGTGAGCGTTACAGGTGGGGGTGATGGGAGACATGAGTGGGGGCCTGGTGGAGGCTGCCCCTGCACTGCTGGGGGGTGGGGGTGGTGGTAGACATGAGTGGGGTCCTGGTGGAGGCTGCCCCTGGATGCTGGGGGGTGGGGGTGCAGGGGGACATGAGTGGGGGCCTGGTGGAGGATGCCCCTGCACTGCTGGGGGGTGGGGATGATGGGAGACATGAGTGGGGGCCTGGTGGAGGCTGCCCCTGCACTGCTGGGGGGTGGGGGTGGTGGGAAACATGATTGGGGGCCTGGTGGAGGCTGCCCCTGGATGCTGTGGGGTGCGGGTGCAGGGGGACATGTGTGGGGGCCTGGTGGAGGGTGCCCCTGGATGCTGGGGGGTGGGGGTGCAGGGGGACATGAGTGGGGGCCTGGTGGAGGCTGCCCCTGCACTGCTGGGGGATGGGGGTGGTGGGGGACATAAGTGGGGGCCTGGTGGAGGCTGCCCCTGGATGCTGGGGGGTGGGGGTGCAGGGGGACATGAGTGGGGGACTCGTGGAGGGTGCCCCTGGATGCTGGGGGGTGGGGGTGCAGGGGGACATGAGTGGGGGCCTGGTGGAGGCTGCCCCTGCACTGTTGGGGGGTGGGGGTGATGGGAGACATGAGTGGGGGCCTGGTGGAGGGTGCCACTGGATGTTGGGGGGTGGGGGTGGTGGGAGACATGAGTGGGGGCCTGGTGGAGGCTGCCCCTGCACTGCTGGGGGGTGGGGGTGATGGGAGACATGAGTGGGGGCCTGGTGGAGGCTGCCCCTGCACTGCTGGGTGGTGGGGGTGGTGGGAGACATGAGTGGGGGCCTGGTGCAGGCTGCCCCTGCACTGCTGGGGGGTGGGGGTGGTGGGAGACATGAGCGGGGGCCTGGTGGAGGCTGCCCCTGGATGCTGTGGGGTGGGGGTGCAGGGGGACATGTGTGGGGACCTGGTGGAGGGTGCCCCTGGATGCTGGGGGATGGGGGTGCAGGGGGACATGAGTGGGGGCCTGGTGGAGGCTGCCCCTGCACTGCTGGGGGGTGGGGTGGTGGGAGACATGAGTGGGGGCCTGGTGGAGGCTTCCCCTGCACTGCTGGGGGGTGGGGATGATGGGAGACATGAGTGGGGGCCTGGTGGAGGCTGCCCCTGCACTGCTGGGGTGTGGGGGTGATGGGAGACATGAGTGGGGGCCTGATGGAGGGTGCCCCTGGATGCTGGGGGGTGGGGGTGATGGGAGACATGAGTGGGGGCCTGGAGGAGGGTGCCCCTGGATGCTGGGGGGTGGGGGTGGTGGTAGACATGAGTGGGGGCCTGGTGGAGGCTGCCCCTGCACTGCTGGGGGCGGGGGTGGTGGTAGACATGAGTGGGGCCTGGTGGAGGCTGCCCCTTCACTGCTGGGGGGTGGGGGTAGTGGTAGACATGAGTGGGGGCCTGGTGGAGGCTGCCCCTGCACTGCTGGGGGGTGGGGGTGCATGGAGACATGAGTTGGACATGAGTGGGGGCCTGGTGGAGGGTGCCCCTGGATGCTGGGTGGTGGGGGTGGTGGTAGACATGAGTGGGGGCCTGGTGGAGGGTGCCGCTGGTGGCTGGGGGTGCAGGGGGACATGCGTTGGTGGGCAGTAGTGCAAGGTGACATGTGGGTTGGCTGGGGGGCATGGCCATGGTGGATGGGGTGCCTGCGAGACATGTGCAGGGTAGGCCCCTGTGGTGTGGGCCACCTGCAGGGGCCGTGGAGGGTGTAGAGGGAACACCTGGGATGACCACACGTGCAATTCACGTGTGGTGCTCCCCGCGCACCCCTGGAATACACGTACCCTGATGGAATCGCGTGTGATACTACCTGCGCACCCCTGAAATACACGTACCCTGCTGGTTTTGCGTGTCATACTTCCCGCGCAACCCTGGAATACACGTACCCTGCTGCATTTGCGTGTGATACTTCCCGCGCACCCCTGGAATACACGTACCCTGATGGAATCGCGTATGAGACTTTCCGCGCACCCCTGAAATACACGTACCCTGCTGCTTTTGCGTGTGATACTTCCCGCGCACCCCTGGAATACACGTACCCTGCTGTTTTTGCGTGCGATACTTCCCGCGCACCCCTGGAATACACGTGCCCTGATGGAATCGCGTGTGTTACTTCCCACGCACCCCCTGATGTACACGTACCCAGGACAATCGCATGTAAAACTTCCCGCGAACCACTGAAATACACGTTCCCCTCTTGGCGTTTGCTGTTTGGCATCCCTGTGAACTGGTCCAGGGTTAGCGCAGACCTTTGTGATGATTTGGGGATTTTGAAGGCTTTTCCTTGCGCGAGGGCCTTCTTGGGGGCGTAACTGGCACTGCTGCAGGGTCGCTGCGCCGCTCTGAGCCACGGCTGGTTTCGGAGGCTAAAATCCATGAATATGCTGTGCGATGAAAAGGATTTTTTCGCACGCGGCTGGCGCAGTGTTTCGCACGGGGACACTGTGCCTCAGCCGCGTGCACCACTTTTGTGCGAATTTCTATGAATTACCCTCATAGTAACTTCCAGGGTTTTAGCACATGTTAAGTCAAAAGGAACATACCAGAGCATTCATATATATGTATTAACTATGAGACCAGCAGTATCAGGTAATAAAGACCGTAAACTCATGTATCTCCAAGTTAATGCTCACAAAAAATACCTCTCAGTCACCCTGAATATACACCTCTCCATGCGCAAACCAATCAAGTTTTAGCCATCTATTTGGTGAATTACCCAATACAAATAAATAAATATAAACACTGATTGCAATCCTATTTAATATCAACATTTCAACTGGGCACTATATATATATGTAATAGCCATACTTGCACAAACATACATTATGCCAGGTGGAGTGGATTAGCAATAGATTCAAACATACATCTACCACTCTTTGGGCCTCATTACGAACCTGGCGCTAATGGGTTAACGGCGCCGTAAAAGGCTGCGGCGGCGTTAACCCATTAGCGCCTGATTACGAGGTCCCTTTGCGGGACCCGACCTTTAAGGCTGGTCTACACCAGCCATTAAAGTAGGGACTCGCAAAGGGACCTTGGTGCTAAGTACGGTACCGCAATTTGCGGTACCGTACTTAGCGCCTTCCCCATTCCCATTGAGCCCTATGGGGAAAAAATGTGAATGGGGAAGGGCCATGGAGGAAGGGGGAATTACCACCCCGCCAACCTTGCAATGGGGTGGTAAGTCCCCCTTTCTCCATGGCGGAGTCGGTAAGTTACCGGCATGGACCATGGTGCTATTAGCACCATGGTTTTCCGGCTGGGTCGTAATGAGGCCCTTTCTGTTGTGTTAGCATTCCCAATTGATATGGCCAACAATTTCAAAGTACTCAGCAATCCACTCCAAACAACACTGAGGTGGCACAACTATCTGGACTCCAAGTTTACTTATCTAATTCCAATATCTCAGGAACATATTACCATTCTTCGCTACTTCCATATCAGGATAGAATAGGACAGTTTACATCCGTTTTTTTACATCAGTAAATCGGCTAAAGAAAAACTGAGACCAAGTCGGTCACCTACACAGCAACAAGCAGGTTCATTAAATCATGTAGTTCATTAAGAGGACGATACTGAATTTAATAACATGTTTCACACACTTTAAGTCCATTGTCACGATCTCAACATTCGCCTCTGAGAGTCATTGATATTGTGTTTTCAAAGCTTATGCTAAGTAGTTTCGAGCTGTCTTACTTATAGATTCCCACATGTTCTTCTCAAAATCTGCGGCTCAGTCTTCATCCTCAGGACAGACAGGCGTGTCAACACTCCGTCACCATGCACCCCAGCACTGGTGCATCTGTCCTCCTATCATCTTCCGCACACAGCCCCCCTCTGTGATTATGATTGTGACAGGACTGTAGGCTCATGTGTGTGTCATTGGATTGTAAAGTGAGCCATGTTCCCAAGCTGAGCCGAGCATGTCTTCAAAGCTTTGAGGGGAAGCAATGACGGACATGAAATGACATCCAGGTATAGCAGATGGAAACAAGTTGTTAGAGGAAACTACCTGGAGAATTGGAAAACTCACGCTAAGGGCATTTAAAAAAAAGAAACTGTAATTTCCCAACAACAATGCCAAACCTAGTAAAGTACATTTTAAACAATATTAAATATGACACATTAGTTTAAAACTAGTTAAATATCGCATATTAAAATTAACACTAAATCAACCAAGATATATTAGACATCAATGTCTGTGTTTTCTATGAGTCAGTCCCTCTTCTCACCCTTGGTGAAAGGCACTTATAAAATCAACAGCCTTATTGTGATCTGGAAAGGCATGGGTAACACCCTCCACATTAATTCTGAGAACAGCAGGATAAACCAGGTAGTAAGAAAGATGGTTCTCGCGCGCCAGACATTTTGCTTCCGAAAAGAGTTTCCTCTGGGCTGCTACATCTTTACTATATTCATTAAAAAGCATAATTCTGTGTTTTTCGCTCCTTCTTTGTTCACCTAGCTCTCTAACTTTCTTCAAGAGCATCTCTCTTACCGGAGATCTTAGCAGTGTAACCAGAAAGACTCTAGGTGGTTGGCCAAGGGTTGGGTTAGGGGCCAAAGATCAATGTGCTCTCTTTTTTTTTTTTTTTTTACTGTGTCATATAGCCGTATATTACAACAGCTTTTGGCACACACATCAGTTAAGAACAATGCAATACAATTGGTTAACTGCTTATCACAGTTGAACATAATAAATCAATTAAAATTACAAAACAATATTCCCACTGCCAATCCAATTGTGCATTAATACATTAATACATATTACAATCCATTTGCCCAACCCAACAATGGTTTCACAAAATCAAAGTGCCTTCTGTTAGGAAAAATTTCATTTTATATGTCATTTTCCCTCCAGTTGTACACCCACACTTTTTGCTGCGTAGCACAGCCTTCTGCTGCACTCCTATGGGCTTTCGCTCACTTTTTATGGGAAACTGACATGCCCTTAAGACAGTCACTGCTGGGAGACTTTGTTTCCCTTAGTCCTTTTCCAATGTTGTAACTTTTCTGCAACATGTAACAAGTACACAATGTACCGTACAGTACAGTGAACCTGGGTCTCATAGTCTTTTCCAAAGACCCTAGATACTCTCGTTGGACTTTTTGGGAGATGTGCAGATGTGTCATGGACAGGGCTGGTGGCAGCTTATCTTTTTGTATAATTGTAACCCTTTCCTGCCATTTAAACCGTGTTAACCATATTTGGCACAAATGGGTGGCCTGGCACCAAAATGGCCATGCCACAAGGTTCTTTGTCCTGTCCTTTGGCCATCTTGCCCCTTTGCCTTCCCCAGGTCGAGCCGATCCGGGTCTGTCCTTATTTGGTCATGCAGTTTCCCGCAAAATGCCAAGCTTTCGCGGGCTTCTGCATGCCTTGTGTGTGTGCCTCCAGGATGTGGGCTGGAGTGTCTGTCCCCAATACACACCAAGGGGTCCAGAGAGTCTGGAGTGCTCTGAATAGCTTGGGACCACTGTGGTCCATGATTGGTCCACGTGTGGAGTGTGTGTTTGTGAGCATATCTCCCATTGGGTCCTCTCCATTTTGGCGCGAAGGGAACTTTGGATAAGAAGAGGCTGAAGACACCCATGCCATGTCGATCTCTGGAGTTCTCACTGAACGAAGGATAGGATCCAAGTATTGTGAATCTAAGAAGCCGAGTTGAGGAACCGCCGGTGAATCGCTGGAAGGTTTGGCACCCTGAGCCCGCGGTACTCCCGTGGGACCCCTCTGCATCTGGTCGTCCTAGAAGGTCTGCAAAGACGCTTCGACCCATTAGAATAGTGGAACCAACTATTCTCGGCACCGTCAACAAAATCTGCAAGTAAGCCTTCTCGGATGTGTCCCTGGGCTAACCAGTGGGCTGACGAGCTTATGCAGGACCTTTCCTCTGTCTCCGCCGTCATTTTGAGGAGGCCCTCAAAACTTGGTATACTGCTAGCTCTATGTCCTTGGCACCCT
Source organism: Ambystoma mexicanum (assembly GCF_040938575.1). Taxonomy (NCBI): domain Eukaryota; kingdom Metazoa; phylum Chordata; class Amphibia; order Caudata; family Ambystomatidae; genus Ambystoma; species Ambystoma mexicanum. Next base: position 1,445,494,348 of record NC_090934.1, on the reverse strand, counting down.
CACACCGAATTTCAAACACTTGGCATTCCCAGGTCTGAAGTCAGACAAGTGCACCAGGATCGGAGTAAACGCGGTTACTGTGTTGCCCTGCCGCGGCAACAATCTTTGCAGTTGCGCTGCATTTGTGATCCTCTTGCCCCTGAAAATTGCTGCAGTGAAACTGGTGTGATCGATTTATCAGGAGTGGAGAAATCGCCACTGTCCCATTTGGGAATCATCACTGTATCTTCAGAACTGAAAGCTGCAGAGCTGTCATATTGCCACAGTGGAACCTGCAACCGAAGTGGACTTGACTAGTAAAGTTTGGTCTGGAGTGGGCCTGGGGCCGGTGAGTAACCTAACCTTAACCGGTGGCCCCTAGCTCCATCCATTATTACGCATGAGTGGCCCCTGGGGGTCCCTCTCCTTTCCACTGCTCGGGTGAACTAGCAAACTATTCCCGAACCTTGGAATCACCTCTGCCTTCAAGTCGAGGCCCTCCACGAATAGTGAGAATCTATTCTTCATCGCCTCACCTGGCTTCCTGAGCTGCTAGAGACCACTGAAGAGACCCCATTTTACCCATTGGAACAACCGTGTGCACCTGCACTGCATGTACGATTGAGCATAAGGCTCCTCTCTTCATAGTGTTTGGACCACCTCTTAGTCAGGTGCCTGCTTGATGTGGAAGGGGACTAAAGACTATCTGCACTGCCTATTTTCCTTCCCTTCTAGGTTGTGAACATATTTTGTGCCTTTGACCCTTTAGACCCCAATGGTCTTGTATCTATTTTGTATTGATTGTGTTGTGTTGGTTTGATAGTATTGCTGTGATTCTTTTACTGTGTGTTGAGTTACGAACGCCATGTAATAAATGTGTTTACATTTTTGATATATACACCTTTCTGGGAGTAATTTGTAAGTGTCCCTGCTCTGTGTGCTCATTGAGGTCCTTCAGTCACCCTCAACCCTCCTGAGACTTAGTCTTGACCGCAGACCATAGCTACCTTGATTGGTCTGGCTTGTCCAGAGGTTACCCTGTTCCAAGAAACTAGGCTGGCCTTCTGAACATCTGCCCACCAGTGCAGAGTTTAGAAATCTGTCTTAACACCTTCCCAAAGTATTATTACAAACTATCCAACATTATAGCTATCTTCCTCCAAAAAAGGGTGAAAAAGATAATGCAAGGCTCATGGTTCCCCCCATGAATATGACCAAAGTGTCCTCAGCGATAAGGTCAGGGCTTATGCCCACAGCCACACATGCCACTCTCCTATGCCTGCACAGAGGATCACAGTGGCTAAAAAGATGTTGGACTGACTCCAGGGCACCACAGCCACAGAGACGGCACGTCCTGGCAGGTCTAGGAATATTTAACCAAGTCTCCGTAATTTCAGAACTCTTGATGCAATTAGTTTTGAGTTTAAGGTATTCCCAGACCAATGAGTTGCCCAACAATTGGTTAATGTAATTAGGCAGCCGAGGGCATGCAGAAATATATTAGAAAAATAAGCTGCTCTTTGACATAGAAGCCAGTTGCGCAATGCATTGCTCTCGAAGCATCATGCATTGCTCTCAATCTCTAATAGGTCTCCAGTGGGGAGCTTAAATAGCTTTGAGATCTTCTTTGCAGGAATTCACTAGGGCGACCATTCTCAACTCCCTCGGGAAAACCTGTAATTCTTATATTGGAGCGCCTTAAATAAGTTTCATGCTCAGATATCTTTCTATGGGCTTCATCCAACCATAAAGATAGATGTGAAATCTTGTTTTCCAAAGCATGTTGTTGACAACAGATTTGTGGACTGGCAGTACCTCAGCTGGGAAACTCTATATCAACACTTTGATTTCTCTTTGATATTCAATTTCTTTGTGTTGCATGCACAATGACACGCCTTTTTTAAAATAGACATTAGCAAACGGGGCGGGGGCAGCAACCATTTAGACTGCTTAGAATGTGGGCTGAAACTACCGATCTAAGCCTGCGTTCCGAGCAACTGGATGGGAGCTTATCCCATCCTACAATTTCACTCCACCTTCTCTTCCCCTCTTCTTTTAACTCTCCACTTACCTGATTTATCCACTGCTGCAGCCTCCTACCATTGTCCCCGCTGGTTGCCATAGAAATTGAAGAGGGCCTCTGTATGTAGCCCCGTCTTCCAGCTCTGTGGTGGCCATCTTGCTAAAGTATATTGCTTGAATGAACAGGCGGCCACAAGGCATCCCATTTGTTCAAACAAAATGCAATGCATGCACTCAACACCCCAGGTTACCAAATTGGCAACTCAGGGTGCTTATAGCATTCATACCCGATCCGGCCCGCTAGTTCAGGTGTTATCAGCCCTTGCACCCTCATTAAAAGCCCTTGTCACGCTGAGGCTTTTGACTCGGGACCTGGGCCGATAACACCTGATCCAGCCTGCTCATTCGGGTATGAATGCTTAATTAATGAACTCCATGAAATTCCTGCACTGGTAATGGTATGCTGAAGTTGAATAGTGTGGTTTTATAATTTTAGATCACTCACCCAGATTAGTTTTTTGTTTTCTGTGACCTAAATTAAAATAGGTCATACCAGGTCTGTGGTGCATGCAGATGTGAACATATAACATTTTTACAAAGGAGTGTGGGTGCCCCTCTATTGAGAACCAACATGGGTCAAATACCCTGTTGTATGAATGTCTTCCACTCAAGAGGTTCTACAACCACGGATTAGCCCACTGCACCCTTCACATTGAAGAAATATCTATTTGCATGTCTTTGTCCTGCCCACAAGGACAGTCCAGCACCGAAATACTAGGCAAATATCCTCCGAACAAGAGCACCATCAGCAACCCCAGAGACGTGTTTCGGCCTAGTCGAGCCGCATCGGTGAGGTGGAGCTGAGCTTCTCTAAGACAGTGAGCAAGGGGTCCACATCTGGATTACTCTGGGTTACTTAGGGGTGAAACCCCAAGTTTTACAAAGTTACAAAGGCATGTGGGAACCCCATAACATGTTTAGTTTAATATTAAAATATAGAGACTTGAGAAACATTACATGAAAGAATCCAGGGCTGAGGCAAAGATTTGAGGTTCATACTTAAGGTATTTATTAAATAGTTTTGATATAACTGACCGCAAACCACAGTTCATTAGTTCACTTGATGCAGTGTCTGACCAGCTCTGCCTATTAATTACTTTACCACTTAACTTCCTTTTTTAGAAATCTTTACCCTCCCTGGGATAGGATTGACAGGCCTTTTTAGTGAAACCAGCAATGCTATTTAAGCTCTTTGCAATGTCCACTTCACCAGTCAGTGCTTCCCAGCCGAGGCACTCGCTGCCCATGTCAGCTTTTGTGCGGCATTTTATGTTGAGATTATTTCGTAAGCTCGCGCTCGTGGTTCTCAAGTCTTGGATCTTCTTTATCGGGTTTTTCTGAGGCGTGAGGCTCCCTGTCGGATTCCATCAGCTTTCATACGCAGACCTTTAGATTTCACTAAGCTGCTTTCTTTTCCTTAATCATGTTTCTGAACTTCCTTCAGAAGCTCGGGCTTTCCTGTCCTAGCCGAACGATCAGAGACGCAGAAGCCGCTATCTGTCTATGCATATCCAATACTGCACCTTGAACTTCCTCGCTGCTGTTAGCCAGTATGATAGCTCAGCGGGTTGAGCGCTCGCTGCTGCAATCTGAGCGTGATCTGCAGGTCGTAGGTTCGATTCCCGGCAAGGCCAACTCAGCCTTTCATCCTTCCGAGGTGGATAAATGAGTGCCAATTTCGGTTGGGTGATATTGTATGTAAATATGTGCTGTGTAAAGCGCTTTGGGTAAAGGCGCTATATGAATAACTTATCATTACTACCTGTGCCTGTAAACACAACATTTCTCATAGACTAGACCAGTGTATTGAATCACTCATTAATACACCTAGTACTACTGCGTGTGTGTATCAGTAAATGCACGTTACCAGTTTGTGTAGCAGGCACCTAGACTAGGATCCCACCCAGCTGGACAAAATCGTGTTCCAACAACTTACAAAACCGTTTATTAAGAAATATAAGACATGCAACCACCGTAACTGACATCACAGAACTATGAGATTGATTCTATACATACATCGGTAAAATTCTCATAAACATATATAAGTATGATTTTGCAAGACAACATTTCCTGACATGAAAAACATCTGTTTACAAAACAAATACTTGTGCATTACATATAAATCGTGCTTTTTATAAGTTACATAATGTTCATAAAATGCACTAAAGACTCACAGTCCACATCCTCAATATAGCAGACACCCCTGGCTCTCAAAAGCGTGAGCTGTACCTTAGGATATTGATTCCGTGGTTTCAACTAAGCACTACAAATTACGCCTCTCAAACCCAATGGCTAAACCTGTTTTGCTCAAAACACATATTTTTTGATTTCACAAACAAAATGCAAAACTTACAATACCTTTTCAAGCTCCTACAATATCAGACCATGCATACCACCTGCCCCCCATTGTCTTTTGCCCGACCCATCTGAACTGTTCGCTTTGAAAATGTGCTAGCAGCCAACATATTTGAAAGGCATGCCAATTCCTGTAGCAGCATTTATAAAAGTTGCGCTACATAAATAAATAAATAAACAAACAAACAAGCATAGGGGATTGAATGGAACTATAGTGGATAAGAGTAAATAATGACTTATGACCAAACCATTCCTCAAAAACCATTTGAACCTGCTAGCCTGGGTTAAACCGCATGGTCACCCTCATTACCAACTGGTCCCTGGGACAAGTTCATATTCCTGAAATTATTTTTTACCCAGTGGTCAGATGACTAACGTTTGCCCCGATGCTAAAAATTGAGCAAAAATACTTAGCAACAGTTTTGCTGGTTGTATAATATGGATGTATAATATGGAATAGAGCAAACAGGTTTTGCCCAAATCTATATATATATTTTTGTGAAAGTCTGTTTATATGTTCGGGGTTGGCTCCAGCCCCATAACGTTGGGCAGGCGTAGGCTTTGGCCCAAGGACATAATACCAGTCTGGGGTGTACTGGCGATAGTGAAATTTGAACAACGTTGCCCTGTGCTTTTAGTCTAGGTAATTTTGGGAGACTGACGATTTTGCGATTTTTGGTCAAGCCCCACAACAGTTTGTGGGCTGACGTTTGGCCCGAGGTCGGCATACCATTGTGGGGTGTACTGCCGAGGGTAAAATCTGACCAACCCCACCCATTCGACCAGCACATGTGCTATCAGTATAGGTGATTTCGGGAGATTGCCGATTTTGCCACTTTTCAAAAAATAGGAAGTTATGACACAAAGTCAACACACAAATCTGGGTTGTACTGGGGCAAGTGAAATTTGACCAACCCCACCCATTTGTTGCCTGCACCAGGGTGGAGCAGGGTAGGGCCCTGTGCTATCAGTATAGGCAGTATAGACAATTTCGGGAGTTTGGTGATTTTGCAATTTTTCAAAAAAAGGAAGTTATGACACAATAAAGCATACACAAGCCTATTGCAGACCCCCTTGTGCATGCAAGCTACAGACCCATGCAACGCCTGGTGTTACCGCTGGTCCTTGATATTTAAAGATGTTTTAAATGTTGCAAAATGATTATGCTTGGAGGCTAATCTGGAGCATTGCACTTAGTGACAACGACATAATGGCCACAGGTGAACTATGTTTTGTCCATGATGCCACTGCCCATATGTAGTGGCGTGTTCAAAGACATAGACAGGTTGATCCAAACGTTTACATAGGACACATCCGGGATCTCCTGCAAAGTTTTGGTGGGAGTGAATACCAACGTCGTTTAGCTAAAACACAAAGCGCATTCCGTGGCCCATGTCATCGGTTTGGTTGAACACAGAAGACAATGAGTGGGCAATAGTAGAGGCTTCAGAGGTGGTCTACTGGATCCCTTGGCATTGATATCAATGATTGGAGGGTGGTGTGGCATGATATTCACCTCAGGAGCAGTTCTTTCTGTTTACTGCAAGAAGATGGTGTCTACGCTTGGAGGGGACGCTCACATTTTCAGGGATTTCTCAATATGGAACAACCCCTCAATCTCTTGTAGAGCAACCGCTTTGTTGCGAGTTTAGGATACATTGCAAATTTGACTGAAGGTGGAAGATGGATGATATTTGCAGAACCAATTTTAAAGGCTCTACGTATACTGAATCTATGAGGCTGGGGGGCATACCGGCTAGATGCAGTAGGTGGATAGAAGTAATTTGCCGATGCCCCCGAGACAAACCAACACATTGCCACATCTAGCATCTGGGATCAAATGTGTCTAAACTCCTAGGGTGCCAATGCTGGCAGGAGCCACGTTTGCTTTTGGTCCAGTACCCTGGGTCATCACTTAGATGCTGGAACATGGGTGAGATGTTGAGGCAATATCAGGTTGATACTAATGGACTGGATCACCAGATCGTGAAACATTACGATACTGGATCACATCTATTGGATGGCACAGAACCTCCTTGAGAGAGATAGGCTCAAGAGTGTTGGAGTTGTTCACCTGCAACAGGTTCTCTAGATCATATGCTCCGGGACTGAGTGAAGGCACAACCTTTCTGGGAGAATAGGGGTAAGGACTACGAGGGAGGTGTTGGGTGGGAGCATCCAGCTGAGTTTCCTTTTCGTGATTTTGGGTTATGACTATGGGTTTACTAAACCTGTAACAGGAGACAGAATATGTCTCTTAAAAGGGGAACGATGGGCAAAAAGATGATTCGGAGACAGAGGAAATCTGCGTTACTGCCAAATGTTGATGACTGGTTAGGTTCCCTTCCATTTCTTTCAAAGATTTTGAAGGGAGTCAATCCTTAGCAGCAAGTGAAAGGAAAAACTCAACTAGGCTAATGGGGAAAGGGTTTGCCCCTCCACTGGTGACTTGCAAGGCAGTGGATCACCCTCACATCAGTCTGAGATTTCTAATGGGGAATTGTGTAGGGATTGCGTGTAGTTGTTACTGTTCTCCATGTGGTCATTGTGATGGACACTTGTGTGTACTGTACTTTCTTTTTAAAATGTGCCTTTGGACATGTATCCTGGTCTTAAGTGACAACATAGTCATGGATATGTCAGCGAGACAGGAAATAGAGCAGAGAGGGCGTGCTCCAAATTTAGCTCGGACCATTTGCAAAACATTTTAAACCATAGATTTTTGTTTGTTTTTGTTTATAAATAGAGCCTCTTTGTCGTGAGATAAGATACACAATTAGTTATTTATAACACGTTTAATACCCAGAGGATTCTAAGCGCAGACCCGGAGATCGAACCTGTGTTGCTCTGCGTCGTCTTGCTTCCAAGGTGAGCGCATTGCCCCTGGGCTATCCTCCCGGGACATGGCACCATCTGTTTCTTTTATGTCTACCAGAAAGCAAAGTACAAACATCTGATTGTTTCATTGTTTAACCCAGTGCAGGCATCTTAATGTAATACATACATTGGGGGAAATCCTGTTGGCTCCATTCCATATTACAAAAGCCAGATTTGCCAGATGTTTAGTACCCCTGGTTCCTGGTTATGTTCCTGCAGGGATTGGCTAGAATTGCCTTGAAATGGGGGGACATGCATTCGGCCCGGATGTTTATATTTGCACGTCTTCAATTTCAGACTGTTGCATAGTCATGTTCCCTATGCTTCCACTGCCATCTCATTGAATCCAGCTGCTGTCATTTGTCTGAAGGGAGCACTCGCTGCATTAACAGTAAAGCGGGAACGCGTGTGTGCACTCGAACCCAGTGAGTCACGTCGCAAGTGCAAAGGCAATCAATTACAGCACAGAGACGCAAAGGGGCCATGGGTTGAAGTTAATAGGTCCATGACCCCCCTGTCATGTTCATTACTAAGTGACTGCTGAACGAGTGACATGTCGAGTAAGAACCGGTCCCCGCCATGGGCAGTCGCTAATGGCAACAAGAATTCAAAAGTCCAATCTTGCTAAATCAACAAAAAAGCAATATGTGATAGAATTGGAAGCCTTTTATCCGAGTAATACACTCCTTGACCCTGAATGCAGAGATTAGCAACGTTTTAAATCTGTGGTACTGCAATAGCAAATGAGGTCTGTAATGTTTAAGAACTTTTAGGAACGGATTATGAATCTTGACAGGAAAGAAAACAAAAGATTGCATTTCAAATACCTCCTGTTTTTTTTCCTTTGGAGTATTCGCTGAAGTAGTATTCCTGTGGAATCCGCATTTGGTAATTAACACTTAATTATCAAGTTAAACACTGCCAATCAAATCTCCCACGATTTTTACCCCCCACCCCGTCTTGGCAACAATATACTCTATATAGGGGTATGCAAAGGGGCGTAGAAATGGGCATCTCTGATCCGCTCCTTCTCACTCCTCGTCCAAGATACTGCAGAGAAGGGTTGACAAAAGATCCTTTTCTGAATTCTAACAGAGGTAACAATAGCAGAATTGACCTTTCAATCCGCAATCCTCAAAACGAAGGTGTAATAAAAATAAAATAAATCATGCATGCAGATTTTCCTAAATGTTGTGTGTGGTATTTCTGGAAATCTGCATCCTTCGCCAACAACCGGACAAAAATGTCTTGTAACCAGTTTTATTTATTTGTTTTATTTTTGCATATATACAGTGCATCTCGGCACTGGTTACAGGACATGACGTGGCAGTGGTAGATTGTCAGTAGGATGGTTCAGTGTGGTGGCAAGAAGTTCCAAAGCCTAGGGGTAATGGCTGGGAAGCTAGCTCGCCCTGCTCTGAATCTCTTGAACCTGGAAACTGTCAGGCGGTGGCAATAGGCAGAGCGTGAGGGCCTTGTCGATGTCACTTTTCGAGCCTTCGCAAACGCTATGATGGGGCATTGTTGGTCCGGCAACGGTGGCTGATGGATAGGGTTTTGTATTGCATGCTTTCACGAATCACGAGCCTTTGCGCCTTTCTTCGGGCGTCTGATATGTGCTCATATTTGGAAAGACTAAGAACAGCTTTGAGGGGGGCTGTTTCAGATGGCTTGCAGCCTGTTGATGCTCTGCTCGGAAGTGCCAGTGAATAGAAGGTTGCAGTAGTCCAGTTTGGATCCAGTGATGGATCGTGCAATGGTGATGCAGATATTGATTGAGAGGAAAGGGTTTGCAGGCGTTTATCAATTTTGTAGGGTGGGAGACGGAAGATACAATGGTGCTGACTTGTCTTGACATTTCTAGGGTGGCATTCAGATACATTCCCAGTGTTGTCACTGCAGGTGAAACCTTGATAGTGATAGCATCTATCAAGAAGAAATGGCATGCCGGGTCTAGTTTGTTGAGTAGGTCTTGGGGAACTACAAGTAAGAATTCTGCTTTTTCGTCTTTGAGGCAGAGCAGAAGGAAGGCCATCCAGGTCTTAATGATCTCATAGGTGGAGTTGAGTATGGTGGTATCCTGGGTGTGGTTTCCGGTGAAGAGGAAGAGGATTTGTGTGTCGTCTGCATAGTTTGTGTATGCGATTCCATTTGCAACCAGGTGGTTAAATGGAGGTTTTGTCTAGATATTGTACATAGTGGGGGATATGCAGGAACCTTACGGGATACCGCAGGTGACCGGGTTCTGTTGGCGAGGAAGGAGGCAATCCATTTGGTTCTTTCAGGGGAGAAGTTGGCAGCAGTAGCAAGATGGGGGCAGAGGGTTTCTTGATCGATTAGGTTGAATGCGGCAGAGAGTTCTAGTAGAAGTAAGAGAGCCCTGCATTTCAAGAACTAACATAGGTCAATGTATGTAAAATATCAACCAAGCTCACAAAGCAGGCAATAGAGTGCTCCCTTCAGCACAGTGGTGCTAAATAGCAACCGCATAGCATTCGAGTGCTGGCAGCTGACTAGTCTTGATGAAAAAGTGAATTAAGAGCTTTCTATTTGGCAGTTCATCACAGATTACTCACATTGTGTTAAGAAGTGCATGCCAGAGCTACGCTTCTAAAACTGCATGGAAGGCCTCGATTCACACTATTTGAGTAATCAAGATGCGATAAGACCAACAATATAGTGATTCGGACATGGTGTGGGATTGAAAGAAAGGAAATACTGCAGCTTTGCACTGGGTAAAAGTGTTTCTTAGTCACCAGCAGCAGCTGAACTGTGATTGGAAATCCACAACAAGGAGCACATCCAGATTTTTGAGGGTGATCATTGCCTGGGGATACATACCTAGAGTGTGCACCCGTAGCCTTTGAGGCCATACTTCCGCTTGTGCTCTAATTAGAATAATCTCAGGTGTTGCTTGTCACCAGCATAGCCATATACACCGATCTCATGATCGTATATCACCCTTATCAGGAACATATGAAAAAAGATGATGGTTGAGCCTTGAAGAACATTACAAGTCACTGCTTGTGACTATGATTGACAGAGAGGACTCAATCCTTCCTATAACTGGTCCTTGGGCACCAGCCCCTCAGAAATAGGAGCTAAGAATGGGATGAATTATGGTGTCAATGGCTGCTGACAGACATATTAAATCACTGTCTGAACTGTCTCTGATTGAGAACACAAGGGTCGTCCCCTAATTTATTGTTACCGGGGGTCTTATACTCAAAAGTTGGGGAATTGTAGACAGAAGACAAAAAATGAGTTTGCAGCTACCCCTCCCTCTTCTGCCCAGACATACCGTCACCTATAGCATAAGTGCAGATGTGGAATACATGCTGTCCTGAGTCTTACTTGTCCTGTTACGTTAAATCATTTGTTTCCAATGTGTTTTTCTTTCAATATCTCATAATACAAATAAACACAAAATGTGTTGACAAAAAGTTTGTACAATTTCACATGCATATAACATTTAACATAACATTTTGTTTATCAAGTGGGGTCATGACATTCCCATACTCCCAACACGTGTGATGTGCGGTTATTGATAAAGTGTGCTTTGTATGCAAGCAACATGTTTCAAAAGATTGTTCATAGTTGGTCTATTTGGGTATGCAAGCACAACCCCTTTCAATTCTTTCAACAAATGCTGATCTGTTCATGTTCATTCCTATAAATCTGGATGGAATCATTATATTTGAGAGTTATGCTTTGTGTTCAAAGCTTTGCCCGGTGGCTAGAGTCATTTGGTTGTTTTCTCCGCTTTGTCTTATTCACAACAGGATGTTTTCATGGAATATTGTGTCGACACCGTGTGTTTCAGCCCATTTTATGATGATTCAGAAAATCCTGGCCATCATCTTTGTAAATGTTCTACTGGGCCTTCATTAGGACATATAATAACTTAATCACTAAGCTCAAAACATTAATCTATCCCATTTGTTAAATCTTCAAACTCTGAAATAAAATAAAACGTGGGACAGATATAAGTGGGGACTCTTATTGCATAGGTGTAAGGTTTATCTAATAATGCACTTGATTATATGGGGCTACTGACCTGGATCTCATTGAGACACTTAGGGAAATAGATTATTCCTTATGGCGATTATTTCTTTTACAATCACGTAGGTATCCTCCCAATATGGTTTTACCCTAACTTCATAGGTTCGGACCTGTGGTAATGATATGTGTTCATTGTTGTAGCACATTGAATGTGCTTATGTTGTATTGTGTGGCTGTGCTATCAATAATAGCTACTGACCTTTCAATGCAGATGTCTGGGGTGTTTCATTATTTTTCTTCTCTATTGGCAGCTTCTGTCCATGATCACTGTGAAAAGATGTTCATGTAAATCAGTGCTGAATGTGAGGAGTTTATTAATCTGTACAATTGTTATGTTGCAGATAAATTAGGTATAAACCTTTGGGATAAAAAATATGTGCTCTGGTTGTATTGCAAATTATGTGGCAGCCAGGTTCGGATCATGCTTAAGTGGGACTGACAGACACTGATAACATGCAATCCATCCGTGAAATAGCTGATGCGTTAGTGTTGACGCTTATTTACTGTGCCGGCATGGTCCAGTCGAGAGTGCACTGTTAATCAAGGCACTCTTTGCAGATGGCATAAATTCCATCCGTACAGAGTCTGATGCATAGATATTGATGCTCTGCTACTATGCCGGCCTGGTCCTGTCGATTGTGCGCAATAAGTCAAGGTGCGCGTTACCTTGGTGTGACATATCTATAATGGGACTTGAATAAATGCCAATTACTGATGTGCCCATGTAAGAGCTCTGCCGCAATGCAGACAAGACATCAAATAGTCTGGCACATAGGACTCTGGGACGTGCTGCCTGTTTGTACTAGAATTACCTTGGTAACCCATTTCCGTTGGGAGGACTTACTTTCATGGTTATTCAGAGACATGTTCATCAGTAACAAAACCGTCCTCGAATATGGGAACAGTCTTGATTAGCTTTTGTCTATTTCTACAAGAAGTCATGGGAGGCGTTCTCTATGTTGATGGCAAAGCTGCAGAGAGAATGAAATAACCTGGCGGCCATCTTAGCCTGTATTTTATATGGCAGCTAGTGGAAGACTCACATTGTGATGGTAATTGAAGTGATAAGTAGCCGATTATTTAGCAACCTATCATTCATCTAGTCTTATTCTTTTCACATGTCAAGGGTATAGTGTAATGTTGTTGCATGCAAGGACGGGTATGGCAGAGTGTTCTATTACAACTGGAGGTTCTCATTCTACTAGCTGCACATCCTACATTGTGCAATATAGGGCGTCCAGCTAATAGAATGAGTGTGATTGGAAAATAAATATCTGCCATAAGGAATAATCTATGGTCCCAATTGTCTCAATGAGATCCAGGTCAGCAGTCCCATATAACCAAGTCAATTATTAGATACAACTTACATGTATGCAATAAGAGTCACCACTTATACCTGTCCCACGTTTTATTTTATTTCAGATTTTGAAGATTTAACAAAAGGGTTAGATGAATGATTTGAACTTTGAAAGATTAAGTTATTGTATGTCCTGATGAAGGCCCAGTAAAACATTTACAATAATGATCACCAGGATGTGCGAATCATCAAAAAAACGGCCGAAACACCCTGTGTCGACACAATATTCCATGCAAACATCCTGTTGTGACTAAGACAAAGCGGAGAAAACAACCAACTGACTCTAGTCCCCAGGCAATGCTTTCAACACAAAAAAACACTGTAAAATATAATGATTCCATCCAGATATATGAATGAACATGAATAGATCAGCATTTGTTGAAAAATGCGAAAGTGGTTTTGCTTGCATACCCCCATAGAGCAACTATGAACAATCTTTTGAAACATGTTTCTTGCATACAAAGCACGATTTATTGGTAACCCCACATTGCATTTGTGCATTTTAAAAAGTTTGAAGTATTGAAATGTTGCTACCCAGCTCGATGAACAAAATGTTATGTTATATGTTGTACACATGTGAAATTGTACAAACTCTTTGTCAACACATTCTGTGTTTATTTGTATTATGAGATATTGAAAGAAAAATACATTGGACAAGTATTTTTTTTAACGTAACAGGATAAGTAAGACTCATTGCAGCATTTATTCCACACGAATGTATTGTTTTCTGAAGGTCTCTGACTACCTTGTATCAGAGGTCATCCATTATCTTGCTAACAGCTGTTTCTATAGCATGAAGGGGCGAAAGTAGCTTGGTCCAGATAGTAGTTTATTTTTATGTAGCATTACTATTCCCCGGCTACACATTTCTCAATATGTTTGGATAGATTAGGCAGATGTTGGTTGCAGATTGGAAAGGTTTGATAGATTTGCATTTGTCAGTATTAACATTGATTACTCAATCATTAGCACTGATTGTAATTCCCTGGTAATGACAGGGTGAACAGTTAAGGTTTTTTAGTTTGTTATGGGATGTATATTTCCTAAGAAACTGAAAATTGTGCTGTGTTTAATGAATCTATGTGATTTTACTGAATTAAATAAATGAGCATGCATTAACAATTATACTTTTACAATGAAAACATATCAGATCGTTTCTTTTTTTATTTGGGGGTTGCAGCCCAAACTCCCTATTTTCTTATGCTTTTAAAACAAACCCAACGCCATCCGCACCCGTTTCAACCTCTTACCCCACCCCATATATATATTTTTTAAAAGCTCTGTATTTTTTCGTTATTAAAGATTTGTTATTAAATACGTTCTCTTTTTTCTATTTGTTAAAATCACTGGATACCGTTTTTAATGTGTGAAAAGTAGTCTTGTTGCAAGAAGAAATCAAAGTTGTTAATGGTGGGCTATATGGAAGGCTACTCAGTAGGTTCTATAGTATAATTGCCATGGGCCACTCTTTAGTTCAGAGCAAGGACTAATTTAGTGTACATTTTGGTGTGGGTTTTGGAGGTATCACACATTTTTGGAATAGTACAGCAGCAGTCAGTCATATGATGAGTTCATGTAATTCTATTTGGAATAGGCTTAATACATTCTGAAAAAATGTGGTCCTATATTTGTAGATAAATGGGTAGAAGGAATGCGATTATGTGCATTTGTGAACGTTTCCTCTTTGTCAATTCAGCCAATTGTGTTGTGAGTTGATACCAGATTGGCTGGTCAAAGACCACTAATCTGGTTGGTTGGGAGAGTGAACGCATGGTTGTCCATTGTTGTCTGTGGAAAACATAGCAGGGTCCAAGGAATCTGCTTTCACTAACATTTGAAAAGGGGGCACATTGCTGTACCCTAAGTCTCACCCCCAACCCTACAGAAGGTCGAGTATGCCGCAGAACAGGGAAAAGTGCATATAAGTCATAGCACCTGCTAAGCTATATTTGACATATTAGTATACTGTTTGCCTGACCCATGGGCCAAGAGGCTTGGTCTCGGATTAATCTGTGGGCCACAGTACTGGTCTGACATCCAGCTCCATCCAGCAGTCCCAGTCACAGATCGAATTCACAGTCCAGTCTATGGAGTTCATGGTCACCTATGATCTCACATTGGGGACAAAGAGGCCAGGACCCATGGCCAAATTGGATGGCTTCAGTGGGCCCAAGCCATTATTAAATGCCATTTCTGGTATGAGGAAATGTGTTCCTTTTTATTTGACCGAATGGTACATTTGACCGATTTTGGCCTGTACCATTTGACCAAATAAAAATGTAAAAATGGGTTAATACATAATGAAAATGTGGAGCAGGATTGAGGGGGTGTCCCCCGCTCCTATGCTCGGTATGTATTAGCCTTGGTGGATTGCGGGGGTGTCCCCCGCTTCCTCAATATTGGAGGCGGGGGACCAGAAAGAAAAAAAAAGAGAAAAAGGGACCGTGCAGCGTCGTATCTCACCTGCATTTGAGGAATGGATCTGATGCTGCAGGGCTGCAGTCAACTAGGCGGTGAGCTAACAGGTGAGTAGGGAAGGAGGTTTGGTGGTAGGGGATTGGTGTGAGTGCATTTGAACCTCTGAGAACTGATTGCATGCAGGCTGTTTTTTTTTTAAAAGTTTCCCGCGATCAGTTCCAAGACGGTCAAACACACTTACATCTCATTTCCCAGGCAAAGTGGCCATTGTCCATGGTTAGGTACACATGGCCAAAGACTGTGTCTGGTGGCCAAGTTGGATGGCTTGGGGTCAACTATCTCAGGTAAATTGTCACAAGTTATAGCCACAGGCCATGGCCAATTGCCACTTCTCATGGCCCAAGGATGCCCAGACTATAGACTAAGGTCATCTCCTTGGTAATTTAGCTCCAGGCTATGGGTAGTGATCACTTCAGATTGCTTTGGACCTTGGCCGTTTCAAATTGGCCACTGCAGACATGAACATTGGGAACATCATGTAGATTTAGGTGGCTTATGTGAGGTTTTGTCATGGCCTAAAGTTGCACCTTGGTTAAAAAGGTCATGTCCAGGGGCCATTTTTGGTGCCTGCAGAGCCAGGTAGGACCATCGTGTGCATTGGAGCGTCAGGAGCTGGTTGGAATGTCCTTCTTGTACAAAGTTGTCCCTTAGGATGGCATACGGCCATGTTCATTGGGCTTATTCAGTGCCTCCAAGGTGCCTCTTTGAGCTAGAGGCTATACTCTGTGGGTCCATCAGGTGGATCTATGGTACCCAGTGAAGGGATGACAGTCCAGCTTAAGTCAAAATGATCCACCAAGCAAGGTGAAGGCCATGCCCAGGGAGTCAATAGGTGGCTGGGAGGCACCAGGCCAGGGCCTTGTGCATAGCAATAACCAGGCATGACCACTGTTCTGTCCCAGTGTACAGATAATGTGACTATGGGGTAATAGGGTTATGGTCAAAGCCCAGGCCCGGGGCTAACTGCCCACTGCATACGGCAGGAGGGCATGTCCCAAGGGTATTGCTAGAATGATTGTATATATCATTAGTAAACACTTGAAATTCAGTGAAAAACCTTTGGTTAATGGGACCTTATTTTTAGGTTTAGCTAAAAAATATACCATTTAACTCAGTGAAAACCTGTGTTTAAAGGGATATTATGGTTGCAGCATAAATGACAAAGCTCCACAACTTTGCAAATAACGATCCCTAAAAAATATAATTTTAGATTAGTTCGATGAAGAATATATTTCATACCGATCTAAGGAGCTATTTGCTGTGTTAAATTATTTTAAAGGGCGGGCTACTCTTCAATTGTCTTGTTCAAATTTAAAAACTGTGTTCAATGAAAGTTACATTTAAAAAAAAGTGTTACAAATAATAAACAATCAATGAAAAACACACTTACCACAACATAGTATTAGCATTTACCCTGCTATGCCTCATTGCATTACATTTACTTTTGCTCAGGTATGCTTCTAGAACAATTCATCCCCTCATCACAACAGTATCAAAATGGAAAACAAAGGGCAACTTAATCTGCATGCACTCAGCACTTGCTTCCACACACCGCCGCCAATTTGATATCATTTTCCCTGAGCCATTCTGAGAAGGTCCATTGTGAGTGGCTACAGCCCTACCTCATTACACAGAGGCTTGCAATTGATTAATAGATACAAGATGTGCTTTAGAGCTTTCTCCTAAACAACAGGTATATGACTGGGAGGTACTACTATGTGGGTAACTCCTCTCCCCACCACCATAAGAATAGTTCACATTTTGTTTCTATTTCCCAGGCTATATATTTATCGTTTTCTTCCAATCACTTATGCACACATACAATTATAATGTGGAAAGAAAGGATTGGGTCTGTCAGAGAGAAAGACTTATTTGCTACTTTACTGGACCCTTGGGCATTTTGTAATAGCTCAGTCAGTTTCCCTAAAATGTTTATGGTGTGCATACATAATAAATACTGGCCCATATGCCTCTAACTAATATTAATTGCGTTAATTAGCAGCAAAACCTCTCAAATGTAAAAAGTTATAGACACCACCACAACACTCATTAATTCACTGACTGATTCACGAATAGCTCTCACGGAGAAGTTTTGAATTTGTTTGAGTATGATTAAAATAGGATGATTTCTCTATTTTTCAAATTAATTGTTCACATAACTGGATTTATGTTGTGTTTAAACATTATATATAGGCAAGATTAACACGGTAGTAGAGGGCAGAGGACTGAACTTTAGCATTCAGCAGCTATCTTGTTCATAAGACCTCACAAACCCTACCGCAGGGCGGCGCAGGAAACAACTAGATGCACTGAAACCCATAACCCCAAAGCTCTGTTGGAGCTACATTTTTTTTGTTGTTATATGATGCTATAGTTATCTAAATGCTTCGCTCAATTGCTCGCCGCTTATTGCCTACTGTAACATGTTCAATGAAATGCCAATAAATTGTGTTTAAAAAAAAAACATTATATATAGGCTAAGCAACGTCTTATGCATGTCAATTACTCTCCAGCTGCAGAAAGGCTCAGGATTATGGCAGTCTTAATGCTATTTGGAGCCCCTCTAATGCACACTATTAAAAACAGTGGCCCTTTTAACGATATTGCTACTCCCAGAGAGCAGGACGGTCATTCTGTCCATTGGATGGAGAAGCTTGGATGGAATGGGATTATAAACATGAATGCAACACAACATAGTAAGAATAAACAAGCATTGACAAAGCTGACAGTTTTGATTTTTGAAGTCCTTCACTGCATTCAGATGTACAGCCATTAATTTGTGTTAGAACATAAAGAATTGGCCCAGCTCAATGAAAGTTCAAGCTGAAATGTCAGTCATCATGTGACTAGTATTAGGGAGCTGTTAGACTCTGATGGCTGATTACATACTTCTAACATTTTATATCAGCCGCTTAGGCAGGAAGCTTGCAGCTTTCACAGCCTGCTACGAAAGCCCCCAAAATGCTTTTCTTCACTGTTGCATCCAGAATGGTATCATCCATGTTACTTATAAAACCTATGGTACAGTCAGACAAAAAGTGGTGCGGTTACCCTCTAATTCCTACTATCTGTGATATTAAATACATATTAAACAAGTCTCACAAGGTCCAGTGTTTATTTAAAGACCTATATATTTTATTATAATTTTCTATATAAATAATAATGTTATATGGTCAATTACTGACAAGCATAAACCACCCACAATTAATATCACAGTTAAGGTTCAATCCAGTGATTCATTTTACAACTCTCATACTCACATTCATACATACATAATTGATCCATAAACAATCACAATACACATCTGTGCCTATGATTCATCGAAGAAATAATTTGATTAACTAGAAAGATACAAACACGACAGTGTATCCAGAATTAGATATCATATTAAATGTAGCTGGAAACACAAAGCACAGATATACATCATGTTACATTGTGTGTCTAAACAACCATACATGTACATGTTTCAGTCCTATATTGCTAACATTGTGGACATTCCTCAGGGGTACTCAGTGCCACAGAACTTGGCATCATAATAGTGAATAATTACAAAAGGTATTGCACTTCCATCATTCTTTCAAATTTGAATAAAACAAGACCAATCAAGGCTGAAAAATGTCCCTGGAATAAGCATCACAGCTGGAAATATCCTAAAAGGGAAAGGAGACCAATTACTCTAAATTGTCCCACTACTACCTACCATTAACTTAGCCTTTAACCACACCCTAATCAGCAACGATTTAATGAAGTACCTTGAACAATTCAAAGGTTCCTTCACTTCTCAATTTCCATCATCCATATTGCAGACACTTGTTACATAGTGATTCCTTAGTTGTAACACAGCATTGATCATATGATCAACCAATATAACAAGGCATAGTTCTTTAGCATGTCATATTCCCTACATATGGGAAATAGTTATATGGGTTTCGCTTATGGCCCCAAAGACTCTACACATATGTCACACAAAAGAGATGTCACCAAAAATGCTGTTGTTAGGCGGAAACCTGTGCAGTTCCCTCTGTGACCACTGCAAAAGATTTAGGACTACAGGTGTTTGGCAGTAAACCCACTTGGTAGCAGTCTGTACCACACAGATTCACTTGGTAGCTGTGGCTGAGCAGTCAGACTTATCTCAAGAAGAGTTAAGCAGTATGTGGAGTATACAATATAGGGCAATCCTTCCCAGTAAGACAAGCAAACACGCAGCGAGGCTTCAGTGTAAAGATATTAAGGTATTTATTTATAACGGAACATCTGTAGAAAACACTATGGCACTATCACGGCAAACACTTCAATTACAATTACTCTACGAAGAAGAAACGATCAATCCCCTAACAATATTTCGACAATTCTAGGTTCTACCAGCATCACTTATTTGCAGACAGAGGTGTATGCCTCAACCTAGATGGCACTCTAATATTAGTTAGGACGGGAGAGAAAAATAAGCAGGTTACGAAATCAACACAGTTCAATACTTCACGGGAAAAATGCAAGGCAAGAAGGCAAGAACCACAATAGATCATAAAGTTCAGAGGCCAGGCCCACTCGGAGAGAGGCAAGGCGGTATGTCCTAAAAAGTCTCTTAGTGGAAATGCGTTCGAGTCTTTGTAGCAAATTGTTATCGGCCGATTGAACCAGTTCAGAACAACACGCTAGAGAAAGCTTGGAGGCGACCCAAAGGAAAGGCGAGGATTAAGACACCTCACTCGATCCGGCAGAAAGGGAAGCCAGGCGGACACGGTACCTTGTATGTGGAGCGACAGCTCCGGCGGGGGCAGTTGTTCCTGGTGGTGGATGCACGTCGGGTCTTTGCCAAGAGTAGCGATGATCCCGTCGTCGAAGAAAAGTGAAGTCCGGTGCACCACCAGGGAAGAGACCAGCCGCGGAGTGCTCCGTCACAAGGCACCACGTTTTGGTCGCGGTACAGGGGTAGTGGCTATCCGGTTGCCGAGGTGCTCTGCACGGGCAATTCTACCACTGCGTCCTGAGGCGAAGAAAAAGCAAAGGGGACTGGTTGTTCCCACCAGTCAGGGGAAGAGACTCTCCGGCAGGGAGATCTCCTCTGTCGTCGGGAAGTGGTGAGTCGGTTCCGCAGGGTTCCACCGGAGGTGTCGTCGTGCAGGTCGGCTCAGCGTTACCCTCGTCGGATTCTTAGGTCCTGTGGCGACTTCTGAAGATCCAGTCCCAAAAGCCCTGCTTTTATGCAGAAAACCCCCATTCATTCAGCCTAGCTGTCAATCAACACACGCTAAGTGGTGAGCGGGGAGGCTCACCACTTGGGCCAATCACACCAGAGTGCGACCGGAGTTGGCAAGGAAACTCGGTCCAGGGTGCCTAAACCCCCTCCCACACCCCTGTGGTAGCCCAGACAGAATGGCACCACTTTGGAGGGTCTCTGTACAGAGGCCCGCCAAAAGTGGAACGAAAGGGCTCAACCTTTGGTTTAGGAGTCACAGAGATGAACACAGACGCCATTTTAAAAACCGAGTTCTGGCAGAAAATACCATCCGATAAACTTATTTAAGATAAGTAAACTGATGGTATGTTAGAGAATAACGAGGAAAAGTATCAATCTCCAACAATGGGACGAATCCCATAGGGTTATGTTCGGGGTCGAACATAACAAGTAGTTTCCACTGCCACCAGCCAAAACTCGACGAGGGGGGACGGGACAGTGCCCTCTCGAGTAACAGACCTAGGAGTAATCGAAATACCCCTACTAGCACGTCCACAATAAGATGGTGTGTACTAGTTCTGTTAGTAAATTTAGGTCTAGTAAAGCCAATGGTGACTTTACATGCCCAGGGAGACAGTAGTCAGTCCCCGGGTATGGAGTCTATGGTGGAGGTCCGCTAGGACGCCCCAGTGTTACGGCACGTAGGGTGCGGTGTAACACACATAGAAAGACATATGAGACCCTATGGAGTAAAAGACCCCATAGCCCATAGAACACATTGACATTCAAAGGAATTACACACATTCATGTCCAAGAGTGGGAGGAAAAGAGTCTCACTCTTGGCAGGATGGAAAAAAACAAACTCCAGAAATCCAACAGGGCTGCTGGGGGACTCACTAGGTTAGGAAATTCAGCCTAAACAGCGAATTCTCCCTAACACTCGCCCCCCCCCAGACTAAGGGACAGGAGGATTTAATCCACTCCTGGATGAATCTCATACCTCTAGTCGATGACATACATCCTAGAGAGACCATCAGCATTTTGGTGGTGACATCCTGACCTGTGCTCAATGGTGAAATCAAACCCTTGCAGGCAGATCGACCATCTCAATAGTTTGGGGTTTTCCCCTTTCATTTGCATTAACCATCTCAAGGGTTGGTGGTCAGTCTGAATGACAAAAGTAGAACCATACAAGTACGGCCTAAACTTCTTCAGAGCCCACACAATAGCAAAGCACTCTTCTTCGATTGTTGCCCACCTTGTTTCAGGATCCCTCAGATTGCGGCTGATGAAGCAAACGGGGTGCTCCCTACCTTTCCCATCAAGTTGTCTGAGTACGGCACCTATCCCTACATTTGAAGCATCTGTCTGCACAATGAAGTGTTGGCGGTAATCAGGAGCTCTGAGTACTGGGGCTTGGCAAAAAGCCTTTTTCAGGTTTTCAAAAGCCTGATTGCACTCCTCGTTCCATCTAACCTTCTTAGGAAATTAGGGCGAGGAGATGACATTCAGTGGAGAAGCTATGGTCCCATAGTTCTCAATGAAATTCCTGTAATACCCAGTGAGGCCTAGGAAGGCTCTCACTTGGGTTTGAGTAGAAGGTGTTGTCCAATTTTGCACAGCTTCAATCTTACTGAGCAAAGGCCTTATTTCTCCACCTCCTACCTCATGTCCAAGACAGACTACCTTACTCTGTCCAATTTGGCATTTACTCGCCTTTATGGTCAGATTGGCTCGTCCAAGAGCCTGCAAAACATCTCTCAGGTGGGTTACATGTTCTTCCCAGGAATTGCTGAACACTGCGATGTCATCCAAGTATGCCATGCAGAAGTCCTCCATCCCATTCAGAACCTGGTTTACCATCCGTTGAAACGTAGCAGGTGCATTCTTCAATCCGAAAGGCATTACCTTAAACTGGTATAAGCCAACGGGGGTAGAAAATGCAGTTTTCTCCTTGGCATGGTCTGTCAGGGCTATTTGCCAATAGCCTGACATCAAGTCAAATGTGCTGAGGAACTTGGCGGCGCCAAGCTTATCCACCAACTCATCTGTTCTTGGCAAAGGGTGGGCATCAATCTTGGTGACTGCATTCAGAGCTCTATAATCCACGCAGAATCTAAGCTCTTTAGATCCGGCCTTTGGTACTAACACAACTGAGCTAGACCATGGACTAGTAGAGGGCTCTATTACCCCGAGATCAAGCATCTTGCTGACCTCACCTTTGATGTGGGTTCGTACGTGTTCTGACATTCGGTATCCGTTGCTTTTGACTGGCAGACAGTCACCAGTGAGTATGTCATGCTGGCGCCAAGGGGTCAAGCCTGGTGAAAGCGAGAACAGAGAGGCAAACTGATTCAACATGGATTTGCACTCTTCTTGTTGCTCAGGTGTCAGATTGGAGGAGAGATTTACTCCTTCAATGTGTTCGTCTAAAGGTAAGCCTCTGAGGAGATCCGGAAGAGCTTCACTCTCTTCTTCTTCCTCGGATGATGCTAGAAGCAATGCTCCTACATCAGGTCGTGAGACATACGCTTTGAGGCGGTTGGTGTGGAAGACTGTCGGAGCCTCCTTGGGATTGCCCAAGTCCACCAGATAGTTAATCTCTCCGAGTTGACCCACAACTCTGAAGGGTCCCATCCACTTATCTTGCAAGGCCCTCTGCCTTGTTGGGATCATCAAGAGAACGAGCTGGTCTTGAGCGAACTCAACCATGTTAGCCTTTTGATTGTGCCAGTGCTTAATCAATGCTTGTCCAGCTTTCAAGTTATCGCTTGCTTCTGTCATCATGTGCGACATTCTCCTCTGGAGACCTATCACGTAGTCAGTCACTCTGACTGGCTTGGGGGAAGGAGCACTCTCCAACCCCTCCTTAATCAGGGCCAATGGACCTCTGACGGGATGACCATAGAGAAGTTCGAAGGGAGAATAACCTACTCCCTCCTGAGGGACTTCTCTATAAGCAAAGAGAAGGCATGGCAGTAGAAGGTTCCACTTACGCTTAAGGGGTTCCTCTAAAGCACCTATCATGCTCTTCATGGTTCGGTTGAACCGTTCTACCAACCCATTGGTTTGTGGGTGGTAAGCTGTTGAGAACTTGTAAGTAACTCAACAGGTTTTCCACATGGCTTTCATGTAGTGGGACATAAAGTTTGACCCCCTGTCAGAGATTACTTCCGTAGGAAACCCGACCCTAGTAAAAATACCAAGGAGGGCCTTAGCCACAGCCGGAGCTGTAACAGTCCTCATAGGAATTGCCTCAGGATACCTAGTAGCATGGTCTACTACAACAAGTATAGACCTGTTGCCTGAGGAGGTTGGAGGATCAAGGGGACCAACAATGTCAATCCCTACTCTCTCAAACAGGACTCCCACAACTGGGAGAGGCACTAAAGGTGCCACATTCTTGGAGCCAACCTTACCAGAGGTCTGGCAGGTGTGGCAGCTCCTGCAGTGTTTTTCTACTTCAGCCCCCATCTTTGGCCAATAGAAGTAGAGAGAGAGCCTTTCCTTAGTCTTCTTGAAACTCAAGTGACCAGCCAAAGGAATCTCATAGGCTAACTTCAAGAACTGTGGTCTGTTCTCTTGGGGTACTACAAGTCGTTTGTAGTCTCCAGGTGCAGACTCGGTCGGTTCACTGTAGAAGAGGCCATCTTCCCAGTG
This sequence comes from Ambystoma mexicanum, assembly GCF_040938575.1. Lineage (NCBI taxonomy): Eukaryota > Metazoa > Chordata > Amphibia > Caudata > Ambystomatidae > Ambystoma > Ambystoma mexicanum. The sequence continues at coordinate 1,445,470,319 of NC_090934.1, read as the reverse complement.
CAACATGTATTTCCCAGGCTCTTGCCCTTCAGCCTGAGCTTCTGCCTGGTGGCGAAGACCTTCCAGAGTTGGGCATTCTCTCTGTCCCTTACTGAAGTCTGCCCTGCTGGGTCCACCTTCTGCCAGTAAAGACTGCAGCTCAGGATGGTCAACAGGATCCAGATCTCCAATGAGTTCTTGGCCTTCCATTAGCTCTTCCTCAGAGTCTAATTCTATCACACAGGGTTGAACCTCCCTCTCAGCCTCAGCTGGAGGTGGAGTTACGGACAACCCCTTGGACAACCGCGGGGAAGTCCGTGTTGGATAGCCACGAAAATGCTGACTGCTGCTTTCGGGATAGAAGTCTTAGGTTTCCCTTTCGCTTCTGATTTCTTGGAGACAGCTGCCGACAATTCCAGTAGAGCAGGAGTGATCTCTTTCTTCATCATCCCCTGGAGAGTACCGCGCATGGTCCTCTCTCTTGCGGGTCTGGTTAGCTCCTGTAACCGTTTACTAGGAGGTCTGGGAGTATGCGATACACCTCTGAGAGTTTTCAAATCGTTACCCAAACGCGTCCTGGTACCTCACTCTGTATGCTGACAGGTATCTTCACAGTCATGTCGTTACTCTGGATGAGAACTGGTAATTGGGGAAGCATCTGCACAGGCCCTCCAGCTAACTTGGTGAGGCGTTTGGGTGCCTTAGCAACATCCTCGGCCTGAAAAAACGATTTATCCACCACACTTATGCTGGCCCCAGTGTCCCTAATGGCAGGAGTCTCCTGACCATTCACCTGGACACTGTCCTTATAATACTCTTTAGTATTATCGGGGATAGAATTATAGACATCTAAATTCTGTTGTTCCCACAACCCCAGAGATACTAAAGAAACGCTGGCTGAGACTCCAATGGGTTTGTCAGCTAGCAGTAGAAAGTTTCCACTTGCCATTTGGACTTCCTCCTCTGGAGTGAAGGCTAAGGAGACTAGCCGGACCCCTGAAGGTTTACCCATACATCTGGGATCTCCTTTCACGCGGTCAGTCGAGCCACAAACAAAGCATTTACCGAATGCTTTTTGGAATGGTGGCTTGTTCTGACCTCCTTCCGGTTTGGCACCAGAAGGCACACTATTCTGCTGTGGGTTTCCCGGTGGCTTACCCTTCTGGTTTTGTTTGGGGCCCTCTTTGGAATTTGAGTTATTCAAATTCTCTTTTGATTCTTTTTTAGGCTGTTTTCCCTCATCCTTTTTCTGAGTTGCCCCAGAATCCTTATGAGTAGCCCTGTTGGCAACCCATAAGTCAGCAGCCTTAGCTAGCGTCAGGGAATCCAATTCCTTCGAATCAGCCAAGTGCTGTCTGAGCTCAGGAGAACAGGCATCATAAATCGACTCCAACATAAAAAGATTCTTCATACCCTCATAAGTATTCACTTTGTAACCCTTAATCCATCCCTCTAAGTTTTTCAACCCTTCATTCACCCAGGTAGCCCAAGGGGTAACATCATGCTTTATGAGGGTTCGAAACCTCTTAAGATACTGGGAAGGGGTCTTCCCGAATCTAGCTATCAAAGCTAGTTTCACACTTTCGTAATCCGTTTTATCCGCCTCCGCCAACTCCATTACCACATCAGTCGCAACAGGAGGGAGCCTAGAGAACAACCAGGGAAGTAAATCATTCCCGGTGATGTCCTGGAGCCCATGATTGTACTCAAACAGTTTTAACCAATCCAACACATCCAATCTCGGTTCATACATACCCACTAATTCCTTCGGCATCCGGGGTCTTTTGGGACTGGAGCTCCTAGAGGAACCAGAGGAGAGAGAAGCACTTTCTACAGACAACTTTTTCATCTCTAACTAGTGATTAAGTTCTATTTCCCTGAGTCTTAACTCAGCTTGCTTCTGCTCAGCCTGGGCATTCATCCGTCTGAACTCGAGCTCTTGGTTTCGTTCAGATTGAGCCAAGAACCGTTTGTATTCTAATTCGAGCTTCATTTTTTCAAGTTCAAAATAAGCAGGGTTACATGTGGGACCTGTGATGGGCACCGTAGGTACAGCTGGTAAGGCAGGTAGAGGAGCAGGGGAGACAGTTTCGTTAGCCTCTCCGTCCTCGTCAGCCTCTTCATCGCTATCATCAGAATTACGATTTAGATCAACACCATCACTGTTATCTACATTTGCTGGAGAAATTGGTTCCTCTGAACCAGTATCCAGACTTTGGTTCGCCAGCAATCTCTCTATTAGTTCTAACTTCTTGCCTCTTACAGAAAGATTTTCTTGCTTACAGAGAGCTCGCAAACTCTCAGTATTTTCACCTGACAAGGATTCTTGACTGTAAGTTTCCATCATAGACATGTTTTTGAAAGTTGCTTTTTAGTGCTAAGCTTTGTGGTTAGTTATCCTAAAGTGTCGAAAAGCACTCTAAACTGTATACTCGATACAAATCCCACCGCTGTACACCAGTGTTAGGCGGAAACCTGTGCAGTTCCCTCTGGGACCACTGCAAAAGATTTAGGACTACAGGTGTTTGGCAGTAAACCCACTTGGTAGCAGTCTGTACCACACAGATTCACTTGGTAGCTGTGGCTGAGCAGTCAGACTTCTCTCAAGAAGAGTTAAGCAGTATGTGGAGTATACAATATAGGGCAATCCTTCCCAGTAAGACAAGCAAACACGCAGCGAGGCTTCAGTGTAAAGATATTAAGGTATTTATTTATAACGGAACATCTATAGAAAACACTATGGCACTATCACGGCAAACACTTCAATTACAATTACTCTACGAAGAAGAAACGATCAATCCCCCTAACAATATTTTGACAATTCTAGGTTCTACCAGCATCACTTATTTGCAGACAGAGGTGTATGCCTCAACCTAGATGGCACTCTAATATTAGTTAGGACGGGAGAGAAAAATAAGCAGGTTACGAAATCAACACAGTTCAATACTTCACGGGAAATATGCAAGGCAAGAAGGCAAGAACCACAATAGATCATAAAGTTCAGAGGCCAGGCCCACTCGGAGAGAGGCAAGGCGGTATATCCCAAAAAGTCTCTTAGTGGAAATGCGTTCGAGTCTTTGTAGCAAATTGTTATCGGCCGATTGAACCAGTTCAGAACAACACGCTAGAGAAAGCTTGGAGGCGACCCAACGGAAAGGCGAGGATTAAGACACCTCACTCGATCCGGCAGAAAGGGAAGCCAGGCGGACACGGTACCTTGTTTGTGGAGAGACAGCTCCGGCGGGGGCAGTTGTTCCTGGTGGTGGATGCACGTCGGGTCTTTGCCAAGAGTAGCGATGATCTCGTCGTCGAAGAAAAGTGAAGTCCGGTGCACCACCAGGGAAGAGACCAGCCGCGGAGTGCTCCGTCACAAGGCACCACCTTTTGGTCGCGGTACAGGGGTAGTGGCTATCCGGTTGCCGAGGTGCTCTGCACGGGCAATTCAACCACTGCGTCCTGAGGCGAAGAAAAAGCAAAGGGGACTGGTTGTTCCCACCAGTCAGGGGAAGAGACTCTCCGGCAGGGAGGTCTCCTCTGTCATCGGGAAGTGGTGAGTCGGTTCCACAGGACTCCACCGGAGGTGTCGTCGTGCAGGCCGGCTCAGCGTTACCCTCGTCGGATTCTTAGGTCCTGTGGCGACTTCTGAAGATCCAGTCCCAAAAGCCCTGCTTTTATGCAGAAAACCCCCATTCATTCAGCCTAGCTGTCAATCAACATACGCTAAGTGGTGAGCGGGGAGGCTCACCACTTGGGGCAATCACACCAGAGTGCGACCGGAGTTGGCAAGGCAACTCGTTCCAGGGTGCCTAAACCCCCTCCCACACCCCTGTGGTAACCCAGACAGAATGGCACCACTTTGGAGGGTCTCTGTACAGAGGCCCGCCAAAAGTGGAACAAAAGGGCTCAACCTTTGGTTTAGGAGTCACAGAGACGAACACAGACGCCATTTTGAAAACCAAGTTATGGCAGAAAATACCATCCGATAAACGTATTTAAGATAAGTAAACTGATGGTATGTTAGAGATTAACGAGGAAAAGTATCAATCTCCAACAGTGGGACGAATCCCATAGGGTTATGTTCGGGGTCGAACATAACAAGTAGTTTCCACTGCCACCAGCCAAAACTCGATGAGGGGGGACGGGAGAGTGCCCCCTCGAGTAACAGACCTAGGAGTAATCGAATTACCCCTACTAGCACGTCCACAATAAGATGGTGTGTACTAGTTCTGTTAGTAAATTTAGGTCTAGTAAAGCCAATGGTGACTTTACATGCCCGGGGAGACAGTAGTCAGTCCCCGGGTACGGAGTCTATGGTGGAGGTCCGCTAGGACGCCCCAGTGTTACGGCACGTAGGGTGCGGTGTAACACACATAGAAAGACATATGAGACCCTATGGAGTAAAAGACCCCATAGCGCATAGAACACATTGATATTCAAAGGAATTACACACATTCATGTCCAAGAGTGGGAGGAAAAGAGTCTCACTCTTGGCAGGATGGAAAAAAACAAACTCCAGAAATCCAGCAAAGCTGCTGGGGGACTCACTAGGTTAGGAAATTCAGCCTAAACAGAGAATTCTCCCTAACAGCTGTAAAAGTGGAAATGTACCTCATCTAATTCGTATTCACAGTATCTATATATATAACATGTTTAGGTATGTTTCTGTGCTCAGCTGATGCAATATATCAGTGTTAGGTTACCCTCTCCTGTCCAGATGGCAAAGTGCACCCATTACAACAGCTACCATTTAAAAATAAAAAATGCAATTTATCAGTGTAGAACAAACAGAATCAACATGGTTCTACGCAGTCACCTTCCTCTTCCACTATCGCAAACATTTCGAAGTTACTTTTTTCCACCCCCACTTTTCTTCAAACAGGGCATGCCGGTTCCAGTGTCAATGAACTGCTGATTACTGGGCCAGCGTTTCAGTCTCTAAAGAACACACTGTAGCAATGAATGGCTCCTCAGGAGCTAAAACTGAAAGTAGGTGTTGTAATTAAGCTGCTACCCAATCTTATGCCATCTCAGGGACTATGCAATAGAACATGGTTGAGAATTACGCGTCTACAAAGAAGCATCATGGAGGCCCATGTGATCAATGGAACTTAGATACTGTTCTTATACCGCTCATATCTCTAATTCCACCTGATATATTTAATCTTTTCAATTACCATTAAAAAGTCAGAGTGACTTATGCCCCCACCTGGAAGCGATCAGTGGTAATTTCAATATTTAGGAAGGGCGACAGAAGTGATCCTATGAATTACCAACCAATATTGACCTTTAAGATATGCTTTAATAGTCGATGTTATGCCGGGAACAGCTAGCATTCTTCATATCCCTTCAAATGTATGAAAGCAAATCACCAATGATCACCTCCAGGTCATCGAATCAATCCATAAGCATCAAAGCATGAAAAGTGATGTATCCCAATCATGCTACATCTCGACGATGATACACAATACATGTGCTATTAATGTTACTAGCACACTTTTAAAAAAAACAAATTCCCTTTAGATGAAGACATGTTATGTCCGCACCCGAGATCCAATCGGATGCAATCTTGCATATTCCTCCATTGAAAAGTCCATCAAAAACATAGCGGGCGATAAAAGCCCTTCACAATGTTCCATACGTGATGATGCCATGGCGCAGCATAACGTTTCAAGTCAGGGAAAACAAAACGTTTTTAATGAAAAATGCACAGCAGTGTCTGTACAATTGTGCTTAGCAAGAATTCTTATAGCAGTGTAAATAATCAATGGGCCTCATTACTCGCAGTTCTGCTCGTGGGTGCCCTTGCAGCCACGAGGTCTGACCTGATGGCCGTACTGGCACCCGCGAGCAGAACATGATGGTAGCGCCGGTACCGTTATTAACGGTACCGGTGCTACCACCCTCACCATTCCCATTGAGCCCCATGGGGCTCAAATGGGAATGAGGATGTACCGGTCCTGGCACCTGCAAAAAGGCAATTACCAGGTCCGGCAGGGCTGGAATAGCCCGATTATTGCCCATTTGCAGGTGCCAGACCCGGATGCGAGTTTGGAGGTAGCCTTGCCGGTAAAACCGGCAAGGCTACCTCCAACCTCGTAATGATGCCAATGTCCACTTGTGAAACTACAGTGAATTAGAATAAGAGTATCTATCTAAAAGGATGTTTCAAATAAAGGGGCAAACGTCAAATATAGCACGTGACGTCCCATCTCAATGGTATGATCCTGCTAGCCGCACAACTGCAGAAACACATCAAAACCAAAAATGTCCTCCAAACCAACCAATCCGGGTTCAGACCCAGATGCAGCATGGAGATGGCAACTATACAGGTGGTTGACGATGCCCTCATAATCTTTGATGACCGCTTTTAACAAAGGAGACCACCAGGTGTTCACAGACACCCTACATTGGACCATGGGGGCCCTGAAACCTTGCCCAACAGTTGTTCAAGTCCTACCTTGCCAACCACAAGCAGTTTGTTTAGATGGACTCCTCTAGATCACCAATGCTGCCTGTCACCTGTGGAGTCCCGCACAGTTCCATTCTCCCCCAGTGATCTTCAATCTATACATTGAGCCACTTGGGGCCCTCCTAGCTACACACAACATCCACATCCACCAATATGCCAATGACACTCAGCTATACCTCAAGATCGACACCATCAAGGACTTCCACAGGTTCAAAACCTGCCTCTCACTGATCCAGTTTTAGATTTCTAATGCATTAGTGAAGTTCAGCCGCTCCAAGACCGAATTCCTACTCCTCACCAACAACACCAAACACCCAAACATTCAGGCCTAGCTATCAACCATGAACCATGAGGGTTTCACATCCAAGCTCATCTCCAGTGCCAAGTCCCTTGAGTTCCACATCGACAAAGGCCTCTCCTTCAAGACACGCTGTCATGATTCCTGCCCCTCATGTCCCGAGCCCCCCAAGATGTCAGGCTGGAGCCAGGCCACGATCCCCTACATGGCCCTCAAGGGCCTCTCCATCCCTCCAAGTGGGACCCACTTGGAGTCAGACTTGGCGCTTGTGGCACCAGACTCACTCACTCCCGTAGGATAACATTGGGGATTGGACTTGCAGTGCATTGATGGGGACAAGATGGATGCCCCCACATATTTCGGTGCAGTCTAGTCTTTTGGGTGTGGTTCAGCCCAGAGACACCTGGGATACCCAGAGACTATTTAAGCCATGCCCAGGCTGAGAAAAATGCTTTGCGTTTTCTGCACCTGCAGCGTGACACTCACCATGTTCGGATCGGTCTCCAGTAGGCCTGCATCATTCTTCTGCGCTCAGCACCGTAACAGTAACAAGAACACCGTTAGGAACAGCCTTACCTTGCAGCACTTCTGCCCATCATTCATCCCATCATTCATCGCTCCTTCTGTTCTGCAGGCATCTTCGGCGGTGTCATTCCCATCCCGGCACGCCACTTCCTAAGGAAAACGGAAAAGAACAGAAAAAAAGGCATCAGTGATGTCATCAATGACATTTGTCATGTCATCTTTGATATCCTGGGTGTTAGTCTTAGCAGTGCACGGTGGTGGCGCGAGTTATGGTTGCTTAGCTGACATAAATGAAAGGGGCTAAAGATGTGATGGCGTCAGTGATGGCATCAATGACATGTGTGGTGGCATCTTTTATGTTTGGGTTGGTAGTGGTAGCAGTGGAGAGTGCTGATGGGAAAAGTGGGTGATTAGCCTACCATAACTGCTGAATTTCAGGGTTTTTTAGATTTTACTTGTAATCATAACGTCCTTTTTACAAAGTTTTTGTACAGAATGGCATAGGTTTTTAATAGGGCAACTTAACCATAATGTCCATTTAACAAAGTTTATTTTGTAGTGAATTTTGGACGTTTTTAGTAGGCCAACGTAACCATAATGTCCCTTTGAGAAACGTTTTTTGAATGATTTGCATAGGTTGGCAGTACTGTAAGTGATTCATAAGATAAGTTGACCAATATTTTTATTGAGTATTTAGAAGGATTCCAATAGTAACACATAAGCATACTGTAAAGCAACATTTCACTTCACTGCCCATCTTTCTACAAATTGCACAGTAGCATATGCTGTAGCACAGCATGGCCTCATGGTGCAGAACTCATACACACTTCACAATAATATGGGTAAGTCGTTGACAGTCGGAAGGGCATTATATATTGTTGTATGAACTTGTAACTGAAACAATTCCCATTCACAACTCAACAGGGCAAGTTTGCACCACAATAGAAGCAAGAGTACATACTGAGGTCTTTGAATCAGTAAATCCCATTGCACCCTAAAAAAATGGGGGCTGAATGCCATTACCAATACAGATTTTACGACACTAACCCATTGCACCAAAAAAAAGGATTTTTTAGCTGCAACCGGAATGCCTCTGGCGTTCCCGTTTGAAGAAAATAAATCCTTTTCCAAGATGGCCACCATGGAAAGGGAAGGCAGCCGTTGCATAGAAAGTCTTTTGACGCTTTCCATTACAGCTGCCAGAAAGTAGAAAAGGAAAACGTGTGACCGTAGTGGGTGAAGAAGATTTGTATTTGTTCTAAAATGTGTGGTTATCAGCAACACCTTTAACAGAAAGCCAGTGCCTGGTGGACATGGCGACTGCAATGCTATGTTTTGTCCCAACCAGTATATGGCAGTATTTAGCTCACCGACATTGTGGCCAGTAAGCATACCTACAGCGTATCCTTCAGATACGAAAGATGTACCGTTGATTTCTTATGTACATGACTACACTTGTGAAGTATGAAAACACTACCACATGTAAAACACAAAGGTGTTTGTTCGTGCGCATTGACTTTTCCATAAATGTGTGGAAAATACAGGGAATATGTTTGGGAAAAATGTGCATACAGAAAGCAAAGACGTTTGCACCACAATAGAAGGAAGAGTGCATACAACGGTCTTTGAATCAGTAAACCCCATTGTACCCTAAAAAGATGGGGGCTGAATGCCATTGCCAATACAGAATTTACGGCACTAACCCATTGCACCAAAAAAAAAGGATTTTGAATCTTCAACCGGAACGCCTCCGGCGTTCACGTTTGAAGAAAACAAATCCTTTTCCAAGATGGACACCATGGAAAGGGAAGGTGGCCGTTGCATAGAATGTCTTTTTCTGCTTTCCATTACAGCTGCCAGAAAGTAAAAAAGGAAAATGTGTGACCGCAGTGGGCAAAGAAGATTTGTATTTGTTCTGAAATGTGTGGTTATCAGCAACACCTTTAACAGAAAGCCAGTGCCTGGTGGACATGGCAACTGCAATGCAATGTTTTGTCCCAACCAGTAAATGGCAGTATTTACCTCCCCGACATTGTGGCCAGTAAGCATACCTACAGCGTACCCTTCAGAGACGAAAGGTGTACCGTTGATTTCTTATGTACATGATGACACTTGTGAAGTATGAAAACATTAGCACATGTAAAACACAAAGGTGTTTGTTTGTGCGCAATGACCTTTCCATAAATGTGTGGAAAATACAGGGAATATGTTTGGCAAAAATGTGCATACAGAAGGCAAAGAATAAGTCTTCTAATGTGTGGACAAAATCACAACAAACCCTGTGAAGTGAAGTGCACTAATGGCAGAAATATTGCAAGCAACACCATTACCACTGACCTGTGCACACATTTTTGTGTAAGTGTCACAAAGTGAAATGGGTGAAGAAATGTGTAGTGAGAAGGTATAAGGAAGCCTTGCTTTTGAAATGTTTATGTACAGCAAATACTTTCACTGCACCTGATCTCATTTTTCCGCTTTTAGAAAGATACCAAATATGACAACATAGCGTCTTCACGCAGAATTGCTCTTGGTAATTGGGGCATCTGGGTAACAGAAAGTACACTAATGGCACGAAAGCATAATCGATGGCCCTGAGCCTTACGTTGCCAAAGCAAGTGGTATGCAATAGCGTTCTGGATAGCATACCTTGGCAGCGTAAACAAATGATTCCATAAAGACTTACGTACCGTGATACGGCGCCTATTAAAGAACATACTACAACCTGCAACGTAGCATGGCACATTGTAAAGGGAAACATGAAATGGGTAAAAAAACACTAACATGTAAAAAGTAGTAAGGTACTTTTATTTCACAATGCACAGCGCTAAATCATCGCCCTGTCTCAGTTGCAAAGAAATTGGAAGTTAGTGCCTCTGCTGCACAATGAACATGTTAATTTTGACGGTCACGTTGATGTTTTCCCACACAGTCACCATGCCTTGGTGCCACAGTTTTTATCACACACACAGTATGCAATGGCGATACAGTAGTTGGTTTCGTCTCACATTCATTGACACGACGGCGTCAATCGCTGTGATGTAGTCCATCAGAAAGTATGGTATGCTACTTATAATGTTAGTGGCAATGGTGACGTTGTTGTTTAACCACACTGAAATTATGCTTTGTTGAACAGTAGGCGTATTCCTGTCACAGTGATTTACAAGGCGACGTGAATGGCTTCGAACTATGACACCAGAAAGGATGGTATGTTGCTTCTTACTGCTACAACTGCGTACGGACATAAAGGTCCGATGCGGTAATCACATTCAATGATGATGCACATACAACCAGTGACGAATAGCTGCACTTGCCGATTAACAAAAACCATCACTCGGACGCTGCAATCCATGACATTCGCAATATGGAAGGAAGTAGCTGAGGGGGAAAATGACAAAAAAGATCTATCAATACAAAGCCCTTGCGGAAATGTAAGGTGTAACACATAAAATTTCTATAAACAATTAATGTTATATGGGGAAATGTACTAACTCCCTACAAACGGCGACAATGTACAATCTGCATAATAGGTAAAAAAATATCAATGCCACATATATTTTGTAGGTAATAGTGGAAATTGTAGTGACATCATACAGAGGGCGGTAATGTGCAATCTGAAATTTCAAAAGCACACAAACTTCCAAATACATTACTAGTAATAATTTTTTTTTTTCAGACTAAGGAAATAATGGCAGTTTGGTGTACAGGCCTGAAAAATAAGCTTACATGATATGCACCACCTCCATTTTGGCCTCCGCAGTCACACGGTAGTTGTTTGCAAGAAGATGTCCTCAGGAACTGATATTTCATGTGCTTCACAAACCTTTTTGAAGCATAACTTATCAAAGGGAATGTTTCACAAACTGTGACTCCCTACATTCTTTCTTTCTCTGTTCCCTGTACGTCAAGGTCGAAAAACAATTGACCCTTATGAGGTTTGGTACATGTGCGACTATACTGAGCGCCTACTGAAAAAATGAAATAAAATGAACCGACCTTCACTCCGAATGCAAATACATTCTCATTTTGCGACAACATATCAGCAGTCAATCATGAGAACCATTACTCCAGACCACGTGCAGACGCAATGTGTTTAGGAAACCGTGCAGGTGGCTGCCTCAGATTCCAAAATATGGAACGCCAGTCTAACCGCAGTACTTTTGGTGGTGGCTACTTATATAGACGCAGCAAGGACTTGTCGTACATTGCCTACCAAGTTTCACTGCACGGTACAATAGTGGTAACAAGAATAGAGCACTGTTTCACTTTCTACTGCCACATATAAGTAATGCTTACCTTTCAACACAGTGTTCCATAAGCGTTTGTTTGTGGGGATTCCGCCGTACAACACAAAAACTAAATGACCATGGTGACCATATCAAAAGAATGCTACGCACTTGACGCTGCGGCAGAACCAAACAGTGAAAGCGCAACATCTTGACGTACAGCATGCCATAGTTTAGCCAATAGAAATATGCTCCACTGAGCGAACAGGGAAGTGGGACCGCCGAGCGGACATAGACATCACTGATTCTTAGAGTGCTACTTTTTGATCGTTTTAAAGGAAACTAAAGTAGGATTTCTCACAAAATTTACAAAAGTACGCCTTGGGGAACAAGCCCCTGCCACAAAAGTGTTGACAATCCATAAATTGGTTTGGCCTGTAGCCATGCGCAAAGTTTTTGCCCCATTCAGTCTATGGGAAAAAAGGATGTTTTGTGACCCCCCTATAACTTTGGCCCCCCTGGACGAATCCTTACCAAACTTTGGAAAAATATTCAGAATACTCTTTTTGCAAACTTTGGTAAGGATTTGTCCAGGGGAAGCCGAGTTATAAGCCGCCCAAAAAGTGCTCTTCCTATGGAAACAGCAACTTAACCATGTAATATATATATATATATATATTTTACAGGGCCTGCGGTAGTGGCGCTGCAGTTATGGTGAAAATGATCAACTCAAAGAAAGAGAACTTTCTGCTTATAGGTTTGGTGCTTTTTGACATATCCTCACCAATCTTTGCAAAACAAATATATGGCCACCTCGGAATGACTTTGTGAAGTTTAGTGCGGTTTCACTCAGAGGGGGCAAAGTTATAGGGGGTGTCCCAACATTTTTGAAATCCTCATAGTACAACGGGAAAAGATTTTGCTTGCGCCTACAGCCCAAACCGCTGTATGCAATTTCACCAAATTTGCACAAGGGACAGAGCCTTGGTCACAAAAGCGTGCTTTTGCAATTTGGTGTAAATCTGTGCAAATGTTTATTTTAAAAATGGCCAAAAAGTAGTTTAAAAAATGTTGATATCTGGGTCTGGTCCTCAGACTCATTTCCTGTTTCGGAGTCCATGGACACCTCTGGACCAATCAGCGGGTGGCTTTGTGTCCACGGACGTCAAAGACGCATGCTGATTGGATGTTCAAAAACATAAGCTGCGTCATAATTTTTGAAACTGTCGCCATATTGGATCAGTGTACAGAGCCACTGTCCGCGGACAGTGTAGTGAGAAAAAAGTCTTAAAACTACATTTGGGGTTATTTTAGGGCCTGGAAAGGTTGGGGAGTGGAAAATGTTGATAGGGAGCAGTTTGTATAGGTGAAAAAAAGCAGTGCAGGTGCCGCTGAGTCCACGGCCAATTTTACTGTTAATATATGTCTTTGGGAGTGGGATTTAATTCTATTGTGGTGGTTGTGGCCATGCCCCCAAGAATCTGGACACTAGCCACTGCCATAGTAATATGTGTATATAGTAATTATAGCTACTTTAGGGGAGTAGGTATTACCCAAATTGGTCATTTACAATTGTTCGAATGAACAATTGACCGAATTTAAAGGGTCACAATTGACCTTTTCACAATTGACCGAATATATATATATATATATATATACGTGATCAAGCGCTGAGTTAGCGCGAAACGCGTTGTTTTGCAGGCTGCTTACCTTGGCGTCCTGATTTTGTCTGTCTACCTGTTGCTGTCTATGTGTTGTCAATTATTTTGTACAATGCAATTTTTATCTTTTATAAAAAAAAAAACATTAAAGACATCTGTTTTCCAGGCAGTGTCTTTGTAAGTTTTGTCCGGTATTTTGGAGTGCGTTTTTAACGCCTGGCCCGCGGGAGTGCGGTTCACCTTCTCCTCTCGCCTTTTGATATATATATATATATATATATATGGGTTTTGGGGGGTTTGGCGTTGGGTGGGGGGCTGTGGGTGGTTTCCCCCCACAAATATGGTACAATTGACCTTCACAATTTGGTCAATTGTGAAAAGGTCAATTGTCATTCGAGCAGTTGTAAAACGATCAATTTGTATACAACCGGGAGTATACAGTATTTGTTATATGGTTCATTGATATTATTGAAGTGTAGATGGTATTTATGATCATAGTAGAATTGAGGATACTGCTTATGGAATCTGTATTTGTTTCTTTGTGAAGAAAAAAAATAGGATAATACTGGGTATGGTTATTTATTTGCATATGTTAATTGAGCTTGAATCTCTGGATCTTTTCTGTGAAACAAAGAAAGTATAATCTGTTAAACAAGATAGTTTAAAACCTTTAATTGCATACAATTGTACATATAGATTTACTTTCTCGTCCATCAGAAATAGTACATTCTCTGTACTATATTTGGTACAATATTAGTGTGTGATGCAATGTTGTTGTTTTGACATGAAACAATCATTGGGTAATTGCGAGAAGAAAAAAAACAGTGGATTCAAAAAATCCATAGTGGATTAAAAAAAAGAAACTACTGTAATTACATACAGTTATTGACATAGTTTTGAAGAATGTACATGTTACAGAATACTTGTGGTGGCAGCATGGATATATTATGTGAGTGTGATGTGATAGGATGTTTCTGTTAGGCTCACCTGACTCCCACGGAGGCGCTGGCCTGGTTCGTGCTGCTGTGACCTCTTCTAAGGTGATGCGCAGGGTTCGGAAGACGGACTGGACCAGGCCCCCCAAATCTTTCTTGTCTGGCTCGCAGAAGTATCCTTCTTAGGGTCTGGAAGGACGAGCTCTCCATCCTGCTTCTGATGCAGGGGCGCGTTGGTATCCAGTTACTTCACTGTATTTTCGGATTGGTGAGAACCAAACTTGCTTGGCTTCCAGGTAAGTTTTTTGATAAGAGGTTCCCCTTGTGTCCATGCATTAATGTACTAATGCTAGTGTCTTTTTCCCCACAGGGGCCGGGGTACGGAATGCCGGGGAACAGGCACCGACCCGAGATGAGAGGTGAAATCCTTGTAGAAATCAGGTAAGTCTTTAATGAGCGTTTTTTGGTAATGTCTTTTCATTTGCTCATTAACGCTGATGTCTTTTTTTCCCCTTAGGGGCTGGGGTCCGGAAATGCCAGGATGCGGCGCGGACCCGAAATGAAGAGGGAATGAATCAACAGGTAAGTCTTAACATGGAGATCTAGCTTTCCTTATTCCCTTCTCTCTCTCACCTTTTGTTCTGGTCTGTTTCTCCCTAGGCGCTGGGACGTGACTGCGAATCCGGATGATCGCTGCTGAACATGGAGGCGCCCTGTAAAGGTGAGTGGAATGCGGCGCTGCAGCGATCTACGCGATGAGCTTTTAAATAAAAGTTTTCCTTTTCAGGATTGTCGGCGAGATGTCTCCGGGATGCGGATTTAGCAGGTAAGGACTTTTCCTTCTTCTGTTCTCTTCTTCTCTTCCTATGCAGGTGATCCAGGATGCTGGCAGGCGTGGCAGAAGTCAGGATGCAGGAGCAGACACAGTGAGCGTCCAGCTGCTAGATGCAGAACAACGCGAAGCACGTGTGGCTGTTCGGGTGGGGTTTAAATAGCCTTGGAAGAAGTTCCAGGTATGTATCCTTCCTCCAATCAGGTATGTATCCTTCCCCGACCACGCCCGGATGGTAAATTAGTCCCACAGGTAAAGTAGTTCCTTTCAGGCCTCAAGGAGGCCGGGATCCTGCAGCATGGTCTGCATCAGGTAAGTGCACCCAAACACTCCCATAATGAGCCTGGCGCCTAAGGCGCCAGGACTGATGTCTTTTATGAGCCTGGCGCCATAGGTGCCAGGACACTGTCCAAAGGGCCCCTATATGGGGTTGCTGGGTCCTTCCTTGGGGACTGGATGTCCGCTTTCGGGGACGCAGGGCTTGAACCGGCTCCCCGGGAGCGGGCATCATGACAGTTTCTTTGAAGTGTGTTGTAATTAAGGGTATCTTTAAAGCAGGTAGATACCCGTTGGCGTATTCTAACTATATTGGAGTTTACAACAGGTTTTGCAGTAGCAATAACTGTGGTGTCATATTTTAAGGGCATTATAATCCAAGGTATTTTAAAGTAGTTAGATACATGTTGGTGTATTCTAACTGTATTGGATTTTAAAATTACTATTTTAGTCTTATGGATGTAGTTAGATACCCGTTGGTGTATTCTACCTGTGTATTGCACTATACTTTAGTGAGTACATTTGGGTTGAAGGAATATTAAGTAGCTGTGTGTTAGATTTGCTGGTAACCTATGTTTTGGAGTAACAGAAGTGCTGTTATATTCAAACCAGCCACTTATTTTTTTGACATATGCATTATAGTGGCCTGAAGTGGTTGTGGCACCAGTGTGGTAGATTATGCCTACTGTTATGAAGGATTTCTTGCCAAGAGATATTTGGCCATGTGAAAAGCTAGTAAGCTCACAGTTATTTTTGGTACCATCTGCATTGTACCTTAGAAGCATTAGTATCACATATTGGCCACGTAAGTTTATTTGTATGCTGGAACGATTTTCGAAATTGCAAAAAGAGCATACTATGCCATGATGTGCGTTCTGCAGAAGCTGATTAAATTGAATGGATTCACAATTTGGTATGGATACATACACAAATCATTCATTAGGGATGTGCTCTTGTAAAACCTGGCTTATACATGAGACACTTTCAGGATTATTTGGGGCATTTTTTTGAAGGATGAGCATTTACAAACACAACTGGTCTGTGCTATTTAAGTAAATGCTGTGAAATATTGGTGGCAATTGGAAGAGAAGATGAATTGTTACATTTGCATAGCAATTTACTCTAGTTGTGTTGCTAAATTAAAATAGACCAGAGATCTATGCCTCTGTATCTTTTGATGGGCCTGCAGTTGTTTTTTGAGAAGAGACATTTGTCTCTTTGTCCTCTGATGTACGTGCAGTTGTTTTTGGCCTAGAGAGTTTTGTGGTTGTACTATTTGATGGAGCAGCAGTTGTTCTTTGTTTTTTTCAGCAGTATTGTTGAGAGATCTGCTATATGTTCTGTTTGTATTCGTTTTCTTTTTTAAATGTTTTCTTTTTTGATGAACAGGGTACATATTTAGGTGGGGTGTAAAGTGCATGTAGCCTGTTGTATTCTAGGATGCAGGCAATGTCAGTGTTGACTTTTTTGCATCTAAGCTAACTAGGAATAAACCATTCATGTGTAAAGAGACGTGAAAGTACTAGGTAACTTATACCTTCTTTGAAGACCGTGCTGCCAATATCAATCAATGCATGATCTAGGGTTAGACCGTGCGATTTGTGAATAGTGACAGTTTATGCAAGAGATAGAGAGAATTGTTTTCTGCATATGTCCATGTCTTTGAAAAGAAGGAAACTTGCTATTGTGTGGCCAATTGTTTTGCCTTCTGCAAGTTTGTCAAAGTGGATGTTGACAAACTGAATGTTGTTGGCATGTTTGGAAGCCAACAACTGTACCAATCTCTCAATTGATTAGACCTCATTCTACGTCAATGTTACATTTTAGTATTACTCTGCACTTTAGACACTGAGGTAATACTTGTTCTAATCCAGCTGTTTTGAAGTTATATTTTTCTATGCTATTTCGTCGTACTGTTGCTTGTTAACATATAGGGAGTGTCATTCCATGCACTTCAAGTTTGTCTGTGGAGCGTATATGCAGTATGGGTTGCATTTTTTACTGCAGCTGGTAAGGGTTGACATTAAGGACATGCATTTTATATTTTGTTGATTTAATTGTTCCATGACATCAGGCGGAGGTGTGTTTTGCCCATTTATCTCATGGATTAGTCTTGTATTTAAGATGGATTTTGCATCTTTAGTATGCAGACTGTCATGGCCACAGGCCTCAGAACACAAAAACCACAGCATCTAGGGATGGGGAAATGGGTCACTTGACTCACTTATGTCCCTTTGGGACTTATAAATACAGGGGCCCTGGCTGGACTCAGTCCTGTTGCCTTTGGCGCCAGGCTCATATAGAGATGTGAACAAGGCTCATATAGAGATGTGAACAGGAACACTTTATTTCAGTGCAGGAATTTTGTTTATTTTACTTCAGTGTTGGAGTGCTTTTATTTTACAAGAACTTTCCAGGCGCTGAACACCTTTATTCCAGAAAACATCCCCATGTGCTGACTCATCGGCATGGCTCCCTAAGCCTGGTCTTCAGGTGCTGACTCATAGGGTGTGGCAGGGTGTGGCAGCAGGCAGGCCAGAGCGACTGGGCGTGGCCAGGAAGAAGACTATATAAACCCACCAATCCCTCAAGCATATGCTTTGCGTTACTTTGCAGCTCCGTGAAACGTGACTCTCACCGCTGCCTGGACGAGCTACTTACCTTGTGATCCTGCAACAACAGCATCCTTACTTGGACCCTGGCTCACATCTCACAGCAACGCTCCATGTTCTTGGCAGATCCTGAATCGACGCCGCAGCACCTGCACTCTCAGTCCCACAAGGCCGAAGTCCTGAAACGAAAAAAGAAGACAAGACAAGGTTAGAACTCCCAGAAAAACCCCACCCAGGGTTGCGCCGCATTTAAAACCTAACACGCACCCTAAGGCACCATTAAAGGGTACTTACCAGCTGTCGAACCATCTCAGCCCCGCTCCTCCGTACGCGGCTCCACTTCTTCTATCGCAGCTACCGCTGGAACCGCTACACCACCTGCAAGGGGAGAGAGGAGAGAAAAGAGACATTATATACAAAGGACAGAGAACAAACTTCACAAATACAATTACAACAGTTGGAAGACAAGTGGGCAAGTGGAAACAAGGGAAACACATACTTACAAGAGAAGTGGACTAGTCACAGCTGGCCTGGACTTCTACGACAAGGGACCAGTGAAGGAATTTTGTTCCCTTCAACAAGCGCCCCTGCCAGAAGCAGCAGGATGGAGAGCTCATCATCATCATTCAGCAGGTGAGCCTCAATAGTAGTGCAACCCCAGGGAAGCCACATCCAGGGAGAAGAGGTCTGGAGAAGGGGTCAGGGAACATAGGCTGCATACTCATTTGACCCCCCTTATATTCATGCAGGAACCGTACTGCTCATCACCGCAGTTCCCCACACAGACACAGAAGGAGGAACAGACAAGAAGAGTCTCATCCCTGGGAGGGCTGCGACTGTGCCACAATGCCTCCATAGAGACCAGGTGAGCGTAACACAGACCAATTCTAATGCCTTTTAAAATGTTATCATAGGTGAGATCTGCAGACTGACACATATTTTGAGTTAGTTCTCTGTATCGAAAATGTTGCCAGAGATTTAAATTTCCAGTGGTTCCAAGTGTGTTACAACATTGTGTGCTAATGTTTTGAAAATAGATTGACCTTTTAAAGGTGTTAACTGTAAGAAATCTCTGAAGAAAATAATGTTTTTTCCTTAAAAAAAAATGTGTAGTCAGTTTTTAGAACTGCTTGCATTCTGAGATGATTTAAAGCCAACATGAGGTTGGAAACCATGTTTACTTAATCTATCAGGAGCACCTTCATTTGTTTCAGAATTCTGTGTACTTCAGTAGCAACTTCTGCTGATAATTTATAGTATTCTAATTTGTTTTGATGTTATAATGGGGGAGCAGTAGTCAGTGTAAAGGTTCACTTCCTATGTTGTAAGCAGCTAAACTTGTGGGGGATGTTGCAACAGCTGAAAGGTTGTTGTTTGTTAAGTCTTGTAGAAATGAGCTGATTATTTTAATTAAGAATGTTTGCCAGAACCAGCTTCCCCACTTACATACAGGAGCAGTGGTTTATAATATTTAGAGCTACACTATTTAGATCATGATTAAAACCATGTCTTCAGTGATTTCTAGACAAATGGGAAGTTGTTCATCATTTGGTTGTGATTTGAGCACTGACAAGTATTCTTCCGCTGGTTTAGATTGCCTCATTTAGAATGCGTGGTTCTCCAAGTGGTTCTTGGCTTCGTGTAGGAGAAGGTTGACTGCCTTCAGGAGTTTCTTTATCTAGTAGAGCTTCAATCTCTTCCTCTTGTTGTCGTTCATTGTCCACCATTAGTTTGCATTGCTTACAATTGACATTTGTTATACTGCTTTTATTTGAATTGAATGCAGCTTCAAATAAGTCATGGTGACATAATAATTCTTTTTCTTTTCTCCAAGGTTTAAAATGTAGTAGGGCCATGTAATACAGTTCTCTATTTTGCAGAGATTTATATGATGACTTTATATGATTAATTAGGCTGACTTTAATACTTTTTACTAGGATTCCTTCACAAGTTGATACTGAATATTTGGCAGTTGTCTCATCTGGTGTGACGTTATTTTTGTGGGAGTAGTTTTAAGCTATGCCATCCTTGCACATGTTTTCCAAAGCAGTACTTCTATTTGGGTAGTAAATTAAATTGTTTAAAAAAATCTCCTGGCTGTTCAGATCATTTGTAGCTATTGTTCTATATCTTTTTCAGGCTCCAGGCTTCCAGGCGCATGAAAGGTATGAACCAACCTCCCCTACTGAGGTTTTGGTGCCTGCAGGGCTGAACTTACACAGGCCTCCGCAACCCCAGCGGGGAGAGAGGGTTAGGGAACGTTGATTGGAAAGGTTCAGGTGTTGAGGAAAACCGGGTAGAGGATTAGGAAAAGGGTAGTGGACGGGTTGGGGTATTATAGGAAAGAAATTGTGGCATACAATATCATGCGCACCTACATTCATTCAAACATGCATTCAACTACTAGTTTAGTAAACATTGGCTAAACCAGATGACACTTATCTCTGGGGTGAATGCTGGCCTCCTGCCTGCGCACTCCAGGACCGGTGTCAGGAGCCGTTCAAATGCTGCAAAGAAAGATTGAATTAGAGGTGCACTTGATTCACATGTGCTCATACAAGGTTCACAGTCAAGAGCGTTCATGCAACGTGGGACTGCCTAAGCCTTGTGCATGCAGGCTTCTGTAAACATGCAGCGTTTTTCCTATTATTTTTTCTGGCCACAAGTGACTTGGGGCAAGCATTTGTCGATGAGCTTCACATGGCTCCAGCATGCGGCTGCAAGCCGCAAGTGGTCTCTCATTGTGCGGTTGTCACAAGCTGCCTGTGAATTAGTATGTTGCTCCCATAAATCGCCTCTGCTTTAGTGTGTGGTTCCTGATAGTTGCACGTGTCGCTTTGGGGTGTGGTGTTGCCGCACGTGGCTAGGTATATGGTTCTTATATTCTGCACATGGGTAAGTATGCGTGACCTCTGTGCATGCAGCACGGCAAGGTCTGTGCTATTCTAAGTGCTCTTCGAATGTGTCTCATGCTCTCCAGTACGGTTTGCGCACGAGACTTAGCTTTCTTGGGCACAGGGCGGTCTTTAGATCTTGGGCCATGACCCCTGTGCGTGATCGCCTTTGTCCATTCTTCCCCATTAAGGCCAGCCCTAGCCCCACTTATCTTGGTAATGCGAGGGGCCGGTGAATGTGACTGCTCACGTTGGAGTTCTGAGCACAAGCCCCATGCTTGGATCGCCATGTGTGCGCATAGACGTGCTATCTCCCGACGTGGCTTTAAGAAAGTGGTTCCCAGCCCCAGGGCTGCTGGGAAGTGTAATTTGAAGAGTGTTCTTTCTGCAAAGAGGGCAAAGGAGGCTTCTGTAGGGCTTACACTTTTTCCATTTTGTTTTCTTTATCCTTTTAGGACCCCTCCAACCTGCCCCATCAGTCATACTACACACATTCTTGCTGCACACCTTGACAATCTTGGTAGGTAAGTTTAGTACTCTTTTTTGTGGTGAAACTGCACTGAGGTTTGCCAATGTTTTCAGATTTCCTATATAGGGGTGTACCTGTTAAACAGTCTCCAGCTTTGTAGCACCCTCATTCTGTGTGGGAGAGCATTTTTATACCAAAACTGAATGTTTGTCGTAACAATGTTTTGTCAGGTGATATGTCAGCCCAGAGGTCTCTTAGCTCTGTTTTCTCAAATTTGGTGAGTTAGGCTGTGACAAATCTTGCAACTGCAGTGGAATTATGCAGTATGTCATTATTTGCATTCCACAAGAGGGTAATGATTGCATTCTAATCATTTATGTACTTGGGTGCTTTGTCCCTTTCAATGTTCTATGGGTATTTAGGGAATTTGCCTTGTACATTTTGTCTAACAGAAGACATCAAGCTATTCACTTGTGGTTTCTGAAGGGATGTCACAAGTAATGTATTTTTGAATAAATTGTAAAACAGTGGCATCACGGTCATGGTCAAATTTGGGAGCATCTTTTATCCACAAAAGCATGTGGATGTGTGGTGTTCTTCTGGATTGATATTCTTTTCTCCAAACAAAGTGTTCCATTTCTGAGTGGAGGGGTAATTTTATTGCAGATGAAGTGCAGTATGACAATGAAATAATGGTTAAAGTACTTTGATACATTGACAGGGTAAAGAGAACAGAGTTCTCCGAGTGTTTTTATAGCTATCCCCTCTTTATTTTGGTATGCAATGTTTAAGATGTCCTGCAATTCATCCCATACATATTCTGCACAATGTGGGTGGGCCGAGGTTCCTTAGCATAAAACGTACATCAGCATGATGTCAGAACCAGTATTCTTTTGTACCATGCATGTTTGCCAAGAGATTTGCGATACATGACTGCAAAACCTCATCTCGTCTTTTATCTTTTGAAATAGTTGGTTGTGGGCATGTTAACAAAATTAGAGCCTGTTTTTAATGTGTGTGCAACTCCATACATAGAGCTGCTATCCCACTTTCAAACAGGAGGTTGAAAATGTTTTCTACATTTTGTCTGAATCTGGGGTCTTCAGAATACATTCATAAAGAGCGATATTCTGAGCAGTCATGTGTGTGGATCTTTCTTCAGATCTTCCTCCTTTTTCTGTACGAAAGAGAAAAGAATGTGCTTCTACACTTTTCTCCCATATGCTCACTGGGGACCCTTTGGCTTGACGCATTTGATATGTTTGTAATGCATCTTCTATGGTGTTTTTGGTGTTCAGTGGGTGAATTGTATACTGGTCTAAAATGTTGGCTGAAGTAACAGGATCTACACGTTCAAATTGACCAGTTTTTGGTGAATCTTGAATTATTTGGGTGGTTTCTCTTATGTTTTCCTCTTTGTTTATATCTTTAATGTTTTCTTTGAAATATTGTAGGGCTTGTCTAACTTTCTTTAAGTCAACCAGTTGTTGCAAATGTATTGTGTCTTTTTTTGGTACACCATTAACTAGTACAATCAAAGATTGATCTGTTGGCAATTGTACTGATAGAGTTTCTACATTTCTTTAAGATCTAATGGCAATATACTACTTTGCCACAAAACCCTTTCAGTAACTCAGATGGAGGCAAATTGGCTGTTTTCGGTTGAAGGAATATTATAGCTTGAAATGGGTGTACTATTTGGAATATAATGCTGTCATACAAGTTGAGCTGTTGAAGAGTTTTTGCAAGTGGGAATATTTCTAAGTTATGAGTGATATCATGTGATGGCATTGGGTTATTGTCAAGCTTTGCATTGCAGTATGTACAAACTGTTGAGGGGTCAGTTATTTTGCATTTATTTTCTGTTGTTGGTTATAAGCCTAATTTGAACCATTGGGATTCCTCATTGTCCTCTATTTTGTAGGCAATATCTACAATTTTTGTGCTGTTTTTATAAATGGTTCAGTGACAACAGAGACATTATTGGTCTGGTATTTCAGCAGATGTGTTTTGAAACGTAACTATATCTATTTTGTATGTGTTTCTAAGGAGGTTGATGTTTGTGAGGTTTCTACACATTTTTCTGAAAGTTACTGATTTTTCTAAGTCCAAAATGTTTACTTTGGATGTGCTCTGTTTCTCGAAGGAGATCTTTGGCTGTTACATGTAGAGGAATGCAATTTAAATGTTGCAGTTCTAGAACAGGAGTTTTTGCATAGTACAGTCTATGCACAAGGTTTCCTATAGCAGAATTGTCTGTTGATAACATGTTGATGTAGGTGCTTTTGCAAACAATTCATGAAATGCAGGCTAGTGTACCTTTTAGTTTCACATAGTGATTGAGGAATTGTCGTAAAGATTTGAAGGATTGTTGGTGTACGTTACATATTAAGCGGCACCTGAATTTGCACAATGGATGTTTTTTTGGGCAAAAGTAACATTTGGTTGAATGTTTGTTGGGTATGTTTTTTCTATAAGGGTTTCTTTTGCCATAATGGTGTGTCCTACCCTTTCATACCCTCAGACATTATTGTTAATGGATTTTTTTTTTTTTTTGTTCTTGTTGATAAGCGTCTTCATTGAAATATGGTTCTGCACTGCTTATGTGTATCCATTCGCCTTCGCAGAAGTTTGAAAAGGTATCTATATATGCGCATTTTTACAAATATGTTCTGTCATTTATTCATTAATTTAGTTAGTGGTTTAGTTCTGTTTAAAATTAATTTAAACAAGGTTCTCTTTAGTAGAAATGGGCTGTCAATTAGAACTTCAAGTATTCGTTTTCTGCAGTAGTGTTTAAGGGTATATCGGGCCTTTTTAGCTGTCCATCAGTTTGTTAAGAACTCTACGTTGGGACATTTTTGGTAAAATAAATGTTTTGGATTGCTTTACTGTGGCTATGATAACATTGGTAGATATAGTGTTAGGTTCATTAGTAGGTTTGCATTTGTTTGTACTTGTTTTTTTACTTTTAGTTTTTGGAAGTGGGGCCTTACGTTTTTTTAGTGATGGCTGGTTTAGTTTTGTTTAGTGAGGTTACTAGCTTTTTTCATGTTTTCTATAAATTGCTTTAGAGGTGGATAACTATGTGGCTTGTTTCTATTTTTATCTGCTCTATATTTTCTTTCTTTTCTACAAAGTTGGTTTTTAGTAGGCCTTCTGTTCTGTCTGTTGGGAAAAGTGAAAGTTTGAATTTGAAATGTGTGTAATGTTTATCCATGTATAATGCATGGGTGTGTGGGTGTGATTGTACAGGTGAATGGTGTTGTGTGATTGTGCAGTGGGATGCTAGGTGTGGTTGGGAAGGTTGCATATTTAAGAGGCTGTGCAGTTGTGATTGGTTTGGTCTAGTGAGTAAGGGAGTGGTGGTGCGATTGAATACGTGGGGACATTATGGTGTTTTGAGGAAAACAGTGGTTGTTATAATAGTGCGATTTAGTGCATAGGCATGAGGGTTGTGCGGGTGTAATGGAAAAGGGGCGAATAAGTGTGTGTATGTATGCTAATGTGTGTTAGTGATTTGGAATGCAATGAGTTTGAAAGTTGTTGGGTTGGAATTAGGAGCTTGTGTGAATAGGGTTATGGATTAGTAAGGAAGTGAAATTGTGGTATAGAAGTTGATGAGAGATGTATGTGTTGTTCGGCAGTAAGGAATGGGTGGTATATTGAATAAAGAGCAATGTTTAGATGGGATTATAAAGACTCTGAATATTGCAATACAATAAGTTATAGGGAAATTATATGTTGTTGAGTAGAAACGAATACTGTAGGCTAATATATAGTGAAAGTACAGTGTTAAAATTAGAGGGATATACATGCTATATTAATGAACCTACTTTGTAGGATGTGAATCGTGTTCTTTCTTTGGTAGCTGTGGTTGTCAATCTTCTTTTTTCCTGTGATTGTAAAAGAAAGTTAGTGAGTATGTGTGGTAATGGTAAGTACTTTTAATAAGAGAGGTTATTTATTAAGGAAGGGTGAGTTGTTGGGAAAAATAGTTAATAAAGTTGTGGTATGGGAGGTGTAGAAAAGAATGTTAACTGTATTGATTAAAGAATTGGACTATGTCTAGTGCTGTTTGGGACATTATGAGGAACAGGGCAAAGATTGGTGTGTGAAAAGGTGCGTGTGCATATCCAGGTTAGTTTTGTGCTGGTTATTTTAATAAGAGAAATTGTTACGTCGCCTTGGACTTTTCGATTGCCTTCCTCCTACTGACCTCGGACTTTGCTTTATGGTTTTCCCTACGGATTGTGCTTCAACGGATAACACGTGGATTGACTCGCGTTGATCCTGGTGTGTGTGTTTCCATGGTTCGTCACTTTATTGGCTCCTACCAGACTGCAACATAACACCTGTCCGCTGGTTGTCATTTAAGACCCCCTTCCATATTTCCTACCTGGTGCCAAGTCCCCTCTACTCCTTCATTGCCAGTTCATACGCATCCTTAGGTAAGCAGTGTTTATGTCACCGCTATATTCAGTTTGCCATTTTTGCACTGCTTGATTACTTGCCTATTGCCTTTCTGCGTTCAAGGGGTCTCTTCGGCAGTTCCTGGTTCCACCTTGACGACCTACCACTCACCTGTGGCTGCAAAGACTTCACAGGCAGTGATTACATTCTGCCTGTGAGGTACTTGGGGACGGAGGTATCACATAATCTGCACGACCATCAAGGTTTCAGAACAGAAATGCTGTGTTTGTGGTGCAATTTATTTGTAATGTGTCAACAATAGGGATATTTTGTCCAAGCGGTAATGCAATGGCAGATTGTAGTTGGAGAAGTGTTTGGTGTCTTGTAGTAGAGGTTGGAAAAGAACAGTACTTTAAATGTAAGGTGAAGTGTTCTATATAGATATCCTGGCAGTATGCATATATGTGTGTGTGTGTGCAGGTGGAAAATGGTGACACTATAGGGAATGTAATGAGAAAGTTTGGAATGTTGGAAAGTATGTTTATATGGAATGAAAAATTGAAAATGCTGTGCGTTTTGAAAATGTTTCTTTTTTGGAGCATTTTGTTGAAAGTAAAAAAAAATGCATATTTGCATTCACAACAGCACTGTGTCTAACATTTTCTAAAAGAAAGGAAAAAGAGATGTAAAAGATTTGTAGAACATTTGTAAGTGGCAATTGGTGTGTGGTGGTTTAATATGTTTGCTGTAGATGTAAGTAACTGTCACTTGATGTGAGTAGGTGCAGAATGCTGCAATTCAAGGCATGTGATAGAGTAGTTAAAAAAGAGAATATGCTTATTGAGAAGCTTATGACAGGTTAAATTGCTGGAACCCTCTATATATATATTGTCATGACCACTGTGTGGGGGCACACGTTGTGCAACAAGCAGGCTCCCACCAGAACCCTGAGGGCCTTAAATCCACTGCAAAAGGGCTCCTGGAGTCAGTCCTGGTGCCTTTGGCACCAGGCACATATGTAGGAAGGAAGGGCTGTTCAAACTAGGTCCCATTTATGTACATGGGCCTTTAAATCCAACAAGGAAGCACCCACACAGTATAGTTCTAAGAACCAATCCATGCAGTCTAGTGTTTTGGGTGTGGCAGGCCGGGAACTACATTCCCTGGTACTACTTTACCTGGGCTGTATAAAGCACACCCTGACTGCAGAACACGCTTCATGTTATTCTGCAACTAGCAGCATGACGCTCACTGTGTCCAGCTCCTGATCTTCAGCATCTTCCTGTAATCCTGCACTTTAGTATCTTCCTGTAATCCTGCAAGAACAAGATTATTCTGTTTTACCTGAGAAAACACCATCCAGCACTCAGCATCTCAACTGGGCTGCAATCTGTGGAAACCGAGAGAAGAAGAAGAAACATCACTCACCTGTGAGTACTAGTACTTAAGGACTTCCGGCGAACCGCTAGCACAGCTGCTGTTCGAACATTGCGACCTGCAATAACGAGAAAGGGAAAAACAATATTAGAACGCGCGCTTCCAAAACATCGAATTCCATCAGTCTTACCTGAATTCCATCGCGCTACGCCACGCTTCCATCTGGAGCACCACAGCAACACCTGCAAAGTAAAAGAGACATATTCAGGTTCGCTTTCAATATTAAACAACCGCACAGCGCTGTAAATACCTTAACGGATTCCGGGGGCCTGTTTTCCATCGCGCTCTCATCCACTCACAGCACCACAGCGGCCTGTGAGGAGAAGAAGAAGAAAACACAGGTTAGCTTTAAAAGACAATAAAGGCGCTGCGCTTCATGCTTTCTCTTACCTAGAACCGTCCCTTTCCATCCGGCACGCCAGCATCAAGACCGTCGCACCTGAAAAGAAGGAGATACAGACATTAACAAATTGCCACCATAAACAGATCAAAGACTTACAATTAACAAACCTACCTGACTACCAGCAGATTCGGTGTTACAGCAAGCCTGGGCTCAAAGAAGACGTACTGCACCAGTGAAGCAACTCGGGCAGCTTGCCAACAAACGTCAAGCGCCCCTGCACAAGAAACACAGGATGGATAGCTCACCCTACAAATAACTAAGATTCATTATTCAGCACTGGGCAACTACGCATCCAGGGTTCCAGATCTCAGAGCCTTCCAGATGCCTCCGGGGATATCAGGCGAGCGTAACAGAACACAAAGCCATTAAACCTTATCCACCTGGGCATCATGGAGACATCTGAAACTGATCACAGTTAGCCCAGCTTTTGTGATAATTACGCGCCAAGGTACACGCAGCCCAGCAGGAAACCAATGCCTTAAAATGAGAGTTTATAGTCACAAAAGACCGAACTGATGAACTAAGCCAACAGCTACTACAAACACAGGCAGGGCAGGCTCCATTGCCGGATTTCTCCCATCCATCGCTACACCATCATCAGTCAATCCAGTACAGATAACGCTGCTGGGAGCAGTACCCCTGGCACCACCAGAACGGTTTAATGGAGACCCCTGAAGGTACGCAACATCCATGAACCAGTGCAGCCTCCATTTTCTTAGCAGGCCTGGGGCTTTCCCAAACGACCAGGCGAGGGTGACCTTCGTGTTATCATATTTGAGTGGAAGTGCCGCAGACTGGTCGGTACCTTTAGTGAGCCGGGATGACCCATTATTGCAGAACTTCAGGGGTTTCCAACAGGAGATAGAAAAGTTATTTGCTCAACACTTGCATGGACAAGCTCTTGATAACAAACTCATGTCCCTCCCCCAACAGAATCAAGATTTGCTGACTTATATTGCCACCTTTAATAGACTGGTTGTAGAAGCGGGGTGGCCAGAAGATAAAAGAACCACATCATTTCATCGGGGCCTATGAGAAGTCCTGAAGGATGTCCTTGCTCAAGTGGTAGACCCACCTAAAGACTATGCAGAGTTTATCAACCTGGTAGTTCAGTTGGACCATAGAAAATCGTGCCATGTACGTACGTTCAAAAGATAATGTTCAACGTCCATCAGAAAATGCCACAGAACCCATGCAGATTGGAGGAGTACGACCCCCTTTAACCAAGGTTGAAAGAGACAAGAGGAGACAGCTACAGTTATGCCTATACTGTGGTAAATCGGGTCACTTCCTCAAAGAATGCCCAGTAAAACCTCCAAGGAAGGTGGTAGGTGCTACAGAAAAAGAAGATGATGGAAAGGAATCGGAAAACTACCAGGCCCGGCAAGCATAGAGGCCCGCTTGTCGAGCGAGAAGGATGAGTCACAGACCTCACATTTCACCCTACCAGTAACCTTGATCATTCACCAACGACCATCACGATGCATGCCATAGAGGCATATATAGACAGCAGAGCAGTTGGTAAATACATAGATCGAGATCTGGCAACAGAAATGGGACTTCCCTTATGCACAAAACCAACAACTGAACAACTGAAAAGGTAACTACTGTTAACGGTACAGAAATTGCTTTGGGACCATTAACCCAATGCACAACAGAATTAACCCTTCTGTTTCAAGGCGGACATCAAGAAGCAATCACGTTTGACCTCATCAAAAGTTCCTCAGTTCCGGTTGAACTTAGGGATGCCATGGTTAGTAACTCACAATCCCCACATAGACTGGCGTGCAAAGAGACTGACCTTTTTCCGACTAATCCGCACATGCTTGCTACCCGAAATCTATACCACAGCCAAACCTGAAATATGTTCAGGGAATAGCATTGGGGATCACAGAACCAATGAACACCTTACCAAAAGAATATCAGGATTATCAAGATGTTTTTCAGAAGGAACAGGCTAACACATTACCGCCACATAGGCCCTATGACTGTCAGATCGACCTGATACCTGGCGCATGGGTTCCTTGTGGTCGAATTTATGCACCTACGGAAACCGAAAATCTCCACTTGAAGTCCTATCTGGATCAATACCTAGCTAATGGGCTTATCCGCCCGTCAAAATCACTGGCAGCCTCTCCCTTTTTCTTCACACCCAAGAAGGAAGGAGATTTGAGAACTTGCATCGATTACCGAGCACTTAATCAAATCACAGTAAAAAACCGCTACACTTTGCCCCTTATCCCGGAACTGTTGGACCAAGTCAAGGATCCCGAATCTACACCAAACTAGACCTCAGAGGAGCATGCCACCTTGTACGTGTTAAGAAAGGGGATAAATGGAAAACCGTGTTTCACAACAAGTATGGCCTGTACAAATATCGGGTAATGCCTTTCGGGCTGTGCAAAGCTCCCGCAGCATTCCAATACTTCATGAATGATGTATTACAGGAATTAATCGATGTCTGTGCCCTGGTCTATATTGACGACATCCTGCTGTATTGCCCCTCTGAAACAGATCTTGTGGAAAATGTTCGCTCAGTCCTTGCAAAACTTCACCAGCACAAACTGTGCGCTAAACTCGAAAAATGCTCCTTCCATGTCACTGAAGTTGAGTTCCTCGGTTTCCAAAGGGAGTCAAGGTGGATTTACACAAAGTAGATGCCATCCATAATTGGCCCTCACCTTCTTCACTTAAAGGAACCCAAAGCACGCTCGGCTTTGCAAATTTGTATCGCCAATTTATTCCAGATTTCTCATGGATAGTCCACCCAATCACATCGTTACTCAGAAAAAACAACCAAAAATTTCAATGGACTGAAGAGGCGGAACAGACCTTTCAAGAACTCAAGAAAAGATTCGCCTCTGCGCCAATTTTATGACATCATCGCCCTAATCTCCCCTATGAAGTGGAAACTGATGCTTCCAGCGTAGCTATGGGAGCAGTTCTCACTCAAAGAGATCCAGAGACAGGCAATTACACCCCATGGCCTTTTGGTCACGTACATTCTCGCCACCAGAACTTAACTATGCAATTACAGGCAAAGAATTGTTGGCAATAAAATCAGCCTTCTTTGCCTGGCGGCAGTATCTATTAGGTGCCAGACATACCATCACAGTAATCACAGATCGCCGAAACCTTCAATACCTAAAGTCAGCAAAATCCCAATCGTCACAACAGTTGCGGTGGGCTCTATTCTTCCCAGAATACGATCACGTAATAACATACCAACCGGGAGTTTGGAATGGGAAGGCCGATGCCTTGTCTCGTATGGGTGTTGAAGAGAAAGCAAACAGTACCCTGGACCCTGTTGCCATCAACCCAAGTGATAAACTACTGGGACTCACCACCACATTGACTCTGAGTGAACTTCAAGATAAGATTCAAACCTTAATGAACCCCGAGATCTTGCAGAAATGGAATTCCCAAAATGAACAACACACGGTTCTGGATGGATTACCCTACTTCAGGGAACGACTATATCTACCAAGTAAAGTACTACAAGAATTAGTCATGTCTGGTTATCACGATTCCCTGATCGAAGGCCATCTCGGAATTGCTAAGACTCTAGCCAAGGTTAAACAGAATTATTGGTGGCCAACCTGGCGTAAGGACATTGCTCGATTCGTTCTATCCTGTGGGATATGTGCACAGAATAGATCACAAAAACAGAAACCAGCTGGCCTCCTACAACCACTGGATATTCCACCGGCCCCCTGGCATACTCTTTCTCTTGATTTTATTACAGACATACCTCTCTGTCAAGGTTTTAATACCATTCTGGTGGTTGTAGACCTGATCTCAAAAATGGCACATTTCATTCCATTCAAAGGACTTCCTAATGCTACGGGTCTGGCAAAAGCCAGAACAGATTATAAAACTGCCTGGTTTCCCCTCAGTCCTAATCTCAGATCGTGGAAGCCAATTTGTATCCAACATCTGGAGGAAATGTTGTACCATGGCACAAATCGATGTTTGATTATCCACTAGCCATCATCACCAAATGGATGGACAAACAGAAAGAACAAATGAGACATTAGAACAGTATCTACGTTGCATGCTGCAATAAAGTGGAAGAGAATTGGAAAGACTTTTTATGGATAGTGGAATACGTATACAATAACTCCATACAAACCAGCATGGGACAAAGCCCGTTCGACACAATATATGGAAGACATCCACGTACCTCTGAACTAGAGTCCCCCACGACCTTGCAAATTCCAGTGGTAAAGACTCTACACTCAAGCATAAGCCAAGCCTTCAAATGGGCAAATGAAAATTTACTGCAAGCCAAAGGCAGACAAAAGAAATTCTCGGACCGGCATCGAAAGAAAGCTCCCGATTACCAAGTTGGAGACGAGGTCTGGTTGGCATCAAAACATGTGCCCTTAAAAGGTACCCGGACCTTTCGTCCAAGATATCTAGGACCCTATACCATTGAATCAGTGATAAATCTGGTGGCCGTCAAGTTAGCCTTACCACCAAGCATGCAAATTCATCCGGTGTTCCATGTGTCACTTGTAAAACCTGTACAACCAGGAACCTGAGTCTTAACACCACCAAAACCTGGGCTAGTTGAAGGAGAGCCTGAATTTGAAGTTAAAAACATCCTGGATTCGAAATGTAACAGATCTAAGCTATACTATTTAGTGGACTGGAAAGGGTACAGGCCTCAAGACAGAACTTGGGAACCAAGTGAACATATTAACGCACCACGTCTGATTAAGAGATTTCACCTGGATAACCCCACAAAATCCGGACCGGACAGGAAGGATACCATGAGAGGGGCCTTGGGGGGAGTTCTGTCATGACCACTGTCAGGCGGCACAAGTTGTACCACAAGCAGGCTCCCACCAGAACCCTGAGGGTGTTAACACCACTGCAAAAGGGCTCCTGGAGCCCGGTGCATATGTAGGAAGGAAGGGCTGTTCAAACTAGGTCCCATTTATGTACATGGGATTTAAATCCAACATGGGAGCACCCACACAGTCTAGTTCTAAGAACCAAGCCATGCGGTCTAGTGTTTTGGGTGTGGCAGGCCTGGAACTACTTTCCCTGGTACTACTTTACCTGGGCTATATAAACCACACCCTGACTGCATAGCACGCTTTGTGTTATTCTGTAACCAGCAGTGTGACGCTCACCGTGTCCAGCTCCTGGTCTTCAGCATCTTCCTGTAATCCTGCAAGAGCAAGAACAAGATTATTCTGTTTTACCTGAGAAAACACCATCCAGGACTCAGCATCTCAACTGGGCTGCAATCTGTGGAAATCAAGAGAAGAAGAAACATCACTCACCTGTGAGTACTAGCTTAAGGACTTCCGGCGACCTGCTACCACAGCTACTGTTTGAACATTGCGACTTGCAATAACGAGAAAGGGAAAAACGATATTAGAACGCGCGCTTCCAAAACATCTAATTCCATCATTCTTACCTGAATTCCATCGCGCTACGCCACGCTTCCATCCGGAGCACCAAAGGCAACATCTGCAAAGGAAAAGAGACATATTCAGGTGCGCTTTCAATATTAAACAGCCGCACAGCACTGTATTTACCTTAACCGATTCCGGTGGCCTGATTTTCATTGCGCTCTCATCCACTCGCAGCACCACAGCGGCCTCTGAGGAGAAGAAGAAAAAAACACAGGTTATCTTTGAAAGACAATAAAGGCGCTGCGCTTCGCGCTTTCTCTTACCTAGAAATGTACCTCTCCATCTGGCACGCCAGCATCAAGACCTTCGCATTTGAAAAGAAGGAGATAAAGACATTAACGAATTCCCACCATAAACAGAACAAAGACTTAAAATTAACAAACTTACCTGCTTATCAGCAGATTCTGGGTCACAGCAGGCCTGGGCCCAAGGAAGGCATACTGCACCAGTGAAGCAACTCGGGCAGCTTTTAGTTTAGTTTAGTTTAGTTTATTATTTATATATTGCACTGCTTGACCCTGGGGTAACCAGGCGCTTGACATGGTTACACAGTAACTTTACACAGTAGTGAAAAAGTGTTGCAGACGGGTGTTACAGGCATGGTAAGAATAGGTAAGCATTATATATGTATGTAAACATTATGTGAGATGAAAACATTGAGAGAACAGTTGCTGATAGTATACACTTTGTAAAAACAGTTGCTGATAATATGCACATTGTAGTTCGGTTACTGACAATATACAGATTGAGACGTATTTGCATGATTTGAGAGTGTGCAGGATATACGGTATAGACAAATGAGTTGTCATAAGTTGGCGATTTAGTCTTCTTTGGCCAGAATCCACATTCTGGCGCTATGTCTGAAGCGGTGGAAGGATGGTTCAACTGTCAGGTCGGTTGGTAGTGAGTTCCAAAGTTTTGCGGCAAGCACTGGGAAGCTTGTGCCGCCTGCTTTTTGGAGCTTAAATCTAGATATATTTAAGCAGTGGGTTTGGGCTGATCTGGTTAGGCGGGATGGTGTGTGGAACATGAGGTTGTCTGAGAGGTATCTGGGAGATTGGTTAGATAAGCATTTGTGTGTGAGAGAGCGTGTTTTATATTTGATTCTCGGAGGTATAGATAGCCAATGACAGTCACATCTGGTAGCAGATATGTGCTCATGTTTGGGAATGTCCATGGCTGCTCTTAGTGTGTAATTTTGTATAACTTGAAGCTTGTTGATGTTTTTTTGGCTGGTGCCCAGGTAGAGAGCGTTACAATAGTCAACTTTGGAAAGTGCTAATGCTCTGGTTAGGGTGGTGCAGTTGGAGGTTGAGAGGTAGGGTCTGCTGGCATTGATGAGCTTGCATGTGTAAGCAGCTTGAGGATGAGATAGCGTTGATTTGTCTTGTCAGTGTGAGGGAGGAGTCGAGGTAGATACCTAGAGTTTTGACGGTGTCGGAGACAGAAATGTTGTTGCCATCAATGGTGAATGTCTGATAAAGTTTGTTGAGTTTGTTGAATCTGGCTTGGGAGCCTAGAAGAAGCAGCTCAGACTTGTCGTCGATAAGGAGGAGTCCGTGTTTCACCATCCATTCTTGAATGATAGAATAAATATTGTTACGTACTGTGTTGTCGGTGGAATAGTCGCCTGTTAGTGGGATGAGTATTTGCATGTCATCGGCGTAATTCGTTTAGATGACACCCAGGTGGTCTAGTATGTCGAAGAGGGGTTTTGTGAATACATTGTATGGTGTGGGGGAAATGCAGGAACCCCAGGGTACACCGCAGGTAACGGGGGCTGGAGCGGCAGAGGCTGTGGGAGCGAAGACCCTCGTCAATCTATTATTCAGGAAGGATTGAATCCAGGCATTGGCTTTGTCAGAGAAGTTAGCTGCTGAGGCTAGGTGATTGCAGAGAATGTCATGATTTACCAAGTCAAAAGCGGCCGACAAGTCGAGGAGGAGGAGGAGGAGGAGGGCTAGTTTGCCATTGTCTTTGAGGTTGTCCATTTGTGTCTTGAGGTTGATCAAGGCTGTCTCTGTACCGTGTTTGGGGCAGAAGCCCGATTGTCTTAGCCCTAGCAAGTTTTTTTTCTCTAGATGGTTCTGGATCTGCAAGTAGGCAGCTCTGTCAAGGATCTTTAGGAGGAAGGGCACAATGGTGATAGGTCTATAGTTCGTGGGGACACTAGGGCCTAGAGTGGGTTTCTTAAGTAGCGGTAAGACCCAGGAGTCCTTTAGGTTGTTGGGTACTATGCTGGATGAGAAGGAATGGTTTTTTAGGGAAGTGATGAAGGGTGCAAGGTGTTTAGCCACGTCTTTGATAACTGGAGCAGGGCAGATGTCGCCTTGGCATTTAAAAGGTTTTAGAGAGTTGATTATGTCTTCCACCTCTTTAGTAGTGACGGTGGAAAATTTGAATAGGTTGTTGTTATCCGAGGTGTGGGTGTGAAAGGAAAGTAAGGCTTTCTTTCTTTGACTCAATATTGGCTTGTAGCATAGCAATTTTGCCAAGGAGTGCTTCTTGTATTTTGGTACACCAAGATATGTCTTTGGTGCATGTGTCTGGTATAGGGGATGGTGACTCTAAATCTCACAGGATGTTGAAGAGCTCTTTGGTGTTAGATTTGGCATTGCAGATTCTCTCATTGTACATGTTTTTTTTTTTTTTGTTTGGATGATTGCCTACTTGTAGTTGATGGAGACTAGTGAATAGGCTGTTTTATTGTTGGAGGATGGAGATTGCTTCCAAGCTGATTCAGCTTGTCTTTTGTTTTTGCAGAGAGTTTTAGTTCAGGAGTGAACCATGAGTTGAGATGTGTGCGTGGTTTGGCTTTCCGAAGTTTGAGTGGTGCTACTGTGTTTATGGCCTTGAGAATGGTAGTGTTGTAGAGGTCTACTAATTCAGTGGGGTTGGTAATGGAGGGTGTGAAGTCGATAATGGGTTGGAGCAGAGGGATGAGTTTCTCAACTGTGATGTTTTTGCTGTTTCTTGTGAGTGGGCGGAGCGTTAGGCAGGGTTTCAAGTGTTTGTTTGTCTTTGTTGATGGTGAAAGTAATGAGGTGCTGGTCAGTCCAGGCACAAGGTGTGTTGGCGAGGATGGTGGTGTTGCAGTTGAGGTCTGCTATCCAGTCAAGGATGCAGCCTTTGTTGTTAGTGGGTTGCGATAAGTGGTGAGTGAAACCTAGTTCTGATATGGTATTAGCGACTGTGCTTGCTTTATCATCTTTTTTGTCGTTATACCCCAGGTTGACGTCACCAAGGATAAGTATCTGAGAGTTGGGGTTGGTGTTGTTGGACAGCAGGAGAGCTATATCATCAGTAAAAGAGGATATGGGGCCCGGTGGTCTGTAGATGAGGTGGGTGGTGATTGTGCTTGT
Organism: Ambystoma mexicanum; assembly: GCF_040938575.1. Lineage (NCBI taxonomy): Eukaryota > Metazoa > Chordata > Amphibia > Caudata > Ambystomatidae > Ambystoma > Ambystoma mexicanum. The sequence continues at coordinate 1,445,434,102 of NC_090934.1, read as the reverse complement.
GTTGGATGAGGATAATTTGATTGTGAGTAATTCAGCAGATGGGAATGATTGATTTTGTATGTTTCTGATATTAAGGGAGCTTCTAGCAATAATGGCTACACCACCACCTTTGGCTGTTTGTCTATGAGGTAGATGGTGTAGTCATTAGGTATGGCTAGCACTAAGGTGGGACCTGAAGCTGCGTTGGGCCAAGTCTCAGTAATGGCTAAGGAGTCAAGTTTGTTGGGAGAGATGATGTCGGCTATATCTAGGGCATGGGCGACTAATGATCTGGCATTGATGAGTGCGCCTTTGATTGTTTTTGCGGTTGCTTGGTGTGTTTTACTGTTGGGAGTGTGGGGGACATTGGGGTGGGGAGCAAATTGGTGGGGGGATGATGTTATGTGTGTAAAATGGGTGGATGGTTTGGGATTAGTTTTGCTTTTACTAGTGGGTGTGTTAGACGAAGTTGAAGTGGTGTATGTCCTGGATCTGAGACGGTCGTGTCTCAATTTGCCTATGCTGGGATAGGTGCTCCTGATGGTATCGATGAGGGGGGACTGTGTAGGATGTCCTCCTCATCGATACCATTGATGATGGGAGTATGTGTTAGATGGGAGTAGGGTGGGCGAGCTATTCAGGTGAGAGAGGGTATGTGATGGTGGGAGGTGAAGCCTTGTGGCTAGTCTCATGTTACGGCCGTAGGTGGTGATGGGCTGGGTCGGTGATGAGACTGCACTGACAATACTCAAAACTAGGCTTCTGGAGCCAAGTCTCGAGTTTCTGCAGCTAGTGGTGCAGGGACGGTTTGGTGTGGGTTTAGTGGCAAAGTGGAGGATCCAGAGTGCTGGGCCATTTAGGTAAGGGTTAGGGGCAGCCATGGTAGATAGGGCTGGTGGGTAATTGGGGTGGGAGTGGAGCGTGTCAGTAGTGGGCCAGGAGAGTGCAGGTACACTGGTGGTGCTTGGTGACACGATCAGGAGAAGAGAAGACAGTAGTGCACAGAGTCTAGTAAATGGAGGGATACTGTGGTTGGGATGCAGCCTAAGCTCCCCAACAAACATCAAGTGCCCCTGGACAAGAAATGCAGGATGGATAGCTCACCCTACAAATAACTAAGATTCGTTATTCAGCACTGGGCAACTACGCATCCAGGCTACCAGATCTCAGAGCCTTCCAGATGCCCCTGGGGCTATCAGGTGAGCGTAACATATATAGCTGTAAATGTGTTGAAAAAAATACTTAACCAAATATAAGAACACCTGTACTACCTCTTGTTATATGCAGATGTTGTTGAAACTGCAAATAGAAATCATGAAGAGTTTCACAGTCGGTTTTGATGCAGGTGGTTGTGAGTAACTGGAGACATGAACTCTGAGAGTTGAAGAGTACCTCTGAAGTGTTGATCTGAGATGACGGGTTTACATGTCGAGTTTTTGGATGTGATTAGTGGATGGATGTGTGACTGTTTGAAAGCAGCCAATAAGGAAGTGTTACAAACATAAAAGTAAAAAGGGTAGAAGGGCTGCTTTGTGCTACGGTGCCCGTGGACATCACAGAAGTCCACAGACATCAGACATGTCATCTGGGTTCTTTAAGGATGGCTGCCATAGGAAGGGGACTGTAGAGACTGCGGGCAGTCATAGATGTCCACGGACATCGGAGGATTAGCCAAGCAGGTTTTGTGGTGTGGTTGTGGTGTACCAGAGGACAGTGTAGCAAGTGCTTTCTTTGTTGTGTGCAGAGATGGTTATGGCTTTGAGGAAGCAGAGTGTGTTGATGGTGGAAGATTCTTGGATCCATTCATTGAAGTTTTATACTGAATCTTATTGCAACTGTGCTACTATTGGATTGGAAGAAGTGGAAGTGTCCTGTTATGCAGTTTGTGGGTTAAAGTGGGAAACCTTATTACCATTCTGTGAAAGTATGGCTCACTTTAAACCTCCATATATGATTATTGTGCATTGTGGAGGTGGCAGTTTGGGCTATGTGACTGTAGTATCTTTGCATTATGCCATGAAGGATATGATGAAGAGGCTTATGGAACTGTTTCCAGCTGCAAAGATTATTTTTTCCAAAGAAATGGAGACGTCCAAACTTGTATTGTTCACAAATGTATAAAGCTAGGCGAGGCAGCATGTTGATAAACGTGTATGTGCTTTTCTGTATGGTTTAGGAATTGCATCTTTTGACAATGAAAATATCAAGTTGGATGCAGTAAATAATTTTCAAAGTGATGGGGTGCATTTGACTGATGTTGGCAATCAGATTTTTCTTTTTGAATTTTCAAAATGCATTGAAAAAGTTTGTGTGAACAAATTAAAGGGGAATATGTAGAGAGTATAGAAAGCATTTGTTAGTAGGTGTAGGATAAAAAAATGAGAAAATAGAAACATATTTGAAGAGGTTTCTGTAATAGTTATAAAAACACATGAGTACAGTTTAGCATGTATTACTGAAAGGAAAACAAGGGAGACAAGGGTATTTTTAAACAACCCCCCTTTAGGAGCCACCATTGCAGAAAAAAATATTTACATTGAGCTTAAACCTCCCCACCACATTTAATTGGCAATGCCGTCCACGGACATGGCAGTTGTCTGCGGGCAGCGCACGTGCCATCTAGGTCTTTTAAGAATGCCTGGCATGGAAAGGGAACTGTGGAGACCGTGGGAGTCGTAGGTGTCCCTGGACATCGGGAGATTAGCCAATCAGATTTCATGTTTGAAGTATATGATATGATATGATATGATATGGCATTTGTAACGGGCATATACACAAGTGTTTTAAGGGATGTCGGAAATATAGGAAGACTGGATAGCAAGCGTTATCTTTCTTGTGTGCAGTGAAGATGGCTAGGGATATGGTGTTGAGGAACCACAGTGTCTGGATGGTGGGCAAATTCTTGAATCCATTGGTTTAAGCTGTACTGTGAGCAGTGTGGATTAGCTGTGAATTTTGAATTTTAAGAATTTGAAGTTTCCCGGTATGGAGTTTGATAAAGGAAGTGGACGGACTAGCTCCTGTTTTGCAACAGTATGCTTACTTTGAAGCATCCAGACATATTTGTAGTTCACTGTGGAGGCAGTAGTTTGGGATATGTCACTGGAATTTCATTGCAGTTTGCATTGAAGGATACGTTTGCAAAGTTAATGGAACTGTTTCCGCATTCGAAGATTGTTTTTTCTTGGATAGCTAAAGACAAATGGGGAAACTTTCTAATTTATTTGGTCCACGAATTGAGAAAGCAAGGCACAAAGTAAACAAAGCTGTATGTGCTTTTTTTCAGGATGTTGGAATTACATCTTCTCACAATGAAAATGTCATGTTTGATATTGTGAATATTTTTTGAGGAGATGGAGTGCATTAACTGATGTCGGAAATCAGATTTTTCTTTTGTATATCCAAAATGCAATGAAACTGTTTTTGTAAACAAGTGAAATATGTAGTGGATAGTAAATAAAAAGCAAAAACAGAAAAAATAGAGGCAGTTTTTGTGAAAGTTAGAACAAATTATTAAGTTCAGTAGAACACGTGTTAGTTCAGTATAAAAAACCCTCTGCAAAGTTTTTAAAAAAAGGTTCTTTTAAGATCCTCCATTTTTGAACAAAAAACAAGTTCATTTATTTTAATCCACCCACCCCATGCCTGGAATTTTCCAGGTATCTGCAGACTATGATACTGTCTGCAGACTATGCAAGATGCAAAAGGTCCTGCAAATGATTTTTTTATCTCTTTTTTTTACTGGAAAGGTGGCTCCAAAAGGAACCCTTTGTTTGTGTCTTTCTGGCTTTTAAATTTTTTGGGATGGGAGGGAAGGGACACTGGCCACAGATACGAAGGGGCATGTGGACAGCGGAAGATGTTGTGAGTACCTTAAATCTAAGGAAGGTGGCAGCATTTCTCATGCTCCTTGACGACGCCTCGAAAGCACTCCAAAACAGCTCCACACTTCAGAGCAGTGTGTCACAGTACTTACAGATGACTGTGACCCTTGAGAGGTAAGGATCGGCAGCCTCCTGAATGACCTGTGAGGAAACTGGCAGGATCCTCTGCCCCACAGGAATAGCCTGTGTGGTGGCAGGAGTGGTTGAGGAAGATGGGGTAGAGGATATTAATGTACTTTTCCCTGAGAAAGTAACAGCCTAAATCTGGTGTGGGGGTGCATGGAGGAGGTCACAAAGGATTACTGCCCAGGTTGTCCATGACTGAGAACAACCCTGCACTCAATGCATTTCACCTGGGTAGCCCAAGCATTCGGTACACCACCAATGGTGGTAACAAAATGCCACACCCATGACTGTCTCCGGGTGCTGGAGATAGGAACTTATTCTACCTCTTTTTTTACTTTTCCTCGTCACCCTCCGCATCACCGGCCCTTTTCCACTGTCCATGTGCTCCAGGTGGTGGTATTGGTCGTTGTGGCACCTGGGAAGGAGGGATGGCCATAACAGATGCCATTGGAGCAGGTTGGAAATATTCTGCAAAACAGGTGCTCTTCTGGTGCTCTTTCCTGGATAGCCAGATTGAGAATGAGTAAATGTAAGGGGTGGGTCCCTTCAGAGGAACTGTCTGCAGACCGTAGGTCTGTCTGTGGACTATAGAGTCGAAAATAGGCCTTGGAAAGTTGTAAAAGGTTGCCAGATCAATTAAGAATGGGTCTAGATGCTTTTGAAGGGTAAATGTGCAACTTGAAACATCCTAGATTGGCTAAAAATGCAGTTTCAAAATGTCTGCGGTGGCGGACACTGTCCATGGACACGCTGTTATGCCGCATGATGACCTCAGGGAATGTTCGCGGTGGTGGATCCCATCAAGCGGGAGACGCAGGACGCATGCGGATGGATGTCTGAAAATGTCCACTGTCCGCGGACTAAAAGTGTGTCATGCTAGACCGGACATGTCAGAACACTGCGCGATCTCTGCGGATGCCCCTTTTTTCATGAACAAACACCTGAACAGTAGTATGCTCTGCGGTCTATTAATTTGGGTTACAAAAAGGAATGTATCACATAATAATATACCAGATATTTATAGTACAAAATACATATATAAGAAAGGGATAGGGGTATCGGAATGGGAAACATAAATGGGAGAATTTGGAATTTCTAGAAAGTCATCATCGGGGAGGGAGGGAGAGAAGGTTCATCAAACCGTCATTCATTTATATTTTGTGAGTTTGATTGGCATGATTCTGAGGGTGAGGTGAGCAGGTGCAAGTAGGACAGTGATAATCAGCATTTCTAATAACATTCTTTTAACATGCTTTAAAAGTTAAAGTCATTACTAAGTTCATCCAATTTTGCAGACACGATCATGATTTCATTTTGTACAATTGGGGATAGGGATTCTCTTTCTGATTGTTGGCATTCTCTGTAAGTAATTTGTGGTGTAGTTTCTTCAAGTAAAGCATGCACTATAAGAATAGAAGAGATTCTTACTTCAATGAGCTGCATATTAATCACATTTTTTGTTTATATTGAAAGGTGTTTTGTTAACTATTAGAGGTTTCATCATCACTCATTTCTTCTTTGGGAAAGTTTTCTTCTAGCCACTCAGGTTTGTTTGCCATTTCTGTCAAAATAACAAATTGTGATGTTTGCTTATGAGAAATGTTTATATAATGAATGGTAATAATAGAGAAATAAATACACTCTACTATTTGGTGAGAGGTTGTTTTGCAATGAGCTGCTGGTGTATCTCAATCTGTATCAAGAGTTGTAATGAACTGATCATATGATGTGTACAGTTATGGTTTGTGCTTTGTACATTCCATAATAGTGTGTGCTAACTGAAAACATAGTTTTTACATTTTGAAATGTTGAATTGTTTGTGTTGGTTGAATGGTGCAACATGTTCTGTTGTACACTGCACTTCTGGGTTTTGTTAATGCTACCCACTGTCCACGGACCTTCGTAATGTACACGGACTCTATAGCTGCTACATTGGGGGTGAGTATTAAATAAGGAACTTGTAGCAAACTAAGGGTGCACTTGTAAAAAACCTATGAAATTAAGTGATACAACTTGGTTAAAGGGATGTTATGGTTAAATTGCACTAATAAAAACCTATGAAATTCAGTGTAAAAACTTTGTTAAAGGGACGTTATGGTTAGGTTGCAATGAAAACCTGTGAAATTCAGTGAAAAAACACTTGCTGTTTAAAGGACGTTATGGTAACAAGTAAAAAGCGAAAAACCCCAGAAATGTGCCACTTACGGCAAGCTAAGCAACAATAACTTGCGCCACCACTGTGCATTGCTAAGACTCAGTGATGCCATCAATGACATTTGTGATGTCATCTTCGATGTCCTAGGCGTTAGTCTTAGTAGCGCGAGTTATGGTCTGGTTTCCCCGTGGACCAGAGCCTTTTGCTCTTTTAAAAGAATCTCAACCACTTTCTCCATCTCATAAAAGCCCTGCTCCCTTCTGGAATTATCACAGCAGATGTCCCGAAAACGATTATCATCCATCTCCTCAAACAAAATCACCTGAACCACTGATCTACCTCTCTCCAGCACTTCCCCAGAAGGACTGTCACACCTGAAAGACTAAAACCTCAACAATAACCATCAAATTAGCTCTGGCTCCTAGGCGGCACAGAATATTTTACTGCTTCACTCTTAACTTGCAAATGCTTTCAGATGATGGTGGAACGGGTGGCTTAACCCCACTCGACCTCCCTGTGACTTTCAATGTGGCAAGTCACTAAATCTTTTACTTTTAGAACTCATACTTTGGGATTTTAGCTTTTTGTTTTATTGTGACTAGACTATTGTCATGACACGACACACCACAGAGCACAAAGCCACCTCAAACAGTGCAGTGGCGAGGGCAGCGGCACAGGCTGTTCCCGATGTTCCCCCAATGCTCCTCAAGAACACAGGCTCAGGTAGAAGCTATGTCTCTAAGATCGTAGAGCTGTCTTAGTATTATACAGTCCAGAGCAAATGGGGTTAAATGTTTTCATGTTCCATGCTCTCTCCTTGTACTGTTTGCACACTACACATTAGTCACTAGTTTACTCGCTTCGCTTTTTAGTAATTTGTTTTTTTACTGAGTGGACATAGCTTCTACTTGAGCCTGTGTTCTTGTTCCTATTAAATTGTAGATATGGCAAAGTGTGAGGCTCGTGATCAAACGGCAATGATTTATCGGCTATCAGCTAAGAAAAGAAAAACAACTACTAAGAGTGGTGAGAAGGCAAAAACCGTAACAAATTTGACCAGACGAAGGAACGTGACTATAAATGTTCCCTCTAAGGGCCTCTTTACGAGTGTGGTGGTGTGGCCAAATACTGTGGGTAATGCAGTGGTTGCCACTGGCTTAATGCACCATGGGTTTTTCCTGAGGTAATTCCTCTGCCTTACTACCAAAAATCAGTCAAATCAGGAGAATTACTGCTGTCGGTTATTCTGCCAAAATCCCCATGGAGTCCTATGGACTCTAATACATGGGGACTAACACTGCCTACAACCAATAGTAATCTGACAGTAATTACGCCGGACCAAGTGACGGTTATGGTAAATCCATTTGGTGGTATTTCAGTAGATTTACTGCAAAAATACCACCACCCTTTAAATTAGTCTACAATACAAGCTGAATAGTCAATCCGTATCCAGGATATAACTGAGTCCATTCCAAATGACTTAGATGTTCTACTTCATGAAGTTGATACAATTGGCAAACTCTCTCGCACTGGTACTCGAGGGACACAGAGCCGAAACTGCTCTGCAGAAATATGTTCCTCAAAGTTCTCTAATCAACTAATAAACTCAGAAATATTTTAGCTAAATAACTTACTCAGACAGTCAGTCAATTTACTTCAGTTCAGATAGAACATACCCATAGATGTAATAACACCAAGAACAGTACAAAAACATGTTATAGTTTAAGAATCAATTGATATCATTCTAAAAACAGGATCACATATCAAGCAAGAGATTTAAAAAAAAAGATAAAACATACCAGAACATTTACTTAGAAGCGAACGTTGCCACGGGTATATGCACTTTAAGAATATAAACATACAGTCCATGCAGCCGACTTTATATTTGCGGGCACAACTCCATTAACTGAAGTGCGTAGTTTTGACAATACTACATCCTATGTAAATTCTTCCATGGAGCATAATATTCTGTAGACTGTAAACACACAGATTAAATGATCCCTATGCCTATAGGAAATACTGGTAGCCAATTAGTCAAAACGTGCATATATAATTTTAGAGACAATAAAGGCAATTTAAGGAGTCCCAACCTATAACTGATTTAGCAGCTTTTCGACAAGCAGTGTTTATCAGCATTGTTTATAAATTGAAGAAGACAGTGTTTAACTTTACTGCAGTCACTATTGCCGCTCACGAGCATAGTGCAGCATCAATGCAAAATGGTTCGACTTGAGGGACCACAACCGATATTGAACCAACCAATTTTAGGATTAGTTCTAGCATAACCTATTCCAATATAGGCAAGCCATATCCCACTTGTACACATTACAACCAATAGTCCAGGACCCCTAGGTCAAACAGGTAAATCTTTGCATCTTTGCACAACTAGGGTGTATGAACTCATGTGATTCTATGTCAACCTCAAGATATCAGTTTGAGCCTGTGCCCACTAAATTTGAGAAGCACCGCGTGATTACAATTGTATCTACTTTCTCGATCATCCAGGCTCTGCATATGTCATGAGACAAAGCCCAAGCTATTAGAGGAGACTCCACATTTAATAAATAGTAGATCACTGGACGGTATTGAACGCATGTATTGTTTTTAAACTCTAGAACCAATAACCTTGTTCTAAGAGACGCATGTGCAGGACAGAACAAAAGAAAATGTGGCACGTCCTGCACCTCTGCATGACACATGGAACAATTTGCCTCAACTTCCTGCATTGTTCTCTTGGACAGGAGTTTTATTAAAGCGCCTCATTGCGGTTTTCCAATCTCAATTCTCCTCCTTGTATCCTTGATAGTTTCTTACACAGGTGATAATGGTGTATTTTATTCCTTTAAAAATAAAATGAAACATACCTTCACAGCGCAGCCTGCCGCCATGCAGTACTGCTGTGCTCAAAGTCCCTTTTCAATGTTGATGATGTCACAGTCATCAACATTGAAAACGGAGTTCAAGCAAACCACCACAGCATGGCACTGGGCTGTGCGGTAAAGGTTTAGTTTATTTTTTTAATTAAAAAAACACCATTACACCCGTGTACGGAGCTACATGGGTGCTAATGGCAATATTAAACTCAGCGGTGGGTCGACTCTGCTGGTAACAGCACAGCTGCCCGCGTGAAGGTGCCCTTGCTTCGCTCAGGCCTTTACCTTGGGCAGTGGGCCGTTACTGACAGGGTCTGCCCGCTGCGTCAGTTTATATTGCCTCATTATTGCCTGCATGCTGGGCTCAGATCCGCTTTGCCTAATACATTGCTATAACAATAAACACAGAAATCAGTCAATCAATGAACCCCAAACTCTTCAAAGTCATACCTTAAGATTGGCTCTGATTTCCCCCTGATTATCAGGGGGGGGGTTATCTTAGATTGGTCACAGGTGAGGACTTACCTGTTGATATAGATGAAGATCGGGCCTTTGCAATCCCAAGCCCTTGTTTGGTTAACCAGACTTCCATCAATAGTGCTCTTGTACTTTGCAATGTATTGATAGATAATGGCTGTGGAGCTGTTAATGAGAGATTTCATTCTAAATCCGGTGCCTTTACATTTAATAATGGGTGGTCTCGAAGTATTATTGACTACATTTTAATTCCAATGTACTGGCTGAGTCATATCTCTGGGTTTGATATTATCCCCCGCTGTGGGATTGATCATAATCCTCTCCTCAATTGTTTATGGGGCGGCAGAGAGAATACATTCTCCAGTGATTTATACCCTCAACCTCTGGTGAAAGGAGCAGGAAATCGGCTACTTCATTGGAAGGCCCATGAGAAAGAGGAACTGTTAAACAGAGTGATTTGTATGAATGAAAATATCATTTCTACCTGTTATGATATGATATGGCATTTATAACGCACATATACCTGTTTGAGTGCTAATACTCCCCCAGTCTATAAATGAAGCTTTTGCATCTTTCTTTGTGGTAGATCTCTTTCCTCGGCTGGGGCCTCCCTCTGGAACAGCCTCCCTGAAACTTGAAGAGAACCATCTCCCATTCCGGAAGCACCTCAAAACGTTAATTTTTGCTTCTGTTTTCTCTCCTCCTCTCCCCTGCTGAACTCCTGGTTGAAACAGCACTGCTTACTTGGCCGGCCATCTGATCTCGGGCCCAGGTCCCCTCCACTGCCAGTTGCACACCTGCACTGCCTCCCTGGCAACCCCTGCACTTAGGGACTGTTTCTGTAGCCCTACAGCCCCCCTAGCACTTGACACCTGATGTCTGCACTTACCCTTACACTTGCCACCAGCTGGCCATCCTTCTCTTATTTTTTTTTATTTTTTATTTGATTTAATTGAAATTATGATCTCCTTTTGTTTCCATTTGCTTCTTAGCGTCATCCAAAATGTCTATTTATTCTATGTATCCCATGTACTGCACTGTCCCCTCCACACCTCCCATCATGCAGTTTTCCCCTTCTCCCCCTCCCCTGCACTTGCACAAGCTGAATGACACCTGTCCTAGTAGGATCGTTGGCTCTGTCTTCCCTCTGCTCCCCCTCCCCTGCCGCGGCACGCCTTGAAACACTTGTGTATAGGCGCATTATGAATGCCATATCATATCATATAATTTATTAGAAATTAAGGGGAGATCGTTATTATAAACACACTCCTTTAACCAGTTACATATAAATCTTGGCTATCGACTAAATGCAAAGCGAAGGAAAGAGGCCTTCTTGCAGCTCTTAAGACTGCTACCATTGAGGCAAATATTGTCAAATTGAGGAGAAAGCAATATAAGGCAGAAGTGGATAAATGGAGGGCAGAAATTGCAAAGGAACAATAGGAAGCTTTATGTCGGACTACTACTTCCCATGATAACATATCCTTTTGGAACATCTTCACAGAAAATTCAAAAAGGCTTGATCTGGGCCTCCCTAATTCCCCTGCAATCCATGTAGAAGAGGAGGAGGGAGTTAAGCATTTTTTCCTCTTATATGTCCCAGAACCCTATCCAGGTTCGGTGGGTAAAACAGGAATAATACAACTATGATTCCCCCGGAGCGTGAAACCCTGGAGCCCCTCACATCAAAAGATCTAGAGCTGGTCTTTAGATGCCAAAGAACACTGATGGGGCACCAAATGATTTATTTCACTCTCGAATTGCACTCTGGGCTCCCTTGTTGTATTTAATGCCCTCCTCTCAGAAGATCATAAACTGAGAGTTGGAAGATTGCCCCTATAGTACCAACTTATAAAAAGGGTCTGAAATCTCCCCCCTCCTCATATTGCCCCATTACCTTATTGGATGGGACGTTCCAAACTCCTTTTACGTGTCTTGCCCCACAGGCTGCAGGAATCTGTTAGGGATAGGAGTATTCTTTCCGACACCCAGCTGGCCGTTTGACCAGGTTTTGATACTGCTAACCAATGTTTACATCTGTTTCTCATCTTGGACACGTATGTTTATCTCCTGGGAACCTCTGTGTATGTAGCGTTTATGCATTTCACCATGTGGACAGGGGCCTTCCTTGGAGGGCTCTCCGTGAGATGGGAGTACCTGTCCCTTACTCCACTGTGCTGTTACAGCTCTGGGTAGCCTGGAGGATTGTTTAGATTAGGATTCTGATCTTTTTTGTAGGCCACTTTGTTGTTTATTACTTTGTAGAATGTCCCCTGAGGGAAAATGGTTCTTCAGCATAGCTTGAGAATCTTATTATCTGGACATTCATCTTTGGAGATGAGGTCACCAGGAGAAAAGCCCCATTGTGTACTGCCCCATGTCTGACACTTTGCTTTGGAAACATCTGTGTTAGATATAGATATACCCTAGTTCCTAGAGGCACATGGTCCAAAATATGTCATATCGGAATACTGAACACAACCATCTTTATGAAGCTAAATTCAACTGTGTCACATGTGTAATTAATCAGCCTTTCCGATGTTGGGTGTCTAATGTGTCCTTCTCCTTCTCTGGCTCTTCAACCATGAATACATCCCCTTGCTTAGTACAAATCCCTTGATGCCAAATGTACAACTCCACTGATGCATGGCTGCCATATACTGCTGGATAAATGAAAACTCACTGAAACGAAATAGTGGCAAAATGGGGGGCACAATCCATCATCCTAACCTCCAGGCTTTGCCTTTATCACTTTTGTATCTCAGACCCTCTACTCAACCATCTACCATGGTGAAGAGTTTTGTATTTCGGCTTGAAGCAAATCTCTCACAGTCCTTCCACATTATTGTATCAGAAGTCCTCCAAAGGCAGGTAATGTCAAAAACACCAAATTCCTTCAAAAAGGAGCATGCACCAAGCAAGAAGTAATGCTGTTTACTACAGTTCCAGACGCAGCTGTGAGGGCACAATTCAATCAGTGTTGGTGGCACCCACCGCGGCCAAACATTTGGTGGGACTAAGTCAGTTCCCTACAGCTGGACATATGTTACTCAAGGATGATTGGAGCAAGCCCTCTTGGCCCCATCTTGACCCCATCTGCCCATGGCCACCCTACATGACACCACAAATCTTCCCACACCACGCCACAATGACAAATATTTAATGACATAATTGTGCTGACCACTGGAATTGTTTTCACCTGCCAGTTGCCGGTTGTCATGCAACACATAAACCAACCTGGGTTTGGCAATGAAAAGACATTCACACGGCATGTAACCAATGAGGTGCCCTGCTGACATCTGCAAGGACACAAAACACTGATGCGCCCTTGGGGCACCAAAACTCTCCACCTGATTGGTCCCATCCCTGCTCACCCCCTCACCCCACAGCCCTCTTCCCAGGCACATCTGCCAAGGGGCGATTTGAACTGCTACCTCACTGTGATGTTCCTTCAATCTACCAGTATTTATGAATTAACTCTCTTCCTTCTTTCCCAGCGAGTGCCCAGGAGCCTGGCTCACTGACCTTAAAAGTATTGGCTGGTCCCATCTCCCAGCGACTACAGTCTCCTGGGAACCGTTGATTTGCAACATTTCTCTAGCGTGCTGCTGTGGCTAAGCGCTTGAGAAACTCATGTCTGCCCCAAACCCAAGTGGCTTACTTGCCTGTGGCCTACATATAAGGGTGGCATCTGTATAGGTCATATTACACTGTACTACTCCTGCTCCCCATTGCCCCTGCTCCAGTGTCTCCATCCCCCCAGCTCCTACCTGGTTGCCCCCACCCTTATTTTATCCTGTGAACTTCTCAAGCAGCACCTGCGCAAATGGGACATAAGTTACATGGTGCAGCTGTCAATGATGTTCCCCCCTTTAGGGATGCCCCCTCCCCTTACCCATCATTCCCAGAACTAATAAGTACACCCCCCTTGGCAGTGCTGTATTTGCACCTTTTGCTGCATTCCTGCTTTGATTGATCTATCAATTGACACAATTTTGCCCACCATGTTCTTACTGTTTGGGGACCCACAACCTTGTTACCATGCTCATGCCCCCCCCCCGTGTATTCCCCCAGTAATGTTTCAAGTACCATACAGTCTTGGCCAATGGTTGAGCATGCCACCCAAAAGGCATAATACTCCTCCACATTTGCAGGTGGCACTGTGAGCACCACATGTGTATTATAATCAGCTGCTTCAGCCCTGTTGACTTGCCCTCCTCCCCACCATTCTTCATTGACATTATATACTTCCTTCTTCCCTTTATACATTTACAATTTTGTAATATCAGCTGGCCTGCACAGAAAGTGATGAGCACCAGAACGAGGAGTGGCACAGTCACCTTGAACAACTTCGCGAACCATGTGAGGACACCAGAGAAGATGCACTGGAGCCAAGTGTCTGAGGCCACAGTCTGTGTTTCCTTTGTCACTCTTTCATGGAGAGTGCACATTACCTCAATGGCCTCAGTCAGTATTCCTTTGGTTGCATCATTTTCTGGTTCCATGATGCAGCATCTACAGCCAATTTTGTGGCACACACCACCCGCCATTGCTGTGAGCATGTCTAAAACACATCTGTTCTTCAGTGACACTACTCTTAATGCACATAGTTTTTCCCTCACTGCATTGAGCCCTTTCTTCATAGAAATTGCCAGCCGCATGAGCTTATTTTGGGTCACCTGCCGGCACTTTGCATTAATGGCTGTTGGATTATAATCATTATTATTAACACATAGTTTTATATTGCAACCCAAAATCGGGAGCAAAGGGGCTCTGTAGTGGTCGTGGAGCAAATAATTGGTAACATGCATTAACAAGTCATCACGTAAGGATTAGTAATAATTATCAATCAAATATATGTGGCTGGGGGAGTGCACAAGAAATCCGGAATATAGATTACACAAAGGTGTTGTTGAAAGAGCCAGGCCTTGAGTTATTTACTAAACTGAAGTAGATTTGGACCAGTCTGTATTGTCACAGGATGGATTTCCAGCGGAACGAACCATGAAATGAGAAGGACTGTTTCCTGGTTCACATCTTGCAAGCAGGTCCACCTATCACTCTGGAGTTGTTCTTACTGTGAGTTGACCATGTTCTGGCCAAGGTTTTTAGTTTGCATACCGTTTAGGCCAGTGTAATGGCTGTGCTTGTCCTGTAGGTTAGGTACATGGTTTTGAAGCAAATAATAGCTGGGAATGTGACCCAGTGTAATTTGAGGAAGGTGATGGTGATGTGATAAAATATCATGAAGCCCGTTATGAGGCAAGTCTGACACAGTGAGCTGAGTTGAAGGGGTGTGAGTAACAGGCTGGAACCCTGCAAAGCAGACATTACCCCTGTTAATATACAAGATCAATAGGCCTTAAATGACTGTTTGGAAGTCCTGAAGCGAGAGAGGAAAAGATTAATCTTGTGCAGTAGATAGTATTTAATTTCAAATAACCATTTTTAACCTTTAGATGCATGCAATCACAGGTTCATTAGAAATCAAACCACTTGTCACTAAATGCAGTATAGAGGCAATAGTTCCCCTGCATGGCCACTTCTGCCAGACAAAGGACAACAAAATGTATCTAACTACAGCACAATAAATACACACTCTGTATGTCCAAAACATTAAACACTGAAGCGTTCAGCAAACTCCTACATGTGCAAGGCCGAATCGTCAGCTTCATTATCCCAGGGGCAGATGGATTAAAAATGGATTTTCAAGGGATCGGACACTAGTCTAAGATGGCTGACCTGAAAGACCATTGTGATCATAGGATTTGAAAAATATCACATGACTCCTGGGTGAACAGGATGTCAAGGTTTGCATAACTTTATTTAAATTAGCAAATGAAATTACATATTGGATAATAGCCTGAGGAAACCCAAGTCACGGGTGGAACGTGTGGGGATTTTCTTGCTACCCGCGGCTATCGTTATGTACTTTGCCATGATTTTAACTGTCAGACCCAAGAAGGAGATGTTTGGTATGTTTGCACTTGTTAACTAATAAACTAACAGCTTTTATTCTGTGTTTTTTGTAGGCATTGTGGGCACGGGTTGTATTTCCGGTGTTGCAGGGTGTGTCTGCACTTTATTTTAGTTGGATAGCCTCGACCAATGATTATCCTCTTTTTGCATCACATATGCCTTACAGGATATGTGTGTTTATTTTGATTTGTGAGCATTCAAAGACAAAAACACATCTTTCTACTTACTAGAGCCTGAAAGATACATGCACTCAAAACTCTATGTTTCAGACCTGGCTCAATTCCCTGCATCATCACTTTACTGAAATGTGTGATCTTAGGCAAATCATTTTATCACAATGTGATTTATCTGTGAAAAGTAAAAATCAAAGGGGTGATTCTGTCCACATGGCACTCTAGAAATTGGGCAACAAAGACCAATTAAATGGCTCTGCTGCATGGTATAAATTAACATAACATATTTTGCTAATCACATATTATGTTTGCTTTCTGGTTTACTCATGACAATTTATTGTAATGTTGATTTGCATTATATCATCAAGTACCAAAGCCTCATATCCTGTAACATCATTTTATGTGATTTAAAACTGTTGTCAAGACATATGCAAATGAAGACCCCCTGCATGTCCTTTGTCACACGGCCCTCACAGATTATAGATCCTGCCTGGATATTGATAAAGGGCGTCATTTTGTACACACACTTGCCTTCATCCTTTCCAGTTGCAGCATCACACTAACATCTGTTGCGGTGGTCCCAGGAGGAGCATGTTGGATACCCCTTTGGGAATCCAGTGATATAATTGCTGGGAATAACATTGAGGGTGAATCAATATTTTTTTTAAAGCACTATCTAATATTTTTTTCCAAATATTCTAGGACTGCAGTGTGTTTATATAATAGCACCAGTCCTAAAATATGGTGGGGAGGGTGTTTAGTGCCTTTCAAAATATCGAGTCACCATCAATGTTATTTCCAGTGATTATATCACATACAACCGCCTTTTGAAAAACTGTTTTCTCAACAGCCTGTGTATTGAGAACATTTTAAATTCCGTCACATTTCTACTCCAAAATGTATGTATGTTAATAATGGATGTTTTTCCTATACACTGGAAAAACACTGTTGCACGCCATTATTTTCCGCAAAAAAGTATAAATACTGATATACACAGATGTTTTTATCTTGTGAAAACACTGCAAAAACGCCACTGAAATTGACAAAACATGAACACTGAAAACCAGAATCCCTAGTCACATTTCTAAGGATTTCTGTGGTTGTAATTGGTCCACGGGTGGGCAGGGTTCCTCTTGCAGATGTTTCCTTGTGATATGCATCAGGGGAGGTAGTCCTAATAAAAACATGAGATGGATGGAAGGTTTTGAATGAATCATAACCTCTTGCATTGCTCTGGGCAACCCTTCTGGGCCATTGTTTTCAGCCAGCCATGCCATTACACAATGGTAAAGACCATAGTCAAATTGGCAGTGCCGACCTCAAAAAGGGGCAGCCCATCCCGAAATACAAGGTCACATCCCTTCAGCACAAAACCACAAGCAAACCCAGACATGTTGAGGTGTGACCCGGCCTGATTAGCATATGTTGTTCCTCTTCCTTAATGCCCTAGCATGTTGAAAAATGATAATCTTGAGGGTTCTTAGTGCAAAGCAGCCAGTGGCTATTATTTATGAAAATCCCAGAGGGGGTGTCAATTGGCCTCCCAGCGAACCAGGGAGCTTGGAATGCAGGCTTTACCTCGGAATATTGACTGTGTTCTGAGCTCCCTGATCAGTGGGAGGCTGCCTTTTTTGGGCAGCTGGTAAGTAAACAGCGCGTATTTCGACCTGCCACCTACATTTCATCCCTCTGAGTCACTCCAAGCACCCTGGAAACCATGCCAGGCTGCTAATAGCAATAAACCCATCTGTGTGTGTGGGCATTACGGGACTTGGTAATGCCCTGCGGATTACATTAAGGCCTATTCGGGCCTGTAACTTAAGCACGAGGGAATTACTAGACCCAATAATGCCCCTGCATGTTAGGGTTTATTTCTTATTTTCAAAACTTCAAGCAATTGCCCTTCAGTTGTCCTTGAGGTATGCAAATGCCATGCGGGTTGTGACATGTCTTGTCTTTCACACTGACAGGAAGAAACCGAGCAGAACATGAATGTTCGATGTCCCTCATGTTTGTAACTTTATATCAATGTTTTTCTTTGGTTATGCCATTTTCCTTGTGTCAATCTCTGGTCAGCATTTTATTTTCTGAAATCCTAGTGTATGTCCTTGCATTGCCACATCAGTGGTGGTTTAGGGTTTCATTTCTAATACAGCATT
This sequence comes from Ambystoma mexicanum, assembly GCF_040938575.1. NCBI lineage: Eukaryota > Metazoa > Chordata > Amphibia > Caudata > Ambystomatidae > Ambystoma > Ambystoma mexicanum. Next base: position 1,445,416,297 of record NC_090934.1, on the reverse strand, counting down.
TGTACTGATCATTTTCCGTGTGTTGTGTTAATCGAGAGATTTAAATGGGAGGTTCTAATCCGGGATCCGCGCTTACAAACCGAATTCAGGTAGAGTATGAGGCGTGTTATAGAAAAAAAAAACAATTGAATTCATTAAATTAAATACATGTCATGTTGGTCGTTTTTCTACTGTAGTAGTTCTTTGACTAAACATTCTCTGAGCATGATTTGGATATAAGGTGTGTAGTAAGTGTGCGACAGGCAATGTTCACTTTTGGCCATTTTTGGAGCCAGTTTTGTTTGCTTGATTGGCGTAGTTTCTTGAGGTTGTTGTAGTCGTGGGGCTCTGACACTCTACGTGTTTGGTGACTACTTTCTAATTACATGCAGATTTCTACGTTCCTCAATTCAGTTATCATTTGGGAAGGGCAAGATTTCAGGCCTTAGCATCTGACCCAGAGCCACGATTCTTGTGTGGTCACACATTTGGGCAACTAGAGGTTTTCCCAGTTGGGCCCGATTATATTTGTGGAATTCAGTGAACACATGCTTAGTAAATGATACGATAAGAAACGTTATTTATAACGTGCTTTATAGCCAGAGGTTTCTAAGCGCAGACCCAGGAATCGAACCTGTGGTGCTCCACGTTGCTCCTGAGCTATCCTCCCGCGACTTAATGTGGATCTATTTCTATTGATCTTTTTTTTTTGCTGACATTGTTTTTGACAGAAAGTGGAATGAGACACCAATATTGCATAACCCCAACTTACTACATGTTTTGCTGAATATTTCAACAGAACGTTTCGACATATAAAAGATTCGACAAATAAAGGTCAATAAATCTACTTCTGTAGAAGGTAGTACATTGCCACACTTCTGCTTTTCAGAAGTCATCAGGTGTGCAGGGTATGGTATACAAGTTACTTTTCTGAATGCTCACATTGGCACATGGGCATCTGTACTGTATGCCTGCAGTTTGGATGCCTTGTTGCTTTGGTCTCTGAACCGGACCAGTAGCAGGCACTGTAACTGCAGAGGACTGTTCAGTATTTACAGGGATTCAGTGCCTGCAGTGAAACGGAATCAGACATCAGGCTAGGATCCTATTAATCAATGGCCTTTGCCATACACACGTAAGTGGAGGGAACTTTGATAAATGTGACCCTGAGCATTCGGTCTTATCGCTTTATGCTGTGTCAAGGGCACAGTGGAAGACACATACATCACTTTTCAGGCAGCCTGATGGCAGGAGATGTCCTTATGTGCCCCCCTTTAGTATGCACGCTTATAAAAATAGCCTTTTGGGCAGGGCTGTAAAAAGACGTTCATTTTAGGCACATTTCTCCCTTGTCTAAAGAAAATGACTCATTAAGGTTTGCAATGAGAAAGACCCTTTGTGATCAATTATCTTAAAATTTAGCAAAGGGCATACATTAAAGTTAGTTTCACATGGCATTCATTTGGAACCTCATTCTAGAATCCTCGAACTAGAAAGCAATAAGAGCCGTCATATGAATCTTACTTTCCTAATAGGGACAATGTTTTACTTAAGACCCAGCCTGATGTGAGTGCATAAAGTACAGGGTACCACTTGATATGGTCCCCTTGAGAGCAATGCAAGATGTAAAGTACCCACATGTAGTCCGTGGCCACTTTGCCTGTATTCAAATCCCTGATTCGCAACATATATTTATGTGGATCGGCAGAGTGTGTCTATGGGATGAATACCCCTGCAGCCATGCCATTTATCTACAAGTAAGAAGTCATGGCTGATGACTGTTTTAACTGGAGGGGCTTAAATGTACATGTCTAATATGCAGGAGCGACAGAGCAGTGAGGGAGTCCAAGCCAAAAAACTGGGGAGTTGTGAGGTTCTTCCACCAGAGACATTTTTTAAAATAATGTGTTAAAATGGTGTATTTTACAGCACTTTCTGTGATAAATTGGATAAAAAGCCACAGATTGTGCTATCAATTGTGTATGATAGCACATGAAAAAACTCAAAAGATGCAAGTCACCAACAGTGTACACTACCATTTTCCAATGCATTTTCTTTATGCCTTTTCCCACAACATCTGCCAGTATATAAAACATTTTTCATGCTGGCTGTGCCCATACATGTCCATGCATGCTGCACCAATATATGCCAGTATTACCATATAAATACTCCCACCCAGAAATGCATGCCATGTCATAAACAGCATGTATATTCAGACTGGCTATACCAAGATAGGACAGTTTCAGTAATCACACTTCTGTTTGCTTTTACCATTGATTCACAGTAAATGTACCTCAAGGGTAAAGCAAACATGATAAGGCTTATTACCTAACTAGACTGACCTACATTGAATGGAGGCCAGTTACAACACTTCTCATGTTTTCTTTATCCTTGATTAACAGTAACTATGCAAGGTCAAAGCACAAAAAAATGTTATTATGTGGCTAGACGGAATATATTCAAGGTAGGCCAGTTCTATCCACATAATAATAGCTTTCATGTTTGCCTTACCATTTATGAAAAGTAACTGTGTATCAAGGGGAAAGCAAACATACATGTTATTACCCGACTATACTGGCCTACATTAAATGTAGGACAATCTAGCCACATAATAACACCTGTCATTTTTGCTTTAGCCTTGATACACAGTAACTGTGCATTAAAGATAAAGCAAACTTAAGTCACATTGCTAGGCTAGACTGGCCTACATTCGATGCAGACATCTTTAGCCATGTAATGACCCTTCACTTACAATGTCTGCTTTACCCTTAATGCATAGTATTGTGCATCAAGGGTAAAGCAAAAAATGAATGCCATGTCACCAGTAACCTCCATCCTAGGGCTAAAACACATACACACACAAACACTTTCCCCCTTGCATTCACATGTCATTCATACAACTGCTTGCAGGCACGCATGAATAACACCAAACACCAACATACACACATACATGCAGGTATAAAATCCATAAATGCATACAAACATGCACATCACATTTTTTTTAAAATGTACCTTCCCGGTATGTACCCTCTGCACGCACCTGCACTGCAATGGGGAGGCCGGATGGCCCACCCCTCCTCTCTGCAATGCAAAACATGCTGACTGAGAGGAGAGGACTCCTCTCCTGTAATACAGCATGTCTGCAATGCTAGCACAATAACGAGAGGCATCAGGGTCAGTCTTACAATGCCCACCACCTCCCATTATAATGTTCTACCTTTGTTGCAGAGCCGAAATGGCTCTGCACCAAAGATACAAAAATTGCACAGCTGAGGACGCGCCCCTGCTCAGAGCCAGTCGTAAAGTCCCCTGTGCAAATAAAGCACACAATGGACTGTGCTACCTGACACTCAGGGGCAGTGACAGCCTGCCAATCAGGCAAGGGGGAGGCACCCCCATCAATAGTGGCAGGCTGTCACTGCAATTAAGATGTTGGGTGAGCCACACAGAGGTGGCCTGCACTAGGGTGACCAGACGTTACAGTTTTACCGGGACTGTCCCGGTATTTGGTGCTCTGTCCCCCTTTCCCAAGATTATGTTCCCATTAGAAACTGCAGTGGTCCCGTTTTTGTGTAGTAGGTATTCACAGCGACAGGCAGGAATGCAGAATCTCGCACAGAAGAAATGCTGCATTTTCCAACTTAAGATAGTGTTAGTTTGTAATAAATTAATTATAATATGTGTTTCTTTGAACAGTGATACTTAAACCCCCTTATTCTCCAAACACTACTGAAGTGTAATGCCTTGACAGCCACTTTCAATAGTTAGTCCTATTTTATGTTAGTTGCCCTGTCCTGTTTTTTTACCTTTTAAATCTGGTCACCCTACCTGTACCCACAAAGGCGGTAGCTTGCACCCAGAAAGGCGGTGGCTTGTTTTCAGGATTCTGTTCACGAAGGGCCACTGCACACATTTGCAGTGTTGGGCCTTAAAGCGCTTGTCACTGCAAATGCTATTTTCTCACCTGTTACTGAGTGAAAATGGTAATACAATGGATGCGTGCATATCGAGCATGAGTCTGCTATTCAGTGCTCGGAAATGCTGACAGTACCTAGATACCGAAGGAGGACCACACATTTTAGAAATAATCTCAGGAGCTGCTGAACATGAAAGTGGATTCCTCCGTGAGTCAGCAATATGAGTTTTTGTGTGGCAGCTACTTCTCTGGCACACACCTTGTATGCAGATGTTTTTGTTGAATTGAATCTGTTCCCACAAAGCCATTTGCACAGGCCGGCTCACTTTACTGAATTACCACACCTGCAGAATGCAGGGTTTCTGATTAATGGCATGAGCAAACTGCATACACAGTTTATGTTATGTTATTTTACTGCAATCTATACCACACAGCGCTTACATTTGGACAACCGCCAGGTGCCCTGGCAGATCCGAAAGAGAAAGTGGTGCATTAGGCTAGTGCTGAGAGGGGGCAAACGCAAGAATCTTGTGTACTTTGGCTTGAAAAAAGGTGTACTCTAATAACGAAGGGACTTTTTTTGTAAGAAAGCAATGTTTAATTAAGTAAAGTGAATGTTCCCTCCACACAACAGGTAAATTGTTCATGTAGAGTCAGAGGGTTGCATTTATATATACATTTATAAGAGCCCATGATAAGCACCAAACACCCTTATTTAAAGGTGCATTTGAAGGTACAATATTCATTACAAAATTGAAATAGATCTGTGAGGAGAAATATTCTAGAGTCAAATTTGGAGCAGCATTATTGTGTGTTTCTATGCTCTACATCGCAAGACCCCAGGGGCAAACATGTCTTTAGCACAGGCCTACATGCAATTCAATGCTAATAGTGATGTCAATAAAACATAAGGATTAGGTGCAGGAATCCACAAATGCCTAATGATAGTTGCCAGGCAAAACTAAATCCACATATATATCCTTGTCTATGCTCTCCTTTGCCCCATCATCCTTGTCCAAAGGTTTACATCCCATTGCACTACATTTGATTTGTAGTATTGGTCTAAGATCAACTTGTCATGGACGCGAGAACCACAAACATTAACATGGTGCATTAAGTGTCCTGGCTGAGCTCATTAGTTTGTCACATAGCTCAGTGACTTATAGATTTGCTGTTGTGATCTATGTTCTTTCTACAGGTGAAAGGGTCATATCTTGGCACTGTTGGGATGCACCTACAGTGTCCCAGCCAGGCTAAAAGGTTCAGGTTGAGAAACACCTATTAGTGTGCACGACAGGGTGAGCAGGTTGAGTTCTGCGCGGCAGAAGACAAATGCATTATTTGTAGTTAGTTTTGACAACTCATAGATACATCATATAACAACACAGAAAGAGCAACAAAGTATTAATTTTGTGGTTGCAGAGGTTATAGATGCGTAAGTGTATTATATGCCCAGTGTTTAGAAATAGTGCACAATGTTATGTTTTGAGCAAGGTGCTAGAAGGGAGCTGTAGTAGGTGGAGAGAGAAGATGGAGTCAGAAAGGTGTTGTGGTAAGAGCGGGGACAGCTGGTCGACATGGCAAGCATTCTGCTACATTGGATTTCAAGTCTTAGCACACGATGGACAGATTGAAGGCCCTGCTATGGAGCTACAGCTCTGTTTAGCTCAGTCTCAAGTCAAATCCCATTCACATCCTCTAAGAGAGAAGCCGAGATCAAAGGCACCTGCGCTTTGCAGATAAATGCTAAATGTATCCGGCTGCAGAGGTAGGGATGTGCCCTATTAAGGACAAATGCATGGGAACAGGGCAAGAGTTTTTGTGATACCCACAGGCAAAGCAAAGGTTTACGGCACTTCTGCCCACTCCAAATGAGTGGTCATGCCATTCAAATTACAAGTAGACGCATAACTAAAGATAAAAATCCCTGAAATTGTGCCCTGGTCACGTCATTACTATGTCACCTGGGGTCTAAAGGAGATAAGGCGGGAGCGTCGTCTTGAACGTACCGTGATTCGGGATAAGAGGAGCAGAGCTGATGCCAGTAAATTTAATACAAGGTCGGGGGTGCAGTATGTGTGTGTCGTGGCATCTGGTATAATGAGAAGCCCATTGTTTTATCAAAGCAGAGTTGACCTCACCAGTCTTTCTTAGAAAATGCTTGCGTCATAGGGGTGCACATCACCTCATGTTCAAGATTTTTTAGTGTATCAATACACCTGTTAGCCAATTAGGATTCAATAGTGACGATGTAGTGGCCACGTGCATAGAGTAATTGGCTTAGATAAGATGTGCCCAATTGGTCCAAAGACTATAGGGGGGGCATTAGTATTTCATATAAGTGGCAGCCAATGAGGGTGGTGGGATGACTTTGTAACTTGTGTATGGAAATGTGTGGTTTTCCTCGATATATCCTGTAAATACTTGGGCCGTGACAAGCTCCATGTCAGTTCGGTTCTACAGGACCGTCTGAGACCTTTGCATATAATACACCTGGTTTCCCTTGCAAAGCAGTGCAGTGGTTATTTGGCCGTTTTGGATTTTTTTATATCATACAGATTTTGGGTCAAGCCTACAGCAGGGTTCGCCCAGCCCTGCATGAGTCCATGTTTGATAAATTAAGTGACAAGAGTTACACTAAATGGCAAAAAATGAGGTGCCTAAAGGTCCAGTGTAAAACAAATAGTATTGTTATTAGTAGCAATACTATTATTAGTATAATTGTTGTTGTTATTATTGGCATCTCACTGGGGACAGTAGAACAGATTGGTGTTGTTTTCAACCTGCCAACCATTATACTATTTTCCTATCAAATGCTGTTGCCCAAATTAGAGCTACACTGGTGAATTGCTCAATACTCACGGCCTTCCAAGTGATTGCATCAATCTCAGGCTTCAAAGGTGAAGTGTGCACGACTGTGGACGCGGCATGCCCTGCTCGTCAGACCTCATTTGCGAGGGATGAATGCAGCTGCTATTTAGGTTCCATCCGTGGTGCACAATTAGATCTGTATGAATGCCATTAGTCATATGACCAGTGGGAGCTGGACTGAGTGCAGACAGCCATTTGGCAATGGTGACCATCCAAAGTATTTCAATGTCATCCATTTGACTTACCTGTTCAACATATAGTTACAGACCCAGACGACGGTGCTATCCAGTCACCACTCTGAGCGTGTTTAGGGGTATGTTAGCAAACATAATTACATCCTACACCTAGACATGCTGGCACTTCCGATAAGGCCAGATACCAATCTATTCCGAACAGATCCTCAACATGTAGAGTGTGATTTCAAATAGCGACTAGCATTTGACTTTCATTCTTGTCAGGCCATTTATTTAAAAACAGACACACTCAAATCTCTACAAAGCGGTTACTAATAATATGAGTCCTACCTTGCTGTGCTAGGATGCAGAGCATCAGCTATTAAAATTGAGGTTTGAAAAAAACATTTTGCAATCAGGGTCATTGTGACGAATCGGCTTCTGGGTTGCGAGTGGTCCAAGAGTGAATATATGATTCTAACCCATCAATCAGCCCCACACCTCTAATACACCAGGAGGGGTCCTAATAGATTGGAATGACAAGCAAATGATAAAACTTTTTGTCCAATTTTGGTAAGGTGGATGGAACAGAAGGCATATCTCCGTAAGGTTGCGGCTCGTGGCTTGGTTGTAACACAGCAACTATTATTACCCATTGATAAAAGGGACTGTCTAGTCAAGGTTTTATCTAAAATATCCACTTTATTTATATCACAACAGACAGTTCTACCAAAACTATGAAATACGACCCACCCTGTAAAGGAGTGCAGAGGACGGACATTTTCAAAGAAGGAAAAGGGATGTGCTCTGGATACTGACAGGAGGGTAGTTGGTATGCTTAGTAACCACAACTGTTTAAGCTTACTTGGCTTCAGCACAAAGGGAACTATGGGTCTTAATATGTCTCTAGGGGCCTACTTGGAGATACTGGTGGGCAGAACCGCAATATACTTTTTGCTGTAGGTGTTCTTGGTACCCAACAGGGTCGAGTTTACAGGCTTATGAGACAAAGTTTGAGATGGGAGTCAACTGCAGATATAAGGTGGCAAGACGGTTCCACGAGTGAAGCTTGACGAATGGCTGCAGGCTGGCCTACACAGTGTCTAAAGGTCAGGAAACATTTTCTCAGTGTTGATCAGTGGTTCTGAAGCACTGGCGAGACGTGTTGGATTTTATTAATCGACAGCGGTTTGAACAGTCAGGGTTGCCGTCAGTTGCAGTTTGAGGGACTTGAAAGGGTCAAGAATGTCCTTTAAGGTGGACCCTGGTAGATGCTTGTTGAGGCACTTCTCACAGCTTCTTCAATGGACTTGTGTTGTCCTTTAAGGTGACGGCCCACAGATGTGGAGTGTGTTGCAGGCAGCTGCCTTGTCCTTGATTGTAGGTTCAGAGACCTTCTGGAACTCCCTATTCAGTGAGCTTGCTGCAAAGCCTAGCAGGTGTACAGTAACCTCTCAACAACCAGACCAAAAAAAGGCTTGATTCAACCTTTTGTGAGAAGAGTGTTCATCCCCCACCCTCATTGGTTACCACCTATTTACATTCTAATAATTGCATTTAGACCCCAAGTTCATTGTCGTGTCTTCTCTGACTCCAACATCTTCACATGTGGGTTACGATCTCTTCACTTTGGGTCACTGTATAATTATTGGTTAAATTTCTGAAGATACTGCCCTGCCCTGAGGCCTCATCATGAGATGTGCACCTCGCCAGCAACATGAGCTCAGTGAATAACTTTGAGGTCAGTGTGGTCCTTGCAAATAATGCATCCCTTTCCTAATCCCAAACACACAGGCACCCCCATCAAGCCTCCCCGTTGTAATCTTGAAAACGTTGGCATCATCCTTTTCTCTCCCCGGTACAAATCACAGACTTTGCTGTCCTCTGACCCCCCCCCTCCGCCCCTTATAAGCTACCCCTCGCGCGTGGGCAAGCCTGGGTTTCCTGCAAGTCCCACTAATCAGTTGAAATATTTAAGGATTTAGGAGTTTTACACATAGGCATCTGGTAGTTCAAATGAGATGGCCATTCTCCTGTGGGGCACTAGTGTACTAAATCTTTGTTCATGTTTCGGCAGCTCAAGACCTCTGCCCTCGCTCCCAGGAGTTGGTCCTTCACAACCAGCCGCAGCCCTTACTCATGATGGCCCGCTCACATGCCTTTCTAATTTCACACAGCTTTAACAAAAGGTATCTGTGGGTGTGTTTGTGTTTCCTACCTTGCCAGGAGTGGAGGAAAAATATTCAAGTGCAAGGCGTTGTTATTTTGTGTGCCCAACACAGCCTGCAAGGATTCCAGCCTGCCTCCGGATATAGTGTGAAAGATCCCTTCTATAAGTATATTGTGCGCATGCAATGGATCCACCTAGCCTTCTAAGAAGCGTGTTAGTTATTTGTCTTGTAAAGTCCTATAATAAGCATGCCCTGTGCCATTTGCATATACCCGCAGGTCTCCCCCTGTATACACATATGCATTTCCTGCATATTAATACACTTTCCGACATCAGAATCACACGATTCCCCCGATGAATGCATCCTCCATTAACTAACCTCTTCTTCTCTCTCTCCCTATTCACTTCATCCTTAGGGATCCACACCCTACATACATGACGTAAGCTTTCCCCATCTCAGACATATTTGTCTGGGGTACCTGTGATGCATCCTCCATCACCTGCTAAATCATCCCAATGCTCTTTTTAATTCTCTGGGTCTGGTGGAGGTGAAATCATGGTCCCCAGGTAATGTATTGGTTGTTCAACTCTGACCATTCATTGGTTATTTGGGTCCTCCATATGATCTTGCCCATTATTTGTACCCAGTAGAGTTCTTCCTGCCCCCATAGTGACCATCATCATTGCACTGTTTGGGTTGGTCTTGGCACACCATTTGGCACCTGCAAAACAACACCAGCAGAGGCATAACCATCGGGACCAATATTTTCACCCCCGCTCCAAGCCATGTCGCCACCCACGAAAATAGTGTATCGAACCAATCATCAGCCTTGACCACTGCCTCGCTTTTCATGCCAGTCTTCATCTTGTGCAGGGCCCCTACGATATATGTCAGGGATCCATTTTCTGCATTGTTTTGGGGGGACATGTGTAGCAAGACAGTCCATTTTTTTACATAGGCCCCCATTCCACTGCCTTCAGAAGATCCAGGATGTACCAGTTTTGGATTGTCATTAAACAGATTGCCCTCAGCTCGCTCTTGATAGCGTTCAAGACTTGGTCAGTGTCATTTGCCAGCTTGATCATTTCCCACCGCACTATTTGCAGCCATTTGGTATGGAGTGCAGCCTGGATTCCTGGCATGAAAAGGGAAACGAAGAACACCCCTGTCTTAGTGTACAGGTGATATTTATCTGGAATTACTTTGAGCAGTTTGGATGAATCTTCTGACAAGTAATTGGACCTTTTCTTCCAAAATTTTCAGTGAATGTGTCCTCCTTTTCACCCACTGGGGTTGGGTCGGAACTTGATTCTCTGGGTGCATACCAGACTCGGATGCAATTGTTAGATGAGCTTCAGGCACCATAAGGATAGTTGGGTGCAGTGTTGTCAGTGCACAGGTGCCGTGCCAGGATGGTGGAAGATGCAGGTATGCTTGTGGCCACACACCCACTAGAGATCTATTAGTGCTGCTGTTCCTCTCACAAGGTCTGGAATGAACAGTGTTTTTATTACATTTGATATTCGTGCCCTCGAAAGCAAAACTCATATTCTTCTGCTGCTTGGACCTTCACTGGAACTTCTCATTTCTCAGTCTTTGTTAATTTTGAAACATAGGTGACCAATTGTGTGAAACAGTTCTTATTGATTTTCCAGATCACTTCTTCTCCGAACCCTGCTAACACCCCAGCCGCACAGCTCACCACAACCTTTTCCCATCTGTTTGACACAAATAACATTCCATCCAATTTTAGCATGGGTTGTGGCTTACATTGAGGGGTGTTTTCTTCTTTGGTACATTTTTCTTCATCCTTGACCATTAGTACAACTTCTACTTAGCCCCTGGAACAGACTGCATACCTGACACAGTGCCAGATGAACCAAACACTGGGATTCCGAGGATGACATTTTCTAGGAGAACTAGCATTTTGGGTGGCCCTGACACATGGGGGATAATGGAGCAGACATAACAGCTCCCGTTATACCTTTTTTGCCACCAAGCTCATATGGCTGTTCCACATGTTACTAAATTCTGGATGGTGCATCTCAGACATTGTATCAAGAACTACTCCTTTGTGCTGATTATACTCATTTTCTTTGCCAAATCCCATTTTAAACTGGAATTTTAACTGTGATAATAGTGTATCATGTGAGTGTGTGGCCTTAACACTCACTACAGTAGACATACAATCACCTGGCACTTGTCTGACCAGCCCTGTCTGCTGCCTTAAACTTGTCACTTGCTGGCTGCACTACCACTTTTGTTGCTTTTATTATTTATTTATTATTATTTATTCTGTTCTCCTTTTGCTTGGCACTTTCCACTTCTCCCTCCTTCCTTGCACTTTTCCTGTTCCCCTCCCCCATGCACCTGCACGTTCTCAATGTCACTGGGCCTAGTAAGATCATTGTTTTGTTCTCCCCTGTTCCCCTCCCTTGTCTTGTCATGCCCTGAAACACTTGTGTATAAACACGATAGACATAAAATATCAATTCAATTCAATCAGTAATTGTTTTAACATTAGAAAAAAATATTCTATTTCCCCATCCTACACTACAACCCCACACCCCCTTTATATGTCCTACCCACATAAACTCACTTGACAAATAAAAAAAGGTACCAAATAGAAATCCACATCCAAGATAACAAAGAACTGTAGCATAATGAGACCTAAAAAACACTGTACTGAAAGCAGAACAATTACATTGGGCCTCATTACGACTCTGGCGCTAATGGGTTAACGGCGCCGTAAAAGGCTGCAACGCCGTTAACCCATTAACGTCTGATTACGAGGTCCCTTTGCGGGACCCAACCTTAACGGCTGGTCTACACCAGCCGCTAAAGTAGGGACCCGCAAAGGGACCTTGGTGCTAAGTATGGTACCGCAATTTGCGGTATCGTACTTAGCGCCTTCCCCATTCCCATTGAGCCCTATGGGGCAAAAATGGGAATGGGGAAGGGCCATGGAGGAAGGGGGAATTACCGCCCCGCCAACCTTGTAATGGGGTGGTAATTCCCCCTTTCTCCATGGCGGAGTAAGTAAGTTACCAGCATGGACCATGGTGCTATTAGCACCATGGTTTTCCGACTGGGTCGTAATGAGGCCCATTGTGTACTATCAATTAAATAAAATCATGTTTGTATTAAAGGAAACACAATTACTGAAAAGAACAATATGTTACAGAAAATAAGAAGGCGTGAATGCTATACTCGACATGTGTACATATATACAAATTGAATCAACACTCAGTAATAGAAAAGTAGAAACCCCCCCTATAACAATGAAGGAGTATTCAAATCTCTTGTATCAGTCTTTGTATAAGTATTCAAGAAAATTACTCAGACAATATACTCATAGAAGGAAGTGATGTTTGGCATGCTCGCCGGACATCAGAAAGATGTACCCAATACTGCAGTTCCTTGACCGCAGGTGGAGTGGCATACACTACCATATAAGGTCTGTTATAGCGTGGTTCATTGCACCTGCAAACAATGTTTTTAATATACACAATGTCTCCCGGAAGCAGCCAGTGTGGTGGCGAGCTGGCAGAATCTGGTGCAACGCTGTTGTCCTTTTCCGTTAGCGGTGGCGCAATCTGTCAAGAAATATTATATGTACTTTCTTAACTCTGTCAAATAACATTTTAACTCTTCCCCTAGAATTAACGCAGCTCAGTGAGCATCAGATGTGCTATGCAGAGTGATAGTGGCATGTGCATATGTCCCCCATCACTATCTTGTGAGAGGAGAGGTAATGGTCCTTACAGGGCTGCGTCCTGAAACTGAAAGGTACCAAAGGTAAAACAATGAACCCAGTTTCTTCTAAGTGTGACACACAGCTTAGATAGCTTAGCCTTCAAGAGGCCATTCATCATCTCAAAAAGGCCTTTGGCCTGGGGATGGTAGATGGAGCATATCTTATGTTTAATCCCTAAAAGAGCCTTAATTTATTTAAACAGCTCATTAAAGAAGTGGGTGTCATTATCACTTTTAAGAGTTTTGTGCACTCCCCATCGAGGAAACACTTCTCTAACTAAAAATGTGAATGTCAATTTGGCATCTTGATGTGTGCATGCGCCAGACTCAATCTAATGGGAGAAATGACAGACCACCACTATGAGATAGCGAAAGTTGCTGCACCACTCTTCCATATCTGCAAAGTCAATATGGAGATCCTGAAATGGGCCAATTGGAAGGCGCAGTGTGCCCCTCAATGTCTTTAAGAGCTGGCCAGTATTGTATGTCTGTAAAACCACACATTCATATGGAAATACACTTAGTAGCTCTGGAATATTTAGCACATACCAGTCCTCCTGTATATCGGGAGCAATGTGCTGCTTAGACACATGTGAGTAGTAGTGAAATGCTACTAATGCCAATTCCATTTCCAATTCCTGGGGCATGACCACGTCCCCAGTCTCCACACAAGGTCTGTAGAGGACTGTGCACCCCCATCCTCCTCTGCCACAGTAATGTTTTACTCTGTGGTGCCTGGGCCTGTGATGCATTCACTTCAGAAATGGGTAACACAGTATACAGATCCTGTATTTTTAATTGCATACAAACAAGTGCTGGGTGTTCAGGGATATCTGACACTAGTAAATATGCTGCCAATTTTGTGACTGTGTCAGCTGCTTTGTTGCCAAGAGAAATGAAGTCCCCGCCTTTAGAATGGGTGGCACACTTGACAATTGCAGCAAGTGTTGACTGCAAGAGAGTGTGAATTAATCTTAGAGGGCTGCATGCTGCCCTGGGGATCCATAAGCTCTCTGAAACCCTCTTCTCATCCATCTTGACAATGCCAAATGTATGGTGGTCGTCATACATGCCGAGTCCAAATAAATTGTTACTCAGCATCACTGTGCTGCCTCTAGCACTTCAATGAGAGAAATTAGTTCTGCCGCCTGGGAAGAATAATGCCCCATTAGCCTTTATTGGACAAGGACTTCATACTCACCATCAACCAATTGAACCACTGCTGCCTGAGTATGTCGCTGAACAGTCAACAAAGAACACATCTCCATCATCTAGGGCATAGTTGTGTGCTTTATGAATGTAATCGTCCAGTCCTTCATGCATAACACAGTCATGAACATCATTATCTTCAGTAATGGGTTCTGTCAAAAAGGTGGCAAGTTTCACTGTCTTACAATGAAGAATGGGAATGGATGAGCTAGACAAGAGAGCTTCATATGCTGAGGTCCTCTGTGTCGTCAATTTGAATTTGGACCTCTCAAGTATTGCAAATACTGCATGATCTACGTATAGAGTCACTGAGCAACCTCTGACAATTGAGGTTGATTTGTAAACAACGAAAGCAGCTGACGCTAATGCTTGTTCACAGGGGAACTGTCCTTGCAAGACAGAATCTACCATACCACTATAGTACGCCAAAGGTTTAAAACCCATAGAGCTGTGTTGTCTCAGAACTGTCTTCATCATTTGGCCGTTGGAGTGGGAGAAAAGGCAACATTCTGTAGTATAATCAGAAGTTGCTAAAACAGGTGTGGTAAAAATTACATTTTTCAGTTCCTGAAAACTAGCGAGCATCTTGTCAGTCAAAATGATAGTATTTTTGTTTGTTGGGCTTCTTTAATGGACTACAGCAGCAGTATGATGAATAATCAAAAATCCATGCCCTGCAATTGTTAAACAACCCCAAGAATGATATGATATGATATGAAAGTTTATTTATATAAAACCAATACACAATGTGTTTCAAAGCGCTTCACAACAAGGGAGGGAACAAAGGAAAATACAAAATATTCTTACAGGTCATGAACAACAAGAATGTTAAATTAAATATTGTACTCAGCCTGGTGACATTTCAGATAATGCAAGTGCTAAGACACAGATAGGAAGGAAATGGGAACACACAGCGACTACCATACTTGGCCTGATGACATTTCTGGTAGAGCCGGAGAATTACAAAAGGTGAGGGAGAGGGGAGGAGAAAGAAGGAGAGGAACAAAAAAAGAGACTATGCCTGATGACATTTCTGGTTGTGCTGGAGGAGGGAGTTGGGAGGGGGTTAATGACAAGTAAGAGGGGAGACACAACAGTTGTGGTCCTATCCTACTAGGTCCAGGGACAATTCAGATAGAGTAAGTGCAAAGAAAAAAGTAAGGGAGGGGGAGGCGAGAGGGAAGGGGGAAAGGAGAGGAGAACAGAGAAGAAAAGATAGAAAAGAGCACAGAGGAGAGTGAGTACAGAGGTGGGTGGGGGCAACAGAGACATCATGGGTGGCCAAAGGGGACGTGGGGGCATATGAAGACATCATGGGTGGCCCAAGTGGGGTGAGGGGCATACAGAGACATCAGGGGTGCCAAAAGGGGGGTAGGGGCCATACAAATACATTACTGGGGACAAGAGGGTGGTTAGGGGCAAACAGAGACATCACAGTGGACAAGAAGGGGGTAGGGTCAAGCAGAGACATCACGGGGCAAGAGAGGAGTGGGTGGCAGACAGAGACATCACAGGGGCAAGAGGGGGGTGGAGGGCATACAGAGACATCATGGGGGGAGGAGGGGGTGGGGGTATCGGAGATATCACGGGGGCAAGAGAGTGGTGGGCGGCAAATGGAGACATCACAGGGGAATGTTTACATATTCTTAACAGTCACTAGCTGGGGCATGCCACTCACCACTGCTGCACGTTCTGGAGTCAGTCTCTTGACATTTACTGAAATCAATTGCCCTAAATACACCTCCTGCAGGCAATACTGCAACTTTGCTCTGTCCACCTTGTATCCTTTGTTGGCCAACAACCGCAATAATATGATATAATCTTCCCTACACAGTTTCTCAGTGTCACTACACACCAACAAACCATCCACATAATGAATGATAGTACTGGGCACTTGACTGTTACCCAAATCTTAATGCAGGACCTTGTTGAAAATACTGGGGGACTCAGAGTACCACACTGAGAGAATAGTATGTTGAAACCACCTCTCAGCAAATGTACACACAGTAAGATATTGAGAATCAGGATGTAATGGGACTGAGAAGAAAGCATTCTCCAGGTTCACAACAGTGAAGTGTGTGGCTGCGTGGGTATGTTACACAATATCATGGCAGGATTAGGAACCACAGGGAATTCTTCCTATGCTGCATCAATAAGGGGGCATACATCCTGAATCATTCCCCAACGTGCCCCCTTCAATTTCGTCACAGTGTAAATAGCCATATTACATGCAGAGTTGGACGGAACTATCATGCCCTGGTCTAAAATGGCCATAATTGTGTCTTAAATTCCTTCTTCAACTGCCTTGGAGAGAGGATACTGTTTTACTCTGTGTAACACTGCACCTGGTTTCAATGTAATATGAATTGGTGCACATCCTACATCATGAGGATTACTCAACCACAATTTGTCAGGCACCTGAGATAAATCTTCTTAGGCAAATAAAGGGGCACTCTCTACCGAAAACATTGGACATGGAATGTGTTGATACTGTATCATTCTTGCACATGGTTCATGCACTTGCAATATTATCTCTCCATCATTATCTCTGTTCTCAAAAAGGATCTCATCAGTTACATCTCTCAGGGGCCGGGTCTGGTCAATACACATCTTACCACAGAATCCCCTGTTTGGGTCTGTGGAGATCAACACAATCCTTTCCTTCGACACCAACACCCCTTTATTGTTGAGGATGATTGTAGTCCATGCAACAAGTTCTTGGGGCTGAGCAGGTCTGAACAAAAACTCTAAGGGCACATGCCAATACTGATTGACAACCTGCAACACCGCACTAAGAAGTACTGTGATCCCATAAATAAACAAATCCAGCGCCACTGATATACCTCTAGCCATTTCTTCACTGCCGAACACATGTATGATCAACATGACCCTCACGTAGCAGATACCGGTGGTTGAACACACCACACTCCTCTCAGTGAACGAGATGGTCATGTTAAGCTTACTTAAGATGTCCCTAAAAACAAATGAATGGGGATTGCAGTGGAAAAAAACTATGGGGCCTGTATTACTCTGTTGCCTATTTTAATGGGTAATTCTTCTGCGAAAGGAACCAATTGTACTGCACCAGAGAAGCTATGCATGAAAATTACCTCACCTGACAAAGCAAATCCTCCCTCACTAATGAACAGTTTTTTTGCACTTGTGGCCACCATGAAAATAAATGGTGTATTGCCTATCTCCATGCCCACCATGGGTTTCTCTTCTGGTATGGCAGTGACTGATAGAACTGGGCATGCTAAAGCTCTCTTTGGACTGTCCTAGTCCAGATATGTATTTACTCCTGGAAAAACGAATGGATTTCCTGCAACAACATTGGCCCCCTGGTAATGCATCACTCTGCCATTGAGCACCGCATTATCATTCTGCACTTGGCTGGCCTGCTGCTTCCCTGGGTGTACTGCATATGTTGGTGCACCACTAGGGCCTGGAGTTGGTGTAATGCTTACCTCTGGTGCCCTGCAGAAGTGCCTGGTCTGGACTGTATCGAAGTGTTGAGCTCACTGGTTAATTCTGCTATGGTGAATGCCCAAGACAATCCTTTCCCCACTGGCCGGCTGGTGAACCAAAGCCCAGGGTACAGTGAGGTTGGGAGGGACCTGGTAGAACTTGGAGCTACGGGTAAGATATGTTAGGGGGTCTGGATGAAGACATAAGGGTAAGTAAATACAGATATTCAGTACATGTTCCCCAGCTTTCTCCCCACCTGCCCCTTGTGTCTATATAGGTAGACTGGCTGGCGCGCTGATGGTGGTGCTCACAGTATTTGGATGAAGGAGGAGGTCCAGTGTTAACAGGTAAGCATCCGACTCCAGTTGCTTCACTGAGTGTAGTGGTCAAGGCCGGCTGCGACGCACTGGATGCTGAAGGTATGAAGATAAGTCTTTGTACAATGCTGCTCCGGAGGCTTTAGCATCTTTCATCACGGAGCGCCGCTTGTTTCATGTTGTTTGCTCTCGTCGAGGTGCAGACCTTGCGGAATGTTTTTGCTGGAATTGCTGCAGCGCGAAACAGAGCGAGGCAGCTGATAGCTTGTTCGGGTACGTTTGTGCTAAATCGGAACTCAGGTGGGAATTAGCTGTTAAATTCAGTCCCTTACTATTGTCTTTCTCTTCTTTCTCGTTTTCATGATCTGCGGTTGCTGTGGACCTTGATCGGCTGTGGTTCCAAATAAATATCAGGACAGAAGCTTGAAGCAGAACTCTTACAATGAAGTTCTCTGGTCTGTGGACTAAGATACAAGTGAGTATCAGTACAGAAGCTTGAAGCAGAACTCCTACGATGTTGTCTTCTAGTGAGTATTGGCTGCAAATAAGTCCGGACATACACCGCACGTGGAAGAACAGGAGCAGTAAGCATTACACTGCTCTGGTAGGTACCAGACGAAATGCTAAGCACAGGGTATGGCCCGGGGCATGGTTTTATAGCCCCGGGCCACGCCATGTTAACACTAGACCACAAGGGATGGCAGATCTTTTGGTCTGCCGGGGGCCATTTTAAGTTCCATAATGGGTTCTTTCTTGGCAGCCACATTGCTGTGGGTCAATGCAGCTTCTATCAAACACCTGCCCCAGCCCTCCACCTTGCATGTCCACCTTATCCCTATATTATCACGGGGAAATGTGCCCCTGGCCCTAACGCACATGCATTGTGCCCTTAATGGAATTGTGACAGTTGGCAGCTATGGAAATGACGGTGGGGGTGCAGGCAGGGTTATGGGCGGTGGCATGTAGCTGTTGGAGGCACTTGCATATAAGGCTGGGGAAATGGGCCAGGCCTCATTGTGGTATTGCTGCTGCTGTGGGTATGCAACTACTTGTCTACTCCTGCACTCGCTAGAAAAATGACCCATCCATCCAAATGTCCAACAATGTCCCGCTCCTCCTCCTCGTGGCCCCATACCTCTCAAACCACCTCATCCTCCCTGTGCACCTGAAAACCCCCCCTCCTCACTGACACCCCCCCTTGGTACTGAAGCCTGTACCCACCGTTTCAATCACATTCGCTTCCTCAGCCAGGCACCTCTCATACATCTGCTTGAACCATTCTGGGCTCTACCTGTCCTTCTGTCTTTACTGTCGTCATTGCCCTTTCCAGCGCAACTTTTGCTAACTTTTTCTGCACCAGTTTCACTTCCTCTATCTGTGCTCACTGAGCAGTTTCCTTCTCTTTTTCTTTCAACCATTTGCAATGGTGTACCATAATAGACTGTATTGTCGCCCATCCTTTAGC
Source organism: Ambystoma mexicanum (assembly GCF_040938575.1). NCBI lineage: Eukaryota > Metazoa > Chordata > Amphibia > Caudata > Ambystomatidae > Ambystoma > Ambystoma mexicanum. The sequence continues at coordinate 1,445,396,972 of NC_090934.1, read as the reverse complement.
TTCGATCCCCACTATCTTATCACAAGTCTTCTGCACTTCCTTTGGAAGTCCCCATCTCACCCCAAAATTGAAGAGCGGAACAGCCCATCCCAAGGGTCTCCTGTCTCTGCCCACCACATTTCCTGTATTTGCAAGCTATACTGTGCGGGGTCCTCATTATCCCACATTGTCCACTGCATTATTGACTGAAAACCAGGTGTATTTGGATATGTGAGCCACAGCGCGTCCATACTTGGGGCATTATGTCATTGAAATGAGCTCCATCATTGCTAACATCCCCTAACTTCACTCCCTGGTGCCCAGCTTTAATCCAAATGTCATCAGCCAGATCCCTCAATATTGAAAGAAACTTTTCAGATCCCCTACAGCCAGGGTCTTAGCAGCTGTTTGCTTCTCAAAGGGATATATCCACTGCTTCAGCAGTGAGAGACAGGAGTGCCTTTATTAAATTATTCTTGTCCATGTGGGCCCATTGTATATACTGGGCCCTTTCCGGCCCCTTATGCAATAATGAGAACTGTGCCCCTATCACCTTAGTCAGTTTCCTCATCCTCGCCAACAATCTTGTTGCCACTGCCATAGGCCCATACCTATTCCTGAACCTAGGTCACCAAAAACTCTCAACCCGCAGAGAAATCACAGGTGGCACTGCCTCCTCCTCCAACTCATACATGGTATCCCACTGCTCCTCCTCTACTCGCATGCGGTCATGGTCATCGTCATGATCCAAACTATCTGCCTGCCTCCTCCTTCTGACCTCCTTCTCCTTTTCTATATGCACACCCTTGATAGCAGTGCTATCTATTCGAAACAAAATGTCTCCCTCCCTCCATTCGTCAGTCCCTACAGGTGCATGTCGTCCATCCCATATACCTAACCTCAACCTGCTTAGTTCCTCTTCTGCCTTCCTCAATGCTTCTTCCAACTACTTCTGTGATTTCCTGTGTATTTCTTCCTGCACTCTAGCTCTGGCAGCTGCTGTCGCTATAGGGTTGGGGATGTTATGATATTGAGCCGGAGTTGAAGGTGGGGTTGCAATAGCGGGCAAAGGAACATAAGTAGGGTTGGTGTATCCTGAGGCAGCATGTGTGGAGTAACACCCCAGCGGGGAAAGAAACTGGTCTGTACCTGCGGAAAGTATGGGGGCAGGTGGTACTGGAACATTCGGGACAGTGGGCATGGTTGCGATCGGGATGCAAGTGGTGGGAAGCTTATCAACCATTTTAGGGTGATCGACAGGGACATCTTCCAAGTCTTCCACCATTTTCCACAATTCCAAAACTTCTTTCCTGTTATTCAACTTTTTTTCCTCTGTACCTAGCTGCCAAAAAAGTATGCATGTGACTCAAAACATCCATATTATGTGGTCTCTATTCCGGCCATGGTTTGCACATCCTTCCTTACATCTCTGCTAGCCATTCTTTATGGTACTTACAGATGTTCTCTCGATACAAAGCAAGACCTCTGCACATATACTCCAAGGAGGTTACCGGCTCCATTGTAGCTGCCCCTCTATCACCGTTATACAATACTTCTATAGGCAAAACCCTGAACTAGTGGGGCTGTTTTCACTGTTACTGCACTCTCCACTTCCTACAAATTCCCACTATTCATGTCCCACGCTTCCCCACACCACTGACACTCTCCCACTGTCCATGTAATTAGAGATTTACAGGGTAATTCATAGGAATTCGCACAAAAGTGGCGCACGCGACTGGCGCACAGCCAGTGCGAATGTCTGCGCCAGCCGCGTGCGCTAAAATCGATTTCCGCGCACAGCGTATTCATGGATTTTCGCATCTGAAACCAGCCGTGGCACAGCGTGGCGCAGCGACCCTGCAGCAGCGCCAGTTACGCCCCCAAGAACGCCCTCGCGCAAGGAAAAGCCTTCAAAATCCCCAAATAATCGCAAAGGGCTGCGCTATCCCTGGACCAGTTCACAGGGCTGGCAAACAGCAAACGCCAAGCGGGGAACGTGTATTTCAGTGGTTCGCGGGAAGTTCCACACGCGATTGTCCTGTGTACGTGTGCATCAGGGGTGCACGGGAAGTATCACACGCAAACTCAGCAGGGTACGTGTATTTCAGGGGTGCGCGGGAAGTATGACACGCGATTCCAGCAGGGTACGTGTATTACAGGGGTGCACGGGAAGTATCACACGCAAAAGCAGGAGGGTACGTGTATTTCAGGGGTGCGCGGGAAGTATCACACGCGATTCCAGCAGGGTACGTGTATTACAGGGGTGCACGGGAAGTATCACACGCAAAAGCAGCAGGTACGTGTATTTCAGGGGTGCGCGGGAAGTATCACATGCGATTCCATCAGGGTACGTGTATTACAGGGGTGCGCGGGAAGTATCACACGCAAAAGCAGCAGGGTACGTGTATTTCAGGGGTGCGCGGGAAGTATCACACGCAATTCCATCAGGGTACGTGTATTACAGGGGTGCGCGGGGAGCACCACACGTGAATTGCATGTGTGGGTCCTCCCAGGTGTTCCCTCTACACCCTCCACTGCCCCTGCAGGTGGCCCACACCACAGGGACCTACACTGCACATGTCCTGCAGGCACCTCATCCACCATGGCCATGCTCCCCAGCCAACCCACATGTCACCTTGCACTACTGCCCACCAACGCATGTCCCCCTGGACCCCCAGCCACCAGGGGCAGCCTCTACCAGGCCCCTACTCATGTCCCCTATCACCCCCACCCCCCAGCCACCAGGGGCAGCCTCCACCAGGCCCCCACCCATGTCTCCCACCACCCCCACCCCCCAGCCACCAGGGGCAGCGTCCACCAGGACCCCACTCATGTCTCCCTGCACCCTCACCCACCAGCAGTGCAGGGGCAGCCTCCACCAGGCCCCCACCCATGTCTACCACCACCCCCACCCCCCAGTAGTGCAGGGGCAGCCTCCACCAGGCCCCCACTCATGTCTCCCTGCACCCCCACCCCCCAGCCACCAGGGGCAGCCTCCACCAGGCCCCCACCCATGTCTACCACCACCCCCACCCCCCAGCCACCAGGGGCAGCCTCCACCAGGCCCCCACCCATGTCTCCCACCACCCCCACCCCCCAGCCACCAGGGGTAACCTCCACCAGGCCCCCACACATGTCCCCTATCACCCCCTCCCCCCAGCCACCAGGGGCAGCCTCCACCAGGCCCCCACTCATGTCTCCCTGCACCCCCACCCCCCAGCAGTGCAGGGGCAGCCTCCACCAGGCCCCCACCCATGTCTACCACCACCCCCACCCCCCAGCCACCAGGGGCAGCCTCCACCAGGCCCCCACTCATGTCCAACTCATGTCTCCCTGCACCCCCACCCCCCAGCAGTGCAGGGGCAGCCTCCACCAGGCCCCCACCCATGTCTCCCACCACCCCCACACCCCAGCCACCAGGGGCAACCTCCACCAGGCCCCCACATATGTCCCCTATCACCCCCACCCCCCAGCCACCAGGGGCAGCCTCCACTAGGCCCCCACTCATGTCTCCCTGCACCCCCACCCCCCAGCAGTGCAGGGGCAGTCTCCACCAGGCCCCCACTCATGTCTCCCTGCACCCCCACCCCCAGCCACCAAGGGCAGCCTCCACCAGGCCCCCACCCATGTCTACCACCACCCCCACCCCCCAGCCACCAGGGGCAGCCTCCACCAGGACCCCACTCATGTTCAACTCATGTCTCCCTGCACCCCCACCCCCCAGCAGTGCAGGGGCAGCCTCCACCAGGCCCCCACCCATGTCTACCACCACCCCCGCCCCCCAGCAGTGCAGGGGCAGCCTCCACCGTGCCCCCACCCATGTCTCCCAACACCCCCACCCCCCAGCCACCAGGGGCAGCCTCCACCAGGCCCCCACTCATGTCCCCTATCACCCCCACCACCCAGCCACCAGGGGCAGCCTCCACCAGGCCCCCACTCATGTCTCCCTGCACCCCCACCCCCCAGCAGTGAAGTGGCAGCCTCCACCAGGCCCCCGCTCATGTCTCCCACCACCCCCACCCCCCAGCAGCGCAGGGGCAGCCTCCACCAGGCCCCCACTCACGTCTCCCTGCACCCCCACCCCCCAGCAGTGCAGGGGCAGCCTCCACCAGGCCCCCACTCATGTCCCCTATCACCCCCACCCCCCAGGCACCAGGGGCAGCCTCCACCAGGCCCCCACTCATGTCCCCTATCACCCCCACCCCCCAGCCACCAGGGGCAGCCTCCACCAGGCCCCCACTCATGTCTCCTTGCACCCCCACACCCCAGCAGTGCAGGGGCAGCCTCCACCAGGCCCCCACCCATGCCATGTCTCCCACCACCCCCACCCCCCAGCCACCAGGGGCAGCCTCCACCAGGCCCCCACTCATGTCCCCTATCACCCCCACCCCCAGCCACCAGGGGCAGCCTCCACCAGGCCCCCACTCATGTCACCCTGCACCCCACCCCCCAGCAGTGCAGGGGCAGCCTCCACCAGGCCCCCACTCATGTCTCCCACCTCCCCCACCCCCCAACAGTGCAGGGGCAGCCTCCACCAGGCCCCCACTCATGTCTCCCTGCACCCCCACCCCCCAGCAGTCCAGGGGCAGCCTCCACCAGGCCCCCACCCATGTCGACCACCACCCCCACCCCCCAGCCACCAGGGGCAGCCTCCACCAGGCCCCCACTCATGTCCCCTGTCACCCCCACCCCCCAGCCAACAGGGGCAGCCTCCACAAGGCCCCCACTCATGTCTCCCTGCACCCGCACCCCCCAGCAGTGCAGGGGCAGCCTCCACCAGGCCCCCACCCATGTCTATCACCACCCCCGCCCCCCAGCAGTGCAGGGGCAGCCTCCACCAGGCCCCCACCCATGTCTCCCACCACCCCCACCCCCCAGCCACCAGGGGCAGCCTCCACCTGGCCCCCGCCCATGTCTACCACCGCCCCCACCCCCCAGCAGTGCAGGGGCAGCCTCCACCAGGCCCCCACTCTTGTCTACCACCACCCCCACCCCCCAGCCACCAGGGGCAACCTCCACCAGGCTCCCACCCATGTCTACCACCACCCCCGCCCCCCAGCAGTGCAGGTGCAGCCTCCACCAGGCCCCCACTCATGTCTCCCACCACCCCCACCCCCCAGCAGTGCAGGCGCAGCCTCCACCAGGCCCCCACTTATGTCTACCACCCCCCTCACCTCCCCCCCAGCCACCAGGGGCAGCCTCCACCAGGCCCCCACCCATGTCTCCCACCACCCCCACCCCCAGCCACCAGGGGCAGCCTCCACCAGGCCCCCGCTCATGTCCCCTATCACCCCCACCCCCAGCCACCAGGGGCAGCCTCCACCAGGCCCCCATTCATGTCTGCCTGCACCCCCACCCCCCAGCAGTGCAGGGGCAGCCTCCACCAGGCCCCCACCCATGTCTCCCACCACCCCCCAACCACCAGGAGCAGCCTCCACCAGGCCCCCACTCATGTCCCCTATCACCCCCACCCCCCAGCCACCAGGGGCAGCTTCCACCAGGCCCCCACTCATGTCTCCCTGCACCCCCACCCCCCAGCAGTGCAGGGGCAGCCTCCACCAGGCCCCCACTCATGTCCCCTATCACCCCCACCCCCCAGCCTCCGGGGGCAGCCTCCACCAGGCCCCCACTCATGTCCCCTATCGCCCCCACCCCCCAGCAACCAGGGGCAGCCTAAACCAGGCCCCCACTCATGTCTCCCTGCACCCCCACGCCCAGCAGTGCAGGGGCAGCCTCCACCAGGCCCCCACCCATGTCTCCCACCACCCCCACCCCCCAACCACCAGGGGCAGCCTCCACCAGGCCCCCACTCATGTCCCCTATCACCCCCACCCCCAGCCACCAGGGGCAGCCTCCACCAGGCCCCCACTCAGGTCTCCCTGCACCCCCACCCCCCAGCATTGCAGGGGCAGCCTCCACCAGGACCCCACTCATGTCTCCCTGCACCCCCACCCCCCAGCCACCAGGGGCAGCCTCCACCAGGCCCCCACCCATGTCTACCACAACCCCCACCCCCCAGCCACCAGGGGCAGCCTCCACCAGGCCCCCACTCATGTCCAACTCATGTCTCCCTGCACCCCCACCCCCCAGCAGTGCAGGGGCAGCCTCCACCAGGCCCCCACCCATGACTACCACCACCCCCGCCCCCCAGCAGTGCAGGGGCAGCCTCCACCGGGCCCCCACACATGTCTACCACCACCCCCACCCCCCAGCCACCAGGGGCAGCCTCCACCAGGCCCCCACCCATGTCTACCACCACTACCGCCCCTCAGCAGTGCAGGGGCAGCCTCCACCAGGCCCCCACTCGTGTCCCCTATCACCCCCACCCCCAGCCACCAGGGGCAGCCTCCACCAGGCCCCCACCCATGTCGACCACCACTACCGCCCCCCAGCAGTGCAGGGGCAGCCTCCACCAGGCCCCCACTCATGTCCCCTATCACCCCCACCACCCAGCCACCAGGGGCAGCCTCCACCAGGCCCCCACTCATGTCTCCCTGCACCCCCACCACCCAGCAGTGCAGGGGCAGCTTCCACCAGGCCCCCACTCATGTCTCCCACCACCCCCACCCCCCAGCAGTGCAGGGGGAGCCTCCACCAGGCCCCCACTCATGTCTACCACCACCCCCACCCCCAGCCACCAGGGGCAACCTCCACCAGGCCCCCACCCATGTCTACCACCACCCCCGGCCCCCAGCAGTGCAGGGGCAGCCTCCACCAGGCCCCCACTCATGTCTCCCACCACCCCCACCCCCCAGCAGTGCAGGCGCAGCCTCCACCAGGCCCCCACTTATGTCTAACACCCCCCCACCCCCCAGCCACCAGGGGCAGCCTCCACCAGGCCCCCACCCATGTCTCCCACCACCTCCACCCCCAGCCACCAGGGGCAGCCTCCACCAGGCCCCCACTCATGTCCCCTATCACCCCCACCCCCAGCCACCAGGGGCAGCCTCCACCAGGCCCCCACCCATGTCTCCCACCACCCCCACCCCCCAGCCACCAGGGGCAGCGTCCACCAGGACCCCACTCATGTCTCCCTGCACCCTCACCCACCAGCAGTGCAGGGGCAGCCTCCACCAGGCCCCCACCCATGTCTACCACCACCCCCACCCCCCAGTAGTGCAGGGGCAGCCTCCACCAGGCCCCCACTCATGTCTCCCTGCACCCCCACCCCCCAGCCACCAGGGGCAGCCTCCACCAGGCCCCGACCCATGTCTACCACCACCCCCACCCCCCAGCCACCAGGGGCAGCCTCCACCAGGCCCCCACCCATGTCTCCCACCACCCCCACCCCCCAGCCACCAGGGGTAACCTCCACCAGGCCCCCACACATGTCCCCTATCACCCCCTCCCCCCAGCCACCAGGGTCAGCCTCCACCAGGCCCCCACTCATGTCTCCCTGCACCCCCACCCCCCAGCAGTGCAGGGGCAGCCTCCACCAGGCCCCCACCCATGTCTACCACCACCCCCACCCCCCAGCCACCAGGGGCAGCCTCCACCAGGCCCCCACTCATGTCCAACTCATGTCTCCCTGCACCCCCACCCCCCAGCAGTGCAGGGGCAGCCTCCACCAGGCCCCCACCCATGTCTCCCACCACCCCCACACCCCAGCCACCAGGGGCAACCTCCACCAGGCCCCCACATATGTCCCCTATCACCCCCACCCCCCAGCCACCAGGGGCAGCCTCCACTAGGCCCCCACTCATGTCTCCCTGCACCCCCACCCCCCAGCAGTGCAGGGGCAGTCTCCACCAGGCCCCCACTCATGTCTCCCTGCACCCCCACCCCCAGCCACCAAGGGCAGCCTCCACCAGGCCCCCACCCATGTCTACCACCACCCCCACCCCCCAGCCACCAGGGGCAGCCTCCACCAGGACCCCACTCATGTTCAACTCATGTCTCCCTGCACCCCCACCCCCCCGCAGTGCAGGGGCAGCCTCCACCAGGCCCCCACCCATGTCTACCACCACCCCCGCCCCCCAGCAGTGCAGGGGCAGCCTCCACCGTGCCCCCACCCATGTCTCCCACCACCCCCACCCCCCAGCCACCAGGGGCAGCCTCCACCAGGCCCCCACTCATGTCCCCTATCACCCCCACCACCCAGCCACCAGGGGCAGCCTCCACCAGGCCCCCACTCATGTCTCCCTGCACCCCCACCCCCCAGCAGTGAAGTGGCAGCCTCCACCAGGCCCCCGCTCATGTCTCCCACCACCCCCACCCCCCAGCAGTGCAGGGGCAGCCTCCACCAGGCCCCCACTCACGTCTCCCTGCACCCCCACCCCCCAGCAGTGCAGGGGCAGCCTCCACCAGGCCCCCACTCATGTCCCCTATCACCCCCACCCCCCAGGCACCAGGGGCAGCCTCCACCAGGCCCCCACTCATGTCCCCTATCACCCCCACCCCCCAGCCACCAGGGGCAGCCTCCACCAGGCCCCCACTCATGTCTCCTTGCACCCCCACACCCCAGCAGTGCAGGGGCAGCCTCCACCAGGCCCCCACCCATGCCATGTCTCCCACCACCCCCACCCCCCAGCCACCAGGGGCAGCCTCCACCAGGCCCCCACTCATGTCCCCTATCACCCCCACCCCCAGCCACCAGGGGCAGCCTCCACCAGGCCCCCACTCATGTCACCCTGCAGCCCACCCCCCAGCAGTGCAGGGGCAGCCTCCACCAGGCCCCCACTCATGTCTCCCACCTCCCCCACCCCCCAACAGTGCAGGGGCAGCCTCCACCAGGCCCCCACTCATGTCTCCCTGCACCCCCACCCCCCAGCAGTGCAGGGGCAGCCTCCACCAGGCCCCCACCCATGTCGACCACCACCCCCACCCCCCAGCCACCAGGGGCAGCCTCCACCAGGCCCCCACTCATGTCCCCTGTCACCCCCACCCCCCAGCCAACAGGGGCAGCCTCCACCAGGCCCCCACTCATGTCTCCCTGCACCCGCACCCCCCAGCAGTGCAGGGGCAGCCTCCACCAGGCCCCCACCCATGTCTATCACCACCCCCGCCCCCCAGCAGTGCAGGGGCAGCCTCCACCAGGCCCCCACCCATGTCTCCCACCACCCCCACCCCCCAGCCACCAGGGGCAGCCTCCACCTGGCCCCCACCCATGTCTACCACCGCCCCCACCCCCCAGCAGTGCAGGGGCAGCCTCCACCAGGCCCCCACTCATGTCTACCACCACCCCCACCCCCCAGCCACCAGGGGCAACCTCCACCAGGCTCCCACCCATGTCTACCACCACCCCCGCCCCCCAGCAGTGCAGGTGCAGCCTCCACCAGGCCCCCACTCATGTCTCCCACCACCCCCACCCCCCAGCAGTGCAGGCGCAGCCTCCACCAGGCCCCCACTTATGTCTCCCACCACCCCCACCCCCAGCCACCAGGGGCAACCTCCACCAGGCCCCCACCCATGTCTACCACCACCCCCGGCCCCCAGCAGTGCAGGGGCAGCCTCCACCAGGCCCCCACTCATGTCTCCCTGCACCCGCACCCCCCAGCAGTGCAGGGGCAGCCTCCACCAGGCCCCCACCCATGTCTATCACCACCCCCGCCCCCCAGCAGTGCAGGGGCAGCCTCCACCAGGCCCCCACCCATGTCTCCCACCACCCCCACCCCCCAGCCACCAGGGGCAGCCTCCACCTGGCCCCCACCCATGTCTACCACCGCCCCCACCCCCCAGCAGTGCAGGGGCAGCCTCCACCAGGCCCCCACTCATGTCTACCACCACCCCCACCCCCCAGCCACCAGGGGCAACCTCCACCAGGCTCCCACCCATGTCTACCACCACCCCCGCCCCCCAGCAGTGCAGGTGCAGCCTCCACCAGGCCCCCACTCATGTCTCCCACCACCCCCACCCCCCAGCAGTGCAGGGGGAGCCTCCACCAGGCCCCCACTCATGTCTACCACCACCCCCACCCCCAGCCACCAGGGGCAACCTCCACCAGGCCCCCACCCATGTCTACCACCACCCCCGGCCCCCAGCAGTGCAGGGGCAGCCTCCACCAGGCCCCCACTTATGTCTAACACCCCCCCACCCCCCAGCCACCAGGGGCAGCCTCCACCAGGCCCCCACCCATGTCTCCCACCACCTCCACCCCCAGCCACCAGGGGCAGCCTCCACCAGGCCCCCACTCATGTCCCCTATCACCCCCACCCCCAGCCACCAGGGGCAGCCTCCACCAGGCCCCCACCCATGTCTCCCACCACCCCCACCCCCCAGCCACCAGGGGCAGCGTCCACCAGGACCCCACTCATGTCTCCCTGCACCCTCACCCACCAGCAGTGCAGGGGCAGCCTCCACCAGGCCCCCACCCATGTCTACCACCACCCCCACCCCCCAGTAGTGCAGGGGCAGCCTCCACCAGGCCCCCACTCATGTCTCCCTGCACCCCCACCCCCCAGCCACCAGGGGCAGCCTCCACCAGGCCCCGACCCATGTCTACCACCACCCCCACCCCCCAGCCACCAGGGGCAGCCTCCACCAGGCCCCCACCCATGTCTCCCACCACCCCCACCCCCCAGCCACCAGGGGTAACCTCCACCAGGCCCCCACACATGTCCCCTATCACCCCCTCCCCCCAGCCACCAGGGGCAGCCTCCACCAGGCCCCCACTCATGTCTCCCTGCACCCCCACCCCCCAGCAGTGCAGGGGCAGCCTCCACCAGGCCCCCACCCATGTCTACCACCACCCCCACCCCCCAGCCACAAGGGGCAGCCTCCACCAGGCCCCCACTCATGTCCAACTCATGTCTCCCTGCACCCCCACCCCCCAGCAGTGCAGGGGCAGCCTCCACCAGGCCCCCACCCATGTCTCCCACCACCCCCACACCCCAGCCACCAGGGGCAACCTCCACCAGGCCCCCACATATGTCCCCTATCACCCCCACCCCCCAGCCACCAGGGGCAGCCTCCACTAGGCCCCCACTCATGTCTCCCTGCACCCCCACCCCCCAGCAGTGCAGGGGCAGTCTCCACCAGGCCCCCACTCATGTCTCCCTGCACCCCCACCCCCAGCCACCAAGGGCAGCCTCCACCAGGCCCCCACCCATGTCTACCACCACCCCCACCCCCCAGCCACCAGGGGCAGCCTCCACCAGGACCCCACTCATGTTCAACTCATGTCTCCCTGCACCCCCACCCCCCAGCAGTGCAGGGGCAGCCTCCACCAGGCCCCCACCCATGTCTACCACCACCCCCGCCCCCCAGCAGTGCAGGGGCAGCCTCCACCGTGCCCCCACCCATGTCTCCCACCACCCCCACCCCCCAGCCACCAGGGGCAGCCTCCACCAGGCCCCCACTCATGTCCCCTATCACCCCCACCACCCAGCCACCAGGGGCAGCCTCCACCAGGCCCCCACTCATGTCTCCCTGCACCCCCACCACCCAGCAGTGAAGTGGCAGCCTCCACCAGGCCCCCGCTCATGTCTCCCACCACCCCCACCCCCCAGCAGTGCAGGGGCAGCCTCCACCAGGCCCCCACTCACGTCTCCCTGCACCCCCACCCCCCAGCAGTGCAGGGGCAGCCTCCACCAGGCCCCCACTCATGTCCCCTATCACCCCCACCCCCCAGGCACCAGGGGCAGCCTCCACCAGGCCCCCACTCATGTCCCCTATCACCCCCACCCCCCAGCCACCAGGGGCAGCCTCCACCAGGCCCCCACTCATGTCTCCTTGCACCCCCACACCCCAGCAGTGCAGGGGCAGCCTCCACCAGGCCCCCACCCATGCCATGTCTCCCACCACCCCCACCCCCCAGCCACCAGGGGCAGCCTCCACCAGGCCCCCACTCATGTCCCCTATCACCCCCACCCCCAGCCACCAGGGGCAGCCTCCACCAGGCCCCCACTCATGTCACCCTGCAGCCCACCCCCCAGCAGTGCAGGGGCAGCCTCCACCAGGCCCCCACTCATGTCTCCCACCTCCCCCACCCCCCAACAGTGCAGGGGCAGCCTCCACCAGGCCCCCACTCATGTCTCCCTGCACCCCCACCCCCCAGCAGTGCAGGGGCAGCCTCCACCAGGCCCCCACCCATGTCGACCACCACCCCCACCCCCCAGCCACCAGGGGCAGCCTCCACCAGGCCCCCACTCATGTCCCCTGTCACCCCCACCCCCCAGCCAACAGGGGCAGCCTCCACCAGGCCCCCACTCATGTCTCCCTGCACCCGCACCCCCCAGCAGTGCAGGGGCAGCCTCCACCAGGCCCCCACCCATGTCTATCACCACCCCCGCCCCCCAGCAGTGCAGGGGCAGCCTCCACCAGGCCCCCACCCATGTCTCCCACCACCCCCACCCCCCAGCCACCAGGGGCAGCCTCCACCTGGCCCCCACCCATGTCTACCACCGCCCCCACCCCCCAGCAGTGCAGGGGCAGCCTCCACCAGGCCCCCACTCATGTCTACCACCACCCCCACCCCCCAGCCACCAGGGGCAACCTCCACCAGGCTCCCACCCATGTCTACCACCACCCCCGCCCCCCAGCAGTGCAGGTGCAGCCTCCACCAGGCCCCCACTCATGTCTCCCACCACCCCCACCCCCCAGCAGTGCAGGCGCAGCCTCCACCAGGCCCCCACTTATGTCTACCACCCCCTCACCTCCCCCCCAGCCACCAGGGGCAGCCTCCACCAGGCCCCCACCCATGTCTCCCACCACCCCCACCCCCAGCCACCAGGGGCAGCCTCCACCAGGCCCCCGCTCATGTCCCCTATCACACCCACCCCCAGCCACCAGGGGCAGCCTCCACCAGGCCCCCATTCATGTCTGCCTGCACTCCCACCCCCCAGCAGTGCAGGGGCAGCCTCCACCAGGCCCCCACCCATGTCTCCCACCACCCCCCAACCACCAGGAGCAGCCTCCACCAGGCCCCCACTCATGTCCCCTATCACCCCCACCCCCCAGCCACCAGGGGCAGCTTCCACCAGGCCCCCACTCATGTCTCCCTGCACCCCCACCCCCCAGCAGTGCAGGGGCAGCCTCCACCAGGCCCCCACTCATGTCCCCTATCACCCCCACCCCCCAGCCTCCGGGGGCAGCCTCCACCAGGCCCCCACTTATGTCCCCTATTGCCCCCACCCCCCAGCAACCAGGGGCAGCCTCCACCAGGCCCCCACTCATGTCTCCCTGCACCCCCACGCCCAGCAGTGCAGGGGCAGCCTCCACCAGGCCCCCACCCATGTCTCCCACCACCCCCACCCCCCAACCACCAGGGGCAGCCTCCACCAGGCCCCCACTCATGTCCCCTATCACCCCCACCCCCAGCCACCAGGGGCAGCCTCCACCAGGCCCCCACTCATGTCTCCCTGCACCCCCACCCCCCAGCATTGCAGGGGCAGCCTCCACCAGGCCCCCACTCATGTCTCCCTGCACCCCCACCCCCCAGCCACCAGGGGCAGCCTCCACCAGGCCCCCACCCATGTCTACCACAACCCCCACCCCCCAGCCACCAGGGGCAGCCTCCACCAGGCCCCCACTCATGTCCAACTCATGTCTCCCTGCACCCCCACCCCCCAGCAGTGCAGGGGCAGCCTCCACCAGGCCCCCACCCATGACTACCACCACCCCCGCCCCCCAGCAGTGCAGGGGCAGCCTCCACCGGGCCCCCACACATGTCTACCACCACCCCCACCCCCCAGCCACCAGGGGCAGCCTCCACCAGGCCCCCACCCATGTCTACCACCACTACCGCCCCTCAGCAGTGCAGGGGCAGCCTCCACCAGGCCCCCACTCATGTCCCCTATCACCCCCACCCCCAGCCACCAGGGGCAGCCTCCACCAGGCCCCCACCCATGTCTACCACCACTACCGCCCCCCAGCAGTGCAGGGGCAGCCTCCACCAGGCCCCCACTCATGTCCCCTATCACCCCCACCACCCAGCCACCAGGGGCAGCCTCCACCAGGCCCCCACTCATGTCTCCCTGCTCCCCCACCCCCCAGCAGTGCAGGGGCAGCTTCCAACAGGCCCCCACTCATGTCTCCCACCACCCCCACCCCCCAGCAGTGCAGGGGGAGCCTCCACCAGGCCCCCACTCATGTCTACCACCACCCCCACCCCCAGCCACCAGGGGCAACCTCCACCAGGCCCCCACCCATGTCTACCACCACCCCCGGCCCCCAGCAGTGCAGGGGCAGCCTCCACCAGGCCCCCACTCATGTCTCCCACCACCCCCACCCCCCAGCAGTGCAGGCGCAGCCTCCACCAGGCCCCCACTTATGTCTACCACCCCCCCACCCCCCCAGCCACCAGGGGCAGCCTCCACCAGGCCCCCACCCATGTCTCCCACCACCTCCACCCCCAGCCACCAGGGGCAGCCTCCACCAGGCCCCCACTCATGTCCCCTATCACCCCCACCCCCAGCCACCAGGGGAAGCCTCCACCAGGCCCCCACTCATGTCTCCCTGCACCCCCACCCCCCAGCAGTGCAGGGGCAGCCTCCACCAGGCCCCCACTCATGTCCCCTATCACCCCCACCCCCCAGCCTCCGGGGGCAGCCTCCACCAGGCCCCCACTCATGTCCCCTATCGCCCCCACCCCCCAGCCACCAGGGGCAGCCTGCACCAGGCCCCCACTCATGTCTCCCTGCACCCCCACCCCCAGCAGTGCAGGGGCAGCCTCCACCAGGCCCCCACCCATGTCTCCCACCACCCCCACCCCCCAACCACCAGGGGCAGCCTCCACCAGGACCTCACTCATGTCTCCCACCACCCCCAACCACCAGGAGCAGCCTCCACCAGGCCCCCACTCATGTCCCCTATCACCCCCACCCCCCAGCCACCAGGGGCAGCTTCCACCAGGCCCCCACTCATGTCTCTCTGCACCCCCACCCCCCAGCAGTGCAGGGGCAGCCTCCACCAGGCCCCCACTCATGTCCCCTATCACCCCCACCCCCCAGCCTCCGGGGGCAGCCTCCACCAGGCCCCCACTCATGTCCCCTATCGCCCCCACCCCCCAGCAACCAGGGGAAGCCTCCACCAGGCCCCCACTCATGTCTCCCTGCACCCCCACGCCCAGCAGTGCAGGGGCAGCCTCCACCAGGCCCCCACCCATGTCTCCCACCACCCCCACCCCCCAACCACCAGGGGCAGCCTCCACCAGGCCCCCACTCATGTCCCCTATCACCCCCACCCCCAGCCACCAGGGGCAGCCTCCACCAGGCCCCCACTCATGTCTCCCTGCACCCCCACCCCCCAGCATTGCAGGGGCAGCCTCCACCAGGCCTCCACTCATGTCTCCCTGCACCCCCACCCCCCAGCCACCAGGGGCAGCCTCCACCAGGCCCCCACCCATGTCTACCACAACCCCCACCCCCCAGCCACCAGGGGCAGCCTCCACCAGGCCCCCACTCATGTCCAACTCATGTCTCCCTGCACCCCCACCCCCCAGCAGTGCAGGGGCAGCCTCCACCAGGCCCCCACCCATGACTACCACCACCCCCGCCCCCCAGCAGTGCAGGGGCAGCCTCCACCGGGCCCCCACACATGTCTACCACCACCCCCACCCCCCAGCCACCAGGGGCAGCCTCCACCAGGCCCCCACCCATGTCTACCACCACTACTGCCCCCCAGCAGTGCAGGGGCAGCCTCCACCAGGCCCCCACTCATGTCCCCTATCACCCCCACCCCCAGCCACCAGGGGCAGCCTCCACCAGGCCCCCACCCATGTCTACCACCACTACCGCCCCCCAGCAGTGCAGGGGCAGCCTCCACCAGGCCCCCACTCATGTCCCCTATCACCCCCACCACCCAGCCACCAGGGGCAGCCTCCACCAGGCCCCCACTCATGTCTCCCTGCACCCCCACCCCCCAGCAGTGCAGGGGCAGCTTCCACCAGGCCCCCACTCATGTCTCCCACCACCCCCACCCCCCAGCAGTGCAGGGGCAGCCTCCACCAGGCCCCCACTCATGTCTACCACCACCCCCACCCCCAGCCACCAGGGGCAACCTCCACCAGGCCCCCACCCATGTCTACCACCACCCCCGCCCCCCAGCAGTGCAGTGGCAGCCTCCACCAGGCCCCCACTCATGTCTCCCACCACCCCCACCCCCCAGCAGTGCAGGTGCAGCCTCCACCAGGCCCCCACTTATGTCTACCACCCCCCCACCCCCCCAGCCACCAGGGGCAGCCTCCACCAGGCCCCCACCCATGTCTCCCACCACCCCCACCCCCAGCCACCAGGGGCAGCCTCCACCAGGCCCCCACTCATGTCCCCTATCACCCCCACCCCCAGCCACCAGGGGCAGCCTCCACCAGGCCCCCACTCATGTCTCCCTGCACCCCCACCCCCCAGCAGTGCAGGGGCAGCCTCCACCAGGCCCCCACCCATGTCTCCCACCACCCCCCAGCCACCAGGAGCAGCCTCCACCAGGCCCCCACTCATGTCCCCTATCACCCTCACCCCCCAGCCACCAGGGGCAGCTTCCACCAGGCCCCCACTCATGTCTCCCTGCACCCCCACCCCCCAGCAGTGCAGGGGCAGCCTCCACCAGGCCCCCACTCATGTCCCCTATCACCCCCACCCCCAGCCTCCGGGGGCAGCCTCCACCAGGCCCCCACTCATGTCCCCTATCGCCCCCACTCCCCAGCCACCAGGGGCAGCCTCCACCAGGCCCCCACTCATGTCTCCCTGCACCCCCACCCCCAGCAGTGCAGGGGCAGCCTCCACCAGGCCCCCACCCATGTCTCCCACCACCCCCACCCCCCAAACACCAGGGGCAGCCTCCACCAGGCCCCCACTCATGTCCCCTATCACCCCCACCCCCAGCCACCAGGGGCAGCCTCCACCAGGCCCCCACTCATGTCTCCCTGCACCCCCACCCCCCAGCAGTGCAGGGGCAGCCTCCACCAGGCCCCCACTCATGTCTCCCTGCACCCCCAGCCACCAGGGGCAGCCTCCACCAGGCCCCCACCCATGTCTACCACAACCCCCACCCCCCAGCCACCAGGGACAGCCTCCACCAGGCCCCCACTCATGTCCAACTCATGTCTCCCTGCACCCCCACCCCCCAGCAGTGCAGGGGCAGCCTCCACCAGGCCCCAACCCATGACTACCACCACCCCCGCCCCCCAGCAGCGCAGGGGCAGCCTCCACCAGGCCCCCACACATGTCTCCCACCACCCTCACCCCCCAGCCACCAGGGGAAGCCTCCACCAGGCCCCCACTCATGTCCCCTATCACCCCCACCCCCAGCCACCAGGGGCAGCCTCCACCAGGCCCCCACCCATGTCTACCACCACTACCGCCCCCCAGCAGTGCAGGGGCAGCCTCCACCAGGCCCCCACTCATGTCCCCTATCACCCCCACCACCCAGCCACCAGGGGCAGCCTCCACCAGGCCCCCTCTCATGTCTCCCTGCACCCACACCCCCCAGCAGTGCAGGGGCAGCTTCCACCAGGCCCCCACTCATGTCTCCCACCACCCCCACCCCCCAGCAGTGCAGGGGCAGCCTGCACCAGGCCCCCACCCATGTCTCCCACCACCCCCACCCCCAGCAGTGCAGGGGCAGCCTCCACCAGGCCCCCACCCATGTCTCCCACCACCCCTCCCCCCAGCTACCAGGGGCAGCCTCCACCAGGCCCCCACCCATGTCTCCCACCACCCCCACCCCCCAGCTACCAGGGGCAGCCTCCACCAGGCCCCCACTCATGTCCCCTATCACCCCCACCCCCCAGCCACCAGGGGCAGCCTTCACCAGGCCCCCACTCATGTCTCCCTGCACCCCCACCCCCCAGCAGAGAAGGGGCAGCCTCCACCAGGCCCCCACTCATGTCTACCACCACCCCCACCCCCCAACCACCAGGGACAGCCTCCACCAGGCCCCCACTCATGTCCCCTATCACCCCCACCCCCCAGCCACCAGGAGCAGCCTCCACCAGGCCCCCACTCATGTCTCCCACCACCCCCACCCCCCAGCCACCAGGGGCAGCCTCCACCAGGCCCCCACTCATGTCCCCTATCACCCCCACCCCCCAGCCACCAGGGCATCCTCCAACAGGCCCCCACTCTTGTCTCCCTGCACCCCCACCCCCCAGCAGTGCAGGGGCAGCCTCCACCAGGCACTCACTCATGTCTCCCACCACCCCCACCCCCAGCCACCAGGGGCAGCCTCCACCAGGCCCCCACTCATGTCCAACTCATGTCTCCCTGCACCCCCCCCCCAGCAGTGCAGGTGCAGCCTCCACCAGGCCCCCACCCATGACTACAACCACCCCTGCCCCCCAGCAGTGCAGGGGCAGCCTCCACCAGGCCCCCACACATGTCTCCCACCACCCCCACCCCCCAGCCACCAGGGGCAGCCTCCACCAGGCCCCCACCCATGTCTACCACCACCCCACCCTCCAGCAGTGCAGGGGCAGCCTCCACCAGGCCCCCACCTCATGTCTACCACCACCCCCACCCCCCAGCCACCAGGGGCAGCCTCCACCAGGCCCCGACCCATGTCTACCACCACTACCGCCCCCCAGCAGTGCAGGGGCAGCCTCCACCAGGCCCCCACTCATGTCCCCTATCACCCCCACCCCCCAGCCACCAGGGGCAGCCTCCACCAGGCCCCCACCCATGTCTACCACCACTACCGCCCCCCGGCAGTGCAGGGGCAGCCTCCACCAGGCCCCCACTCATGTCCGCTATCACCCCCACCACCCAGCCACCAAGGGCAGCCTCCACCAGGCCCCCACTCATGTCTCCCTGCACCCCCACCCCCCAGCAGTGCAGGGGCAGCTTCCACCAGGCCCCCACTCATGTCTCCCACCACCCCCACCCCCCAGCAGTGCAGGGGCAGCCTCCACCAGGCCCCCACTCATGTCTACCACCACCCCCACCCCCCAACCACCAGGGGCAGCCTCCACCAGGCCACCACTCATGTCCCCTATCACCCCCACCCCCCAGTCACCAGGGGCAGCCTCCACCAGGCCCCCACTCATGTCTCCCACCACCCCCACCCCGCAGCCACCAGGGGCAGCCTTCACCAGGCCCCCACTCATGTCTCCCTGCACCCCCACCCCCCAGCAGTGAAGGGGCAGCCTCCACCAGGCCCCCACTCATGTCTACCACCACCCCCACCCCCCAACCACCAGGGGCAGCCTCCACCAGGCCCCCACTCATGTCCCCTATCACCCCCACCCCCCAGCCACCAGGGAGAGCCTCCACCAGGCCCCCACTCATGTCTCCCACCACCCCCACCCCCCAGCCACCAGGGTCAGCCTCCACCAGGCCCCCACTCATGTCCCCTATCACCCCCACCCCCCAGCCACCAGGGCAGCCTCCACCAGGCCCCCACTCTTGTCTCCCTGCACCCCCACCCCCCAGCAGTGCAGGGGCAGCCTCCACCAGGCACTCACTCATGTCTCCCACCACCCCCACCGCCCAGCCACCAGGGGCAGCCTCCACCAGGCCCCCACTCATGTCCACCTCATGTCTCCCTGCACCCCCACCCTCCAGCAGTGCAGGTGCAGCCTCCACCAGGCCCCCACCCATGACTACCACCACCCCTGCCCCCCAGCAGTGCAGGGGCAGCCTCCACCAGGCCCCCACACAAGTCTCCCACCACCCCCACCCCCCAGCCACCAGGGGCAGCCTCCACCAGGCCCCCACCCATGTCTACCACCACCCCCACCCCCCAGCCACCAGGGGCAGCCTCCACCAGGCCCCCACTCATGTCCAACTCATGTCTCCCTGCACCCCCACCCCCCAGCAGTGCAGGTGCAGCCTCCACCAGGCCCCCACCCATGACTACCACCACCCCTGCCCCCCAGCAGTGCAGGGGCAGCCTCCACCAGGCCCCCACACAAGTCTCCCACCACCCCCACCCCCTAGCCACCAGGGGCAGCCTCCACCAGGCCCCTACCCATGTCTACCACCACTACCGCCCCCAGCAGTGCAGGGGCAGCCTCCACCAGGCCCCCACTCATGTCCCCTATCACCCCCACCCCCCAGCCACCAGGGGCAGCCTCCACCAGGCCCCCACTTATGTCTACCACCACTACCGCCCCCCGGCAGTGCAGGGGCAGCCTCCACCAGGCCCCCACTCATGTCCCCTATCACCCCACCACCCAGCCACCAGGGGCAGCCTCCACCAGGCCCCCACTCATGTCTCCCTGCACCCCCACCCCCCAGCAGTGCAGGGGCAGCTTCCCCCAGGCCCCCACTCATGTCTCCCACCACCCCCACCCCCAGCAGTGCAGGGGCAGCCTCCACCAGGCCCCCACTCATGTCTCCCTGCACCCCCCCCCCAGCAGTGCAGGGGCAGCCTCCACCAGGCCCCCACCCATGTCTCCCACCACCCCCACCCCCCAGCCACCAGGGGCAGCCTCCACCAGGCCCCCACTCATGTCCCCTATCACCCCCACCCCCCAGCCACCAGGGGCAGCCTTCACCAGGCCCCCACTCATGTCTCCCTGCACCCCCACTCCCCAGCAGTGAAGGGGCAGCCTCCACCAGGCCCCCACTCATGTCTACCACCACCCCCACCCCCCAACCACCAGGGGCAGCCTCCAGCAGGCCCCCACTCATGTCCCCTATCACCCCCACCCCCCAGCCACCAGGGGCCGCCTCCACCAGGCCCCCACTCATGTCTCCCACCACCCAACCCCCCAGCCACCAGGGGCAGCCTCCACCAGGCCCCCACTCATGTCCCCTATCACCCCCACCCCCCAGCCACCAGGGGCAGCCTCCACCAGGCCCCCACTCTTGTCTCCCTGCACCCCCACCCCCCAGCAGTGCAGCGGCAGCCACCACCAGGCACTCACTCATATCTCCCTGCACCCCCACCCCCCAGCCACCAGGGGCAGCCTCCACCAGGCCCCCACCCATGTCTACCACAACCCCCACCCACCAGCCACCAGGGGCAGCCTCCACCAGGCCCCCACTCTTGTCTCCCTGCACCCCCACCCCCCAGCAGTGCAGGGGCAGCCACCACCAGGCACTCACTCATATCTCCCTGCACCCCCACCCCCCAGCCACCAGGGGCAGCCTCCACCAGGCCCCCACCCATGTCTACCACAACCCCCACCCACCAGCCACCAGGGGCAGCCTCCACCAGGCCCCCACTCATGTCCAACTCATGTCTCCCTGCACCCCCACCCCCCAGCAGTGCAGGGTCAGTCTCCACCAGGCCCCCACCCATGACTACCACCACCCCCGCCCCCCAGCAGTGCAGGGGCAGCCTCCACCAGGCCCCCACCCATGTCTACCACAACCCCCACCCACCAGCCACCAGGGGCAGCCTCCACCAGGCCCCCACTCTTGTCTCCCTGCACCCCCACCCCCCAGCAGTGCAGGGGCAGCCACCACCAGGCACTCACTCATATCTCCCTGCACCCCCACCCCCCAGCCACCAGGGGCAGCCTCCACCAGGCCCCCACCCATGTCTACCACAACCCCCACCCACCAGCCACCAGGGGCAGCCTCCACCAGGCCCCCACTCATGTCCAACTCATGTCTCCCTGCACCCCCACCCCCCAGCAGTGCAGGGGCAGTCTCCACCAGGCCCCCACCCATGACTACCACCACCCCCGCCCCCCAGCAGTGCAGGGGCAGCCTCCACTAGGCCCCCACACATGTCTCCCACCACCCCCACCCCCCAGCCACCAGGGGCAGCCTCCACCAGGCCCCCACCCATGTCTACCACCACCCCCACCCTCCAGCAGTGCAGGGGCAGCCTCCACCAGGCCCCCACTCATGTCTCCCTGCACCCCCACCCCCCAGCAGTGCAGGGGCAGCCTCCACCAGGCCCCCACTCATGTCTACCACCACCCCCACCCCCCAGCCACGAGGGGCAGCCTCCACCAGGCCCCCACCCATGTCTCCCACCACCCCCAACCCCCAGCCACCAGGGGCAGCCTCCACCAGGCCCCCACTCATGTCTACCACCACCCCCACCCCCCAGCCACCAGGGGTATCCTCCACCAGGCCCCCACCCATGTCTACCACCACCCCCACCCCCCAGCAGTGCAGGGGCAGATTCAACCAGGCCCCCACTCATGTCTACCACCACCCCCACCCCCCAGCCACCAGGGGCAGCCTCCACCAGGCCCCCACTCATGTCCCCTATCACCCCCATCCCCCAGCCACCAGGGGCAGCCTCCTCCAGGCCCCCACTCATGTCTCCCTGCACCCCCACCCCCCAGCAGTGCAGAGGCAGCCGCCACCAGGCCCCCACTCATGTCCCCTATCACCCCCACACTCCAGCCACCAGGGGCAGCCTCACCAGGCCCCCACTCATGTCCCCTATCACCCCCACCCCCAATCCACCAGGGGCAGCCTCCACCAGGCCCCCACTCATGTCTCCCTGCACCCCCACCCCCCAGCAGTGCAGGGGCAGCCTCCACCAGGCCCCCACCCATGTCTCCCACCACCCCCACCCCCCAGCCACCAGGGGCAGCCTCCACCAGGCCCCCACCCATGTCTACCACCACCCCCACCCCCCAGCCACCAGGGGAAGCCTCCACCAGGCCCCCACCCATGTCTACCACCACCCCCCCAGCAATGCAGGGCAGCCTCCACGAAGCCCCCACTCATGTCTACCACCACACCCACCCCCCAGTCACCAGGGGCAGCCTCCACCAGGCCCCCACCCATGTCTACCACAACCCCCACCCCCCAGCCACCAGGGGCAGCCTCCACCAGGCCCCCACTCAGGTCCAACTCATGTCTCCCTGCACCCCCACCCCCCAGCAGTGCAGGGGCAGCCTCCACCAGGCCCCCACACATGTCTCCCACCACCCCCACCCCCAGCCTCCAGGGGCAGCCTCCACCAGGCCCCCACCCATGTCTACCACCACCCCCACCCTCCAGCAGTGCAGGGGCAGCCTCCACCAGGCCCCCACTCATGTCTACCACCACCCCCACCCCTCAGCCACCAGGGGCAGCCTCCACCAGGCCCCCACTCATGTCTACCACCACTCCCGCCCCCCAGCAGTGCAGGTGCAGCCTCCACCAGGCCCCCACTCATGTCTCCCACCACCCCCATCCCCCAGCAGTGCAGGGCAGCCTCCACCAGGCCCCCACTCATGTCTACCACTACCCCCACCCCCCAGCCACCAGGGGCAGCCTACACCAGGCGCCCACCCATGTCTCCCACCACCCCCGCCCCCCAGCCACCAGGGGCAGCCTCCTCCAGGCGCCCACTCATGTCTCCCTGCACCCCCACCCCCCAGCAGTGCAGGGGCAGCTTCCACCAGGCCCCCACTCATGTCTCCCACCAACCCCAACCCCCAGCAGTGCAGGGGCAGCCTCCACCAGGCCCCCACTCATGTCTACCACCACCTCCACCCCCCAACCACCAGGGGCAGCTCCACCAGGCCCCCACTCATGTCCCCTATCACCCCCACCCCCCAGCCACCACGGGCAGCCTCCACCAGGCCCCCACTCATGTCTCCCACCACCCCCACCCCCCAGCCACCAGGGGCAGCCTTCACCAGGCCCCCACTCATGTCTCCCTGCACCCCCACCCCCCAGCAGTGAAGGGGCAGCCTCCACCAGGCCCCCACTCATGTCTACCACCACCCCCACCCCCCAACCACCAGGGGCAGCCTCCACCAGGCCCTCACTCATGTCCCCTATCACCCCCACCCCCCAACCACCAGGGGCAGCCTCCACCAGGCCCCCACTCATGTCTCCCACCACCCCCACCCCCCAGCCACCAGGGGCAGCCTCCACCAGGCCCCCACTCATGTCCCCTATCACCCCCACCCCCAGCCACCAGGGCAGCCTCCACCAGGCCCCCACTCTTGTCTCCCTGCACCCCCACCCCCCAGCAGTGCAGGGGCAGCCTCCACCAGGCACTCACTCATGTCTCCCACCACCCCCACCCCCCAGCCACCAGGGGCAGCCTCCACCAGGCCCCCACTCATGTCCAACTCATGTCTCCCTGCACCCCCACCCCCCAGCAGTGCAGGTGCAGCCTCCACCAGGCCCGCACCGTTGACTACCACCACCCCTGCCCCCCAGCAGTGCAGGGGCAGCCTCCACCAGGCCCCCACACAAGTCTCCCACCAACCCCACCCCCCAGCCACCAGGGGCAGCCTCCACCAGGCCCCCACCCATGTCTACCACCACCCCCACCCTCCAGCAGTGCAGGGGCAGCCTCCACCAGGCCCCCACCTCATGTCTACCACCACCCCCCAGCCACCAGGGGCAGCCTCCACCAGGCCCCCACCCATGTCTACCACCACTACCGCCCCCAGCAGTGCAGGGGCAGCCTCCACCAGGCCCCCACTCATGTCCCCTATCACCCCCACCCCCCAGCCACCAGGGGCAGCCTCCACCAGGCCCCCACCCATGTCTACCACCACTACCACCCCCCGGCAGTGCAGGGGCAGCCTCCACCAGGCCCCCACTCGTGTCCCCTATCACCCCCACCACCCAGCCACCAGGGGCAGCCTCCACCTGGCCCCCACTCATGTCTCCCTGCACCCCCACCCTCCAGCAGTGCAGGGGCAGCTTCCACCAGGCCCCCACTCATGTCTCCCACCACCCCCACCCCCCAGCAGTGCAGGGGCAGCCTCCACCAGGCCCCCACTCATGTCTCCCTGCACCCCCACCCCAGCAGTGCAGGGGCAGCCTCCACCAGGCCCCCACCCATGTCTCCCACCAGCCCCACCCCCCAGCCACCAGGGGCAGCCTCCACCAGGCCCCGACTCATGTCCCCTATCACCCCCACCCCCCAGCCACCAGGGGCAGCCTTCACCAGGCCCCCACTCATGTCTCCCTGCACCCCCACCCCCCAGCAGTGAAGGGGCAGCCTCCACCAGGCCCCCACTCATGTCTACCACAACCCCCACCCCCCAACCACCAGGGGCAGCCTCCAGCAGGCCCCCACTCATGTCCCCTATCACCCCCACCCCCCAGCCACCAGGGGCAGCCTCCACCAGGCCCCCACTCATGTCTCCCACCACCCCACCCCCCAGCCACCAGGGGCAGCCTCCACCAGGCCCCCACTCATGTCCCCTATCACCCCCACCCCCCAGTTACCAGGGGCAGCCTCCACCAGGCCCCCACTCTTGTCTCCCTGCACCCCCACCCCCCAGCAGTGCAGGGGCAGCCTCCACCAGGCACTCACTCATGTCTCCCTGCACCCCCACCCCCCAGCCACCAGGGGCAGCCTCCACCAGGCCCCCACCCATGTCTACCACATCCCCCACCCCCCAGCCACCAGGGGCAGCCTCCACCAGGCCCCCACTCATGTCCAACTCATGTCTCCCTGCACCCCACCCCCAGCAGTGCAGGGGCAGCCTCCACCAGGCCCCCATCCATGACTACCACCACCCCCGCCCCCCAGCAGTGCAGGGGCAGCCTCCACCAGGCCCCCACACATGTCTCCCACCACCCCCACCCCCCAGCCAACAGGGGCAGCCTCCACCAGGCCCCCACCCATGTCTACCACCACCCCCACCCTCCAGCAGTGCAGGGGCAGCCTCCACCAGGCCCCCAATCATGTCTACCACCACCCCCACCCCCCAGCCACCAGGGGCGACCTCCACCAGGCCCCCACTCATGTCTACCGCCACTCCCGCCCCCCAGCAGTGCAGGGGCAGCCTCCACCAGGCCCCCACTCATGTCTCCCACCACCCCCACCCCCCAGCAGTGCAGGACAGCCTCCACCAGGCCCCCACTCATGTCTACCACTACCCCCACCCCCAGCCACCAGGGGCAGCCTCCACCAGGCCCCCACTCATGTCTCCCACCACCCCACCCCCCAGCCACCAGGGACAGCCTCCACCAGGCCCCCACTCATGTCCCCTATCACCCCCACCCCCCAGCCACCAGGGGCAGCCTCCACCAGGCCCCCACTCTTGTCTCCCTGCACCCCCACCCCCCAGCAGTGCAGGGGAAGCCTCCACCAGGCACTCACTCATGTCTCCCTGCACCCCCACCCCCCAGCCACCAGGGGCAGCCTCCACCAGGCCCCCACCCATGTCTACCACAACCCCCACCCCCCAGCCACCTGGGGCAGCCTCCACCAGGCCCCCACTCATGTCCAACTCATGTCTCCCTGCACCCCCACCCCCCAGCAGTGCAGGGGCAGCCTCCACCAGGCCCCCACCCATGACTACCACCACCCCCGCCCCCCAGCAGTGCAGGGGCAGCCTCCACCAGGCCCCCACACATGTCTCCCACCACCCCCACCCCCCAGCCACCAGGGGCAGCCTCCACCAGGCCCCCACCCATGTCTACCACCACCCCCACCCTCCAGCAGTGCAGGGGCAGCCTCCAACAGGCCCCCACTCATGTCTGCCACCACCCCCACCCCCCAGCCACCAGGGGCGGCCTCCACCAGGCCCCCACTCATGTCTACCGCCACTCCCGCCCCCCAGCAGTGCAGGGGCAGCCTCCACCAGGCCCCCACTCATGTCTCCCACCACCCCCACCCCCCAGCAGTGCCGGGCAGCCTCCACCAGGCCCCCACTCATGTCTACCACTACCCCCACCCCCCAGCCACCAGGGGCAGCCTACACCAGGCGCCCACCCATGTCTCCCACCACCCCCGCCCCCCAGCCACCAGGGGCAGCCTCCTCCAGGCGCCCACTCATGTCCCCTATCACCCCCACCCCCCAGCCACCAGGGGCAGCCTCCACCAGGCCCCCACTCATGTCTCCCTGCACCCCCACCCCCAGCAGTGCAGGGGCAGCCTCCACCAGGCCCCCACTCATGTCTACCACCACCCCCACCCCCCAGCCACGAGGGGCAGCCTCCACCAGGCCCCCACCCATGTCTCCCACCACCCCCAAGCCCCAGCCACCAGGGGCAGCCTCCACCAGGCCCCCACTCATGTCTACCACCACCCCCACCCCCCAGCCACCAGGGACATCCTCCACCAGGCCCCCACCCATGTCTACCACCACCCCCACCCCCAGCAGTGCAGGGGCAGCCTCCACCAGGCCCCCACTCATGTCTACCACCACCCCCAGCCACCAGGGGCAGCCTCCACCAGGCCCCCACTCATGTCCCCTATCACCCCCATCCCCCAGCCACCAGGGGCAGCCTCCTCCAGGCCCCCACTCATGTCTCCCTGCACCCCCACCCCCCAGCAGTGCAGGGGCAGCCGCCACCAGGCCCCCACTCATGTCCCCTATCACCCCCACACTCCAGCCACCAGGGGCAGCCTCACCAGGCCCCCACTCATGTCCCCTATCACCCCCACCCCCCATCCACCAGGGGCAGCCTCCACCAGGCCCCCACTCATGTCTCCCTGCACCCCCATCCCCCAGCAGTGCAGGGGAAGCCTCCACCAGGCCCCCACCCATGTCTCCCACCACCCCCACCCCCCAGCCGCCAAGGGCAGCCTCCACCAGGCCCCCACCCATGTCTACCACCACCCCCACCCCCCAGCCACCAGGGGCAGCCTCCACCAGGCCCCCACCCATGTCTCCCACCAGCCCCACCCCCCAGCCACTAGGGGAAGCCTCCACCAGGCCCCCACCCATGTCTACCACCACCCCCCCCAGCAGTGCAGGGGCAGCCTCCACGAGGCCCCCACTCATGTCTACCACCACACCCACCCCCCAGTCACCAGGGGCAGCCTCCACCAGGCCCCCACCCATGTCTACCACCACCCCCGCCCCCAGCAGTGCAGGAGCAGCCTCCACCAGGCCCCCACCCATGTCTCCAACCACCCCACCCCCCAGCCACCAGGGGCAGCCTCCACAGGCCCCCACAATCTAGATCCCTGGCCCTTATGGTCAGCCTCCAAATGCCAAACACCCACCCGAGTATTGCATCCACCCACTTAGAAATGGAAAAATCATGATCAAACCACAATTGCAAGCTTGCAAATGAACACATGTCCCTCACATACACCCAATGGGTGTCAGTGAATGTCAAAACCCATATCATGATATGCATGAAACCAATGAGATGATACTACACATTGAACTTTGAAGAAAAAATATGTATTAAAAGCAACATAAAATGAATCAAAAATGAACAAACAATAATAGAAATGTAAAAAAAAATAAAAACAGCAGGTACGTGAAAAAATGCAAAACCACAAATCATAATGCAAACGAAAGGTGTCCAAAGTCACAGTCCACAAAAGTAAATCCAATGGAAAAATAAAATCGAAAACCATTGCTCCATGGGGAAATCATAATAAAAATTGAAAATCCAAAAATCAACTATGTACAGATAAACAATCCAGGGTCCATGATCCCAACCGAAGAAATGAAACCTATCTAATAACACTACCTAAAAAAAATAACTATATACAAAAATGTGGCCCATTGTACAAAAGGTAAAAAAAAAATGCTAAACGAAAGGAAACCTAACACTAACTATAGAACTATTTACAAGGGCAGCGGGCTAGTCCGACGGCTCACTTTGGGATGTTCCGGGCCAGGGCATCATCGAACTCCTGCTCAATGTCCCGGAGGCGCTCCTCCTCCATGGACCCGAGCGTCCGCAGGGCCGTCCACATGTTCCCCCCAAACTCCCTGCGGATTGCCTCGAGGCACTCGGCACGCCTCAGGGCCCTCCGCATGGAGTTCTCCGCCCTGACCATCGTGAGCCGTGTCTCTTCCGCCCGCTGCCGCTCCGCATCTATGGCGTGGCCCAACCGCTGCCACACGGAAGACACTTCCCGTCCTGGGTCCTCCTGCCCTCCGGCCGATGCCTGCCCCTCCGATGTGGAAGGCCCCGAGCCATCATGGCTCCCACCACGTTGCTGCTGCTGCTGCTGTGGCTCTGCCCGTGCACTGCCTCCTGCTGCCTGCACATCCTCCGCTGGCTGGGGTGCAGTCGTTGATGTGGCCACCCCTGCTGGACGTCCGACTCCCGACTGTGGCAGGGATGCCTCCTCCACCAGCCTGGCCGCACTGTCAGAGGCAGCTCCACAGGGCACCCAGGTGACTGATGGGTGGGAAGATGGCACGGAGGACGACTGGCGCATAGGGGGTTCAGTTGAGGAGGGGGTCGTAGCAAGCCCCATCAAACGGAGGAATCCAGCCTGGGTGACCTGTCCCAGTAGGCCGACGCGATCAACGAGCCATTCGAGATGACGTGCAGTCTCCTCATGAAAAGACTGCAGGTCACCTCGCATGGCCCGTTGACGCAACGCCACACCAGTCAGGACAGGCTCAACCCGGACCCGGATAGCCACGTCCGCAGGAAGAGGAAGGCCAGTTGTCGTGAGCTCATCCCCTGCCTGAAAACGGGTCTGGACGTAGGCATCCCTGCTGGTGCAAGATGATGCAGTGACAGGATCAGAGACAGGATTGCACACAGGCACCTCCGCGGTGACCTGTGCTGCCTCCTGTCCCTGGTCCTGCACTGCACCACTAGCACCAGTGGAATCCCCACCTCCAGACCCCGTCTCTGTTGCTTGCACGGCCTCCTCCTCCACCAAACCCCCCACCAACCTAGATGACTCTGTGCCATCTTCCACCGTTGGGCCCTGTGGGGTCCCAGCTGCCCCTTCTGCTGCCGAGGAGTCCAACTCCGACCTCTGCCTCTTGGACCTCCCCTCGGCAGCTGCGGCCTGGGACGCGGTTCCGGACTCCTCACTCCCCGACAAGATCACAACCTGGGAGGGGAGCCGGGCCTTGCGTCTCCGGCTGGCGGTGCGATCCCCGCCGCTGTGCTCCACAGCACCTTCTCCGCCCTCTTCATCAGTTGACGCTGCAGACAGGGAGAAATAAAACACAGCCATCAGGGCACTGTACAATGGACACATACACACATGACAGTTGCACATGAGTGGCATTGGCAAACCTAAGACATGGCATCACAATCGGCAACACACATGTCATTTCAACTTGCACACATGAGCCATACCACAGCCACATTGCAACAGCCAGCACCATCCATACACATACACCAGCATGAGCAGGCAAAGGTGAGCCAGACATCACATGCAACACAGGGAGTGCACTACACATGCACGCACACCACCACACGTGCATGCATGTGTACACCTCAGCCAACTGTCGCAGTGTTCCGATGGGCATCCACGTCACATCTGCCAATCAGGCTTCCACATCTTGCTGTCACATGCATCCATGTTGCCTCACTGGTGCACCCTTGTCAAATGCACACACATGCACATGTACACAGTGCTGATACATGCAGCTGAAAACAACATACATGCGTGACATCACGAACATGCCCACTTACATACACATTCATCCAAACATGTGTGCCCACCCAACTGCATTTGGCATGCAAGCTTACACACACAAGCACCATCCATGTCTCACACATGACAGCCCTTGCATGTGTTAGCCTCACGGTCCTGTACACCCCCACCCATACTCGGCCCCATACAAACAGATGTGCAACCGGCACACTACTGGCACATCACCACACGCACAGTTTACAATCATGATGCATGTACACTTACCGCTTGACTCCAGACGGGTCTGCCTCTCAAGGACCTGGACGTGGAGCGCTGGGGATATGCGTTCCAGGACCCTCATCTGATCTTCCGACAAGTGGCCCCGGTGCCCCTTAGCATCCGCTGCCTTCAAGAGGCGCCGGTCCTTGTTCAGGGTCCTGGACCTGAAGTCCTCCCAGCGCTTCTTGACATGTTGGAAGTCGCGGACTGCCACCCCCTCCGCGTTGATGGCAGTCACGATGTCCGTCCAGATCCGAGTCCGCCCTTCCTTGTCGGCACGCACACTTCCGTAGAGGGCATCATACTGCCCCAGGACTTACTCCACCAGGACACCAACTTCCCTGGCACTGAAGCTGGTGCCCCTCTGCCTCTCTGGCCGGGGGTTGTCAGTGGTGCCAGATGTTGCAGTGCCCAACATGACAACCCCAGAGGCAGGAGTGGGTGGGCAACTGGGTCCTGGGGCTGGGCTGTGGAGCGATGGAATCCCAGTCGGGAGTCTTCGGTTCCAGCAAGGGTGGTCACAGCAACAGCACCCCTGGCTGATGTGCAGGCAGCAAATGGCAGGGCACGTGGGCAGCAGGCAGTCAGGCAGCAGCAGATGGCAGGTGGGAGCGTGCTCGGGGCTCTGAGGGGCAGTAATTCGGCCTTCTGGGCAGGAGCGTGGTCTTCCGTGTGCTTACGCATGGCCAGCTTGATAGGGAGTGATTTGGCACGTGAAAATCCTGCACGTCTGCGTGTGAATCGAGGAAAGGCCCTTAGCGCGTATGCACGTCAGCACGCATATGCAATTTCATTGGACCAAAGGCCCTTATTGCGTAAGCGCATCTGTGACGTGATGCGCGTGGGTGTTTCCCTCATTACACGTGATGACAGAGCACACGTGGATTTCCACCAATCGCTTGTGGAACTTCCTGCGCACCCCAGAAATACACGTACCCAGGCCAATCGCGTGTACGCTCACTTCCCTCCGATTACACGCGATGACACTCGGACGTGCAGTTTTACCACGTGTGCTCGCATATGCGATTTCATTGGCCCAAAGGCCACCATGCGCAGCTGTGACGTCACGCACATGGCCGTAGAGAATGGCGCGTGTAAAAATGAAGAGATACATGTCCGAGTGTCAAAGCGCGTAATTGGTGGAAATGTCCTCATCGCGTATGCGCGTCTGTGACGTGTGTATAAAAGGTATGTGTAGAACGCCATTTCCTTGTACATGCTTTTCGTGGAGAGCGAGTGGGTGAATTCTGTACTTCTTGTCGGTTCACACGCGATTTACTTCACAGCGTTTCCAGTTCGTACTCCCTGTTACCTCTGACAGCTTTTTCTCTTTTCCTCTTTCTCCTGGGCCTGTTTCCTCAAACAGCGTTCCCTTCTACTGTTGTCCTGTCTCCTCAGACAGCGTACAATTCTTCTTTTGGCGGGGGTGTTGCCAACGCGCACACGCGCATATTTTTCACGCTTTTGTTCCTGGCAGACGGTGAGTCGCGCACGTATTTAACATCTGTGCTTGCCCCGTGTGTCGCGTACCCCTTCAGAGGTCATTCTAGGCTGCGTGTGACACGCATACGTTCATTCATGTGTTTCTGGGTGCCACAGCGTAATGCAGGTTTATTTTTCCACGCACGTGGTCTAGGAGGGGTTGCGTGCACCTTACTTTGCTTTTTTGGGGTGCCTGTGCGTTGCGTGACCCGTCATCTTTCCCCAGGGGTGACATACAGCCTTGCTAGAGCACTAGGGTACGATTACCATCTGGTACCCAACCCCTTTGACCCCCAATTGCTCAGGACAATAGTTCACATCGACTCCCATACGCACAATAACATCAGTGCCATGGCTGGGAGGCGACCAAGCCGTAAGGGTGGCAAAGGTGGCCGAGCCCCAAGTGGTGACCGTGGTGGATCCAGTAGGGGACGTGGCCGTGACTTGCAGGGTGCCCCTAGCCCCCCATGTGTGGCGGAGCAGTCAGGGACACCCATGCCCCCCCTGGTTGAGGTTACCGTGGCTGACACCATCCATGCTCAGCCCTTGTTGGACCAGCCCACTGTGGAACCAGACCTGGCACAGGGTGACTCCATGGCTGACTTCCAGGTCAGTAGGTCTAGGCCACGTGCGCCGGTGAACGTTGGTGTCATCAGGCCACATGGATCAGGGGCAGCTAGGTCATCCGCTGCCCCGCGTAGGCAGGCTGGGGAGGCTGCAGGGGCAGCTGCGGCTCCATCCACCCCACCTCTCACACACCCATCCAGGACAGTGTCGGTCCAAGTCCATCATGCTGACATTCCCCCTGACACCATCACACTTGAGCTAATGCCTGCACCAACTCCCATGCTGAGTGTGCAATCCCACTCTCCTGCCCCTAGTGTCAAGAGCGGCGTAGGACAGTCAGGATCCCCACCACCTTCCAAGCGGAAGAGGAAGAGTGCTCGTCCAGTAGAGGCTGATGCCGAAGACACGGCTACACAGTCCGGCCCGTCAAGGAAGCCCAGCTTCAATGAGGCCGAACTGAATGCACTTGTAGAGGATGTGTCCGCGCATGACCGCAAAATGGTGATTGTTGCAGGATCCAAGACTACACCTGCACAATGTCAGGCTCACTGGCAGACCATTGCGGACATCATAAGTGCCCTTGGAATCATGAGGCGCACAGCTAATGAATGCTACAAGCGCTGGAATGACTTGAAGCGCAGGGCAAAGAATAAGCTGGCCTCAAGTCATGCCGCAACTCTAGTGACTGGAGGTGGGTCTCCAGCAGACGACATAGAACTCACTCCACATGAGCAGGTTGCTGGGACCTACGTCACGGAGGAACAGATCCAAGGCGTGGGAGAACTGGCAGATTACGAGGCATTGTCCGGTGAGTGCACATGCATGTGTGTGTCATCCATGTGCATGGTGTGTGTGGGAGGGCTTCTGCTTGGGTGCCAGGGGAGGGTGTGTGTGCCTGAGTGGTTCGGCTCACCCATGTGCCTCTTCCTATACATTCTTGGCACCTGCATTTGGGTTTAGCAGCATCCCTTTGGCAAACATTAGACATCCAGCCCAACACCACGCCAGTTGCCCTTGGAGTGTCATCTTGCCACAACACTGTTGCTTATTTACCTCTGTTTATTCAGGCATGATTGTTTGCATACCACCACTTTTACTCGGGATTTCTCAGTCCTATTGTCACATGTCTGACATGGCTATGGTACAGTGGACTGGCTCAGTTTCCTGGACATGATTAGTTTAGACATGTCCCTGTGCTATTGGACCATTTTTGACTGGCAGCTGCAGGTTAAACATTTCAACCATTACAATGAAAATAATCAATATATGAGCAAACTGGACTGAATGAACAATTGGTGACCTCCTCTCCCTCTTCACTTCATGGCTAGGGTACATGCCATCTGTGTGATGGCATGTGTATTTGACCTGCCAATCACTGGCCAATGTGTGATGCCACTGTTAGGCAGCATGCAGCAAATGTGTTCATCTTCCATCTTGGTGTCATCAATGTGTGCCATCTGCCTCCCCATCACACGCAGTGACGGTGCATGCATGGGAGTGTTTTAGTCATGTGGGACATGTGTCAATCAAGTACTGTTTCTGTAGCCTCTCAGCCCTAATTGTGTGCCATAGTGCTAATACCTGTTTCCATTTGTTTTCTTTTATGTCTTTGCAGGGGAAGACGCACTTGATACTGCTGGGGTTGTGGAGATGGTGCAAACCCAGGAGGGGTCTGAGGGCCGACCGACCACCAGTGAGGGACGTGGTGTGGTGGTGGGTGAGAACCCACAACTGCTGCAGGTCGTGCTCTCAAGGGGTGTCTCTGGCTGCAACTCCCCCGAGCTGTATTCAGGTGTCGATTCGGATGATGAGACCTACGTGCCGTCGCAGGTGAGTGTTCCTGGGAGGGATTCTGTTCTGTCCGACCCACCTGCACCAGGGTTAGAACCCTCAATGGGGATGTCAGTGTTGGCAGGTACACCTTTGGTGGTTACGGATGCAGGGTCACACTCCGCGACATCTGATCCTGTTCCTGGGCCAGCAGATCAGAGGGGGAATGCAGTCCTGCAGCCTCAGGCAGTGCCAGCACAGCAGGGCGCAGTTCGCCTTGCCCCAGACAGGTGTGGTGCCCGCCGACGTGGTGGCCGTACGCCACCTGGCAATACCTCATGGGAACAATCAATTTACGGTATGACAACCCAACAGGCAGCATCATCAGAGATGATGGCTCAGGCCATGGATAGGGTGGCCACTTCCATTGTCCCCCCCGAAAGGCTGATGGAGCGACTACAGCAGGCAACCGACTCCATCTGCCAGTCACACAGGGAGGACATGTTGGCGTCCGACAGGGACAGGCGGGCGGCACTGGCGACTCTGCAGGAAGCCATATCCATAGAGTCCTAGGGCCACAGGGAAGCCCTGAGGCTGGAACTCCTTCACCTCAGGACGACTCTTGTTGAGTTTGAGGCTTCAACAAACCGAAGGACAGAACAGCAGCTGGAGCGTCTCACCCGTACGCTCTCAGCTGAGATGCAGGCAACTAGGGCGGAGGTCCGGGCATCCCGTGAGTTGTTGCATGGGGACCTCCGCACACTTATCCTCCAGAACGAGACCTACCACACCCGCATGTTTGCAGCCATGGAGGAACAGACTAGGGCTTTGCGTGGGCTGCCTCCCATAGTGCCACCACCTCCTGATGCAGCTGCAGAAGGTGAGGATAGCGACAGCAGTTATACTCCCACAATAGGGTAGCCGTGTAGGCCATGAGCCCATGGAGGTGTTTTTTTTCTGCAAGATCCACACAGGTGGGTTTTGGTGTGCACCCTGTCCTCGGACCTCCTGGGTGGCCTCCCCCACCCCCCTGGGCCCATTAATGGCCATTTTTGATTTTTTTTTTGGGACAGTGTGTTGCCTTGTGTGGCTCCCAAGGGCATACGCTGCATTGTGGCTGGGCACATGCAGGCTTGTCATGAATTTGGTTCAGATGCTTGGGTTTTTGTCACACACACCCCTCCTGCTTCCCGTTTCCAAAGGCTTGCAAAGGGTGTGCCCAAGTGACATTGACGTGCATGGTGACATTGGACTCCCATGAGCTGTGTGGGCAGTCTGTAGTCAATACTGTGTATACATTCATAGTGCATATTGTTGTTGTATTGTACACTGCATGGTGTATTGATATGTGCCTCTGCATCCATCTCATCCTCCATATTTGCAGGTCCATTCCTCATGTCTTCACAATGCGGTCCACCTTGGAACTGGAGTCCATGTTGTAAGCAGTGCACCTACACTTTTGCATGGCGCTAACACTGTATACTTGGAAGTGTTCGGAGGGCTGTCATCATCAGGTGGTGAGGCTAGCTAATTTTTAAGTCTGTAATGTCATGTTTAAGGTAGGTTGGAGGTTGTGTAGGTGATTGGTATTCTTGGTAAGTATTTGGTAATGTGGGTTGTAGGTCCTGCATTACTGTGAGCATTTCATGTGTGGACATGTTTCCATTAGGGACACTGTAGCTGGTGACACTTGGGGCATGTTGTGGGGATTAATTTCTTTCCTCTCACATTGCATGACATGCCATGGGCTGTTGTGTGGCCGTGTCGGGGAGGGGGTGGGTTACATGGCACTGTTTTCATGTAGTATTTTGCGAGTGGGTATTCATTTCTGCAGCATGGAAGTGTCTTTTCATGACACTGCATTGGTGGTGTTTGTGTAGGTAGGGATGCACACATTGTGACACTTCCACATGAACAATCTCAGGCTGCTATGGTTCTGACAGTTGACAGTCCCTTTGTTCGTCTTAATTGTCAGGTCGAGTAATCATTGCTTATCAGATGGTATGTGCCAGGCCTGTGTGCACTCCACTGGGGTGTGATTTCTATGTGAAGTAATTAGCCACCAGCTACGTACGGGCTGCCTCACCCCGTGCCCTCTCCCTTCCCATGCGAAGCGGCTGTGCATGTGGTTGGGGATGTGGGGGTACCACCATGTCCACAGCCAGGCCACGGTGTGTTGCAACATTGTGCAGGACACATGCTGCCACTATGATCCTGCACACTACTGGGGGCGCATATAACAGCTGCCCGCCAGAACGGTCAAGGGAGCGAAAGCGTGACTTGAGCACTCTGAATGTGCGCTCCACTATGCCCCGGGTTGCAATATGGGCTGTGTTGTTTTTTACCTCTGGAGGCGTGATGGGGTTCCGAATTGGCGTCATCATGTGGGTGCTCAGAGGGTCGGCACTGTCCCCTGGTGAGGAGGTGATGGGTATCATTAGTGGGGTAGTGACATAACTCTGCATCTGACATGCATGCATGTGTAGTGGCATTCATACTCACCAAGCAGCCATGTATCGCCATGCCGACCAGCTTCTAGGTCCTGGGTTAGGGTAGATATTTGGTAAATGAAGCTGTCGTGGGTGGACCTTGGATAGTTGGCATATACTGAGGTGATGATTCCCTTAGCACTACATACTACCTGCACGTTGATGGAATGCCAGTGCTTGCGGTTCCTATAGATGTGCTCAGATGCCCTGGGGGGACGTAGTGCCACATGGGTGCAGTCAATGGCACCTAGCACTTTTGGGAATCGTGCCACACCGTAGAAATCGAGGGTGGCAGCCTGCCTTTCTGCAGGTGTCCTGGGCAGGTATATGTGCCTACGGTCTGATGGGCGTGCAGTGATGGTGTTCAAGACCTGGTGTAGGCAGCGTGACTGCGTGGCCTGTGACACCCCACCCACTATGGCACTGGTCCGCTGAAATGATCCTGTGGCCAAGAAGTGCAGTACTTTGAGGACCTTCTCCAGGGGGCTGAGTGCTTGGGAGCACAGGGTGGGTGATGCGAGGTCATCCTCCCACTCACTGACCAGGTCCAGTATTATGTGTGGGGGAAACCTGTACCTCCCATACACCTGATCATCAGGCATCCCAAAAAGGGTGGTTCTGGGAGTGAAAATTCGGGCCCTCACTATCCTCCTCCTCCTC
Source organism: Ambystoma mexicanum (assembly GCF_040938575.1). Classification (NCBI taxonomy): domain Eukaryota; kingdom Metazoa; phylum Chordata; class Amphibia; order Caudata; family Ambystomatidae; genus Ambystoma; species Ambystoma mexicanum. The sequence continues at coordinate 1,445,359,704 of NC_090934.1, read as the reverse complement.
CTTTGGTAACCCACGGCCACTGCTGCTAGGAATGGTATATTCATCCTGGCGTATGAGCTTGTTTGTTGTTTGCGCGCACTTTTATGCTGCGCGGGTCAATGTACGCCTACTTCAGGCTGGCGTACGTGTCTCAGGATTGGACCATTTATTTTCCCGCACGTCGTAGGCGAACGTGTGAATCTTCCCGCCCACCCCAGGAATACACGTAGCACGCTCTCCCAGGCCAAGTCGCTGGTAAATATTCCCGGCCACCCCTGGAATACATGTACCCCACTCTCACAGGCGTGGAAGTTCATGCGCACCCCGTAGTACACGTACCCAGGACAATCGCGTGTGGGACTTCCCGCGCACCCGGAAGTACACGTACCCAGGCCAATCGCGTGTGGAAGTTCACGCGCACCCTGAAGTAAACGTACCCAGGCCAATCGCGTGTGGGACTTCGCGCGCACCCCAAAGTACACGTACCCAGGACAATCGCATGTGGAAGTTCACGCGCACCCCGAAGTACACGTACCCAGGCCAATCGCCTGTGGGACTTCCCGCGCACCCCATAGTACACGTACCCAGGCCAATCGCGTGTGGAAATTCCCGCGCACCCCGAAGTACACGTACCCAGGCCAATCGCGTGTCGGACTTCCCGCGCACCCCGAAGTACACGTACCCAGACCAATCACGTGTGGGACTTCCCGCGCACCCCGAAGTACACGTACCCAGGCCAATCGCGTGTGAAACTTCCCGCGCCCCCAGAAGTACACGTACCCAGGCAAAACACACTGCTGGGTGGTGGGGGTGATAGGGGACATGAGTGGGGGCCTGGTGGAGGCTGCCCCTGGTGGCTGGGGGGTGAGGGTGGTGGTAGACATGGGTGGGGGCCTGGTGGAGGCTGCCCCTGCACTGCTGGGGGGTGGGGGTGGTGGTAGACATGAGTGGGGGCCTGGTGGAGGCTGCCCCTGAACTTCTGGGGGGTGGGGGTGATAGGGGACATGAGTGGGGGCTTGGTGGAGGCTGCCCCTGGTGGCTGGGGGGTGGGGGTGCAGGGGGACATGTGTGGGAACCTGGTGGAGGCTGCCCCTGGTGGCTGGGGGGTGGGGGTGGTGGTAGACATGGGTGGGGCCCTGGTGGAGGCTGCCCCTGGAGGCTTGGGGTGGGGGTGGTGGTAGACATGGGTGGGGGCCTGGTGGAGGCTGCCCCTGCACTGCTGGGGGGTGGGGGTGATAGGGGACATGAGTGGGGGCCTGGTGGAGGCTGCCCCTGGTGGCTGGGGGGTGGGGGTGCACGGGGACATGTGTGGGAGCCTGGTGGAGGCTGCCCCTGATGGCTGGGGGGTGGGGGTGCAGGGGGACATGTGTGGGAGTCTGGTGGAGGCTGCCCCTGGTGGCTGGGGGTGTGGGTGGTGGTAGACATGAGTGGGGGCCTGGTGGAGGCTGCCCCTGCACTGCTGGGGGGTGGGGGTGGTGGTAGACATGGGTGGGGGCCTGGTGGAGGCTGCACCTGGTGGCTGGAGGGAGGGGGTGCAGGGAGACATGAGTTGGACATGACTGGGGGCCTGGTGGAGGCTGCCCCTGCACTGCTGGGGGGTGGGGGTGGTGGTAGAAATGGGTGGGGGCCTGGTGGAGGCTGCCCCTGCACTGCTGGGGGGTGGGGTTGATAGGGGACATGAGTGGGGGCCTGGTGGAGGCTGCCCCTGCACTGCTGGGGGGTGGGGGTGACAGGGGACATGAGTGGGGGCCTGGTGGAGGCTGCCCCTGGTGGCTGGGGGGTGGGGGTGCAGGGGGACATGTGTGGGAGCCTGGTGGAGGCTGCCCCTGGTGGCTGGGGGGTGGGGGTACAGGGGGACATGTGTGGCAGCCTGGTGGAGGCTGCCCCTGGTGGCTGGGGGGTGGGGATGGTGGTAGACATGGGTGGGGGCCTGGTGGATGCTGCCCCTGCACTGCTGGGGGGTGGGGGTGGTGGTAGACATGAGTGGGGGCCTGGTGGAGGCTGCCCTGCACTGCTGGGGGGTGGGGTGATAGGGGACATGGGTGGGGGCTTGGTGGAGGCTGCCCCTGGTGGCTGGGGGGTGGGGGTGCAGGGGGACATGTGTGGGAGCCTGGTGGAAGCTGCCCCTGGTGGCTGGGGGGTGCGGGTGGTGGTAGACATGGGTGGGGGCCTGGTGGAGGCTGCCCCTGGTGGCTGGGGGGTGGGGGTGGTGGTAGACATGGCTGGGGCCCTGGTGGAGGCTGCCCCTGGTGGTTGGGGGGTGGGGGTGCAGGGAGACATGAGTTGGACATGAGTGGGGGCCTGGTGGAGGCTGCCCCTGCACTGCTTGGGGGTGGGGTGGTGGTAGACATGGGTGGGGGCCTGGTGGAGGCTGCCCCTGGTGGCTGGGGAGTGGGGGTGGTGGTAGACATAAGTGGGGGACTGGTGGAGGCTGCCCCTGCACTGCTGGGGGGTGGGGGGGGTGGTAGACATGAGTGGGAGCCTGGTGGAGGCTGCCCCTGGTGGCTGGGAGGTGGGGGTGGTGGTAGACATGAGTGGGTGCCTGGTGGAGGCTGCCCCAGCACTGCTGGGGGGTGGGGTGATGGGAGACATGAGTGGGGGCCTGGTGGAGGCTGCCCCTGCACTGCTGGGGGGTAGGGGTGAAAGGGGACATGAGTGGGGGCCTGGTGGAGGCTGCCCCTGGTGGCTGAGGGGTGGACGTGCAGTAGGACATGTGTGGGAGCCTGGTGGAGGCTGCCCCTTGTGGCTGGGGGGTGGGGGTGGTGGTAGACATGGGTGGGGGCCTGGTGGAGGCTGCCCCTGCACTGCTGGGGGGTGGGGGTGATGGGAGACATGAGTGGGGGCCTGGTGGAGGCTGCCCCTGGTGGCTGGGGGGTAGGGGTGGTGGTAGACATGGGTGGAGGCCTGGTGGAGGCTGCCCCTAGTGGCTAGGGGGTGGGGGTGGTGGTAGACATGGGTGGGGGCCTGGTGGAGGCTGCCCCTGGTGGCTGGGGGGTGGGGGTGGTGGTAGACATGAGTGGGGGCCTGGTTGAATCTGCCCCTGGTGGCTGGGGGGTGGGGGTGGTGGTAGACATGAGTGGGGGTCTGGTGGAGGCTGCCCCTGCACTACTGGGGGTTCGGGGTGCTGGTAGACATGAGTGGGGGCCTGGTGGAGGCTGCCCCTGGTGGCTGGGGGGGTGGGGTGGTGGTAGACATGGGTGGGGGCCTGGTGGAGGCTGCCCCTGGTGGCTGGAGGGTGGGGGTGCAGGGAGACATGAGTTGGACTTGAGTGGGGGCCTGGTGGAGGCTGCCCCTGCACTGCTGGGGGGTGGGGTGGTGGTAGACATGGGTGGGGGCCTGGTGGAGGCTGCCCCTGGTGGCTAAGGGGGTGGGGGTGGTGGTAGACATGAGTGGGGGCCTGGTGGAGGCTGCCCCTGCACTGCTGGGGGGTGGGGGTGGTGGTAGACATGGGTGGGGGCCTGGTGGAGGCTGCCCCTGGTAGCTGGGGGGGGTGCAGGGAGACATGAGTTGGACATGAGTGGGGGCCTGGTGGAGGCTGCCCCTGCACTGCTGGGGGATGGGGGTGGTGGTAGACATGAGTGGGAGCCTGGTGGAGGCTGCCCCTGGTGGCTGGGGGGTGGGGGTGGTGGTAGACATGAATGGGTGCCTGGTGGAGGCTGCCCCTGCACTGCTGGGGGGTGGGTTGATGGGAGACATGAGTGGGGGCTTGGTGGAGGCTGCCCCTGCACTGCTGGGGGGTGGGGGTGGAGGGGGACATGTGTGGGAGCCTGGTGGAGGCTGCCCCTTGTGGCTGGGGGTTGGGGGTGGTGGTAGACATGGGTGGGGGCCTGGTGGAGGCTGCCCCTGCACTGCTGGGGGGTGGGGGTGGTGGGAGACATGAGAGGGGGCCTGGTGGAGGCTGCCCCTGCACTGCTGGGGGGTGGGGGTGGTGGTAGACATGGGTGGGGGCCTGCTGGAGGCTGCCCCTAGTGGCTGGGGGGTGGGGGTGGTGGTAGACATGGGTGGGGGCCTGGTGGAGAGTGCCCCTGGTGGCTGGGGGAGGGGGTGCAGGGAGACATGAGTTGGACATGAGTGGGGGCCTGGTGGAGGCTGCCGCTGCACTGCTGGGGGGTGGGGGTGGTGGTAGACATGAGTGGGGGTCTGGTGGAGGCTGCCCCTGCACTACTGGGGGTTCGGGGTGGTGGTAGACATGAGTGGGGCCCTGGTGGAGGCTGCCCCTGGTGGCTGGGGGGGTGGGGGTGGTGATAGACATGGGTGGGGGCCTGGTGGAGGCTGCCCCTGGTGGCTGGATTTTGGGGGTGAGGGGAGACATGAGTTGGACATGAGTGGGGGCCTGGTGGAGGCTGCCCCTGCACTGCTGGGGGGTGGGGTGGTGGTAGACATGGGTGGGGGCCTGGTGGAGGCTGCCCCTGGTGGCTGGGGAGCGGGGGTGGTGGTAGACATGAGTGGGGACCTGGTGGAGGCTGCCCCTGCACTGCTGGGGGGTGGGGTGATGGGAGACATGAGTGGGGGCCTGGTGGAGGCTGCCCCTGCACTGCTGGGGGGTGGGGGTGGAGGGGGACATGTGTGGGAGCCTGGTGGAGGCTGCCCCTTGTGGCTGGGGGTTGGGGGTGGTGGTAGACATGGGTGGGGGCCTGGTGGAGGCTGCCCCTGCACTGCTGGGGGGTGGGGGTGGTGGGAGACATGAGAGGGGGCCTGGTGGAGGCTGCCCCTGCACTGCTGGGGGGTGGGGGTGGTGGTAGACATGGGTGGGGGCCTGCTGGAGGCTGCCCCTAGTGGCCGGGGGGTGGGGGTGGGGGTGGTGGTAGACATGGGTGGGGGCCTGGTGGAGAGTGCCCCTGGTGGCTGGGGGTGGGGGTGCAGGGAGACATGAGTTGGACATGAGTGGGGGCCTGGTGGAGGCTGCCGCTGCACTGCTGGGGGGTGGGGGTGGTGGTAGACATGGGTGGGGGTCTGGTGGAGGCTGCCCCTGGTGGCTGGGGGGTGGGGGTGGTGGTAGACATGAGTGGGGGTCTGGTGGAGGCTGCCCCTGCACTACTGGGGGTTCGGGGTGGTGGTAGACATGAGTGGGGGCCTGGTGGAGGCTGCCCCTGGTGGCTGGGGGGGTGGGGGTGGTGATAGACATGGGTGGGGGCCTGGTGGAGGCTGCCCCTGGTGGCTGGATTTTGGGGGTGAGGGGAGACATGAGTTGGACATGAGTGGGGGCCTGGTGGAGGCTGCCCCTGCACTGCTGGGGGGTGGGGTGGTGGTAGACATGGGTGGGGGCCTGGTGGAGGCTGCCCCTGGTGGCTGGGGAGCGGGGGTGGTGGTAGACATGAGTGGGGGCCTGGTGGAGGCTGCCCCTGCACTGCTGAGGGGTGGGGGTGGTGGTAGACATGAGTGGGAGCCTGGTGGAGGCTTCCCCTGGTGGCTGGGAGGTGGGGGTGGTGGTAGACATGAGTGGGTGCCTGGTGGAGGCTGCCCCAGCACTGCTGGGAGGTGGGGTGATGGGAGACATGAGTGGGGGCCTGGTGGAGGCTGCCCCTGCACTGCTGGGGGGTGGGGGTGATAGGGGACATGAGTGGGGGCCTGGTGGAGGCTGCCCCTGGTTGCTGGGGGGTGGGGGTGCAGGGGGACATGTGTGGGAGCCTGGTGGAGCCTGCCCCTTGTTGCTGGGGGTTGGGGGTGGTGGTAGACATGGGTGGGGGCCTGGTGGAGGCTGCCCCTGCACTGCTGGGGGGTGGGGGTGATGGGAGACATGAGAGGGGGCCTGGTGGAGGCTGCCCCTGCACTGCTGGGGGGTGGGGGTGGTGGTAGACATGGGTGGGGGCCTGCTGGAGGCTGCCCCTAGTTGCTGGAGGGTGGGGGTGGTGGTAGACATGGGTGGGGGCCTGGTGGAGGCTGCCCCTGGTGGCTGGGGGGTGGGGGCGGTGGTAGACATGAGTGGGGGCCTGGTTGAATCTGCCCCTGCACTGCTGGGGGGTGGGGGTGGTGGTAGACATGGGTGGGGGTCTGGTGGAGGCTGCCCCTGGTGGCTGGGGGGGTGGGGGTGGTGGTAGACATGAGTGGGGGTCTGGTGGAGGCTGCCCCTGCACTACTGGGGGATCGGGGTGGTGGTAGACATGAGTGGGGGCCTGGTGGAGGCTGCCCCTGGTGGCTGGGGGGGGTGGGGGTGGTGGTAGACATGGGTGGGGGCCTGGTGGAGGCTGCCCCTGGTGGCTGGAGGGTGGGGGTGCAGGGAGACATGAGTTGGACATGAGTGGGGGCCTGGTGGAGGCTGCCCCTGCACTGCTGGGGGGTGGGGTGGTGGTAGACATGGGTGGGGGCCTGGTGGAGGCTGCCCCTGGTGGCTGGGGAGTGGGGGTGGTGGTAGACATGAGTGGGGGCCTGGTGGAGGCTGCCCCTCACTGCTGGGGGGTGGGGGTGGTGGTAGACATGAGCGGGAGCCTGGTGGAGGCTGCCCCTGGTTGCTGGGGGGTGGGGGTGCAGGGGGACATGTGTGGGAGCCTGGTGGAGGCTGCCCCTTGTGGCTGGGGGTTGGGGGTGGTGGTAGACATGGGTGGGGGCCTGGTGGAGGCTGCCCCTGCACTGCTGGGGGGTGGGGGTGATGGGAGACATGAGAGGGGGCCTGGTGGAGGCTGCCCCTGCACTGCTGGGGGGTGGGGGTGGTGGTAGACATGGGTGGGGGCCTGCTGGAGGCTGCCCCCAGTGGCTGGGGGTGGGGGTGGTGGTAGACATGGGTGGGGGCCTGGTGGAGGCTGCCCCTGGTGGCTGGGGGGTGGGGGTGGTGGTAGACATGAGTGGGGGCCTGGTGGACGCTGCCCCTGCACTGCTGGGGGGTGGGGGTGCAGGGAGACATGAGTGGGGGCCTGGTGGAGGCTGCCTCTGGTGGCTGGGGGGTGGGGGTGGTGGTAGACATGAGTGGGGGCCTGGTGGAGGCTGCCCCTGCACTGCTGGGGGGTGGGGTGATGGGAGACATGAGTGGGGGCCTGGTGGAGGCTGCCCCTGCACTGCTGGGGGGTGGGGGTGATAGGGGACATGAGTGGGGGCCAGGTGGAGGCTGCCCCTGGTTGTTGGGGGTGGGGGTGCAGAGGGACATGTGTGGGAGCCTGGTGGAGGCTGCCCCTGGTGGCTGGGGGTTAGGGGTGGTGGTAGACATGGGCGGGGGCCTGGTGGAGGCTGCCCCTGCACTGCTGGGGGGTGGGGGTGATGGGAGACATGAGTGGGGGCCTGGTGGAGGCTGCCCCTGCACTGCTGGGGGGTGGGGGTGGTGGTAGACATGGGTGGGGGCCTGCTGGAGGCTGCCCCTGGTGGCTGGGGGTGGGGGTGGTGGTAGACATGGGTGGGGGCCTGGTGGAGGCTGCCCCTGGTGGCTGGGGGGTGGGGGTGGTGGTAGACATGGGTGGAGGCCTGGTGGAGGCTGCCCCTGGTGGCTGGGGGGTGGGGGTGCAGGGAGACATGAGTTGGACATGAGTGGGGGCCTTGTGGAGGCTGCGTCTGCACTGCTGGGGGGTGGGGGTGGTGGTAGACATGGGTGGGGGCCTGGTGGAGGCTGCCCCTGGTGGCTGGGCGGTGGGGGTGGTGGTAGACATGAGTGGGGGTCTGGTGGAGGCTGCCCCTGCACTACTGGGGGTTGGGGGTGGTGGTAGACATGAGTGGGGGCCTGGTGGAGGCTGCCCCTGGTGGCTGGGGGGGTGGGGGTGGTGGTAGACATGGGTGGGGGCCTGGTGGAGGCTGCCACTGGTGGCTGGAGGGTGGGGGTGCAGGGAGACATGAGTTGGACATGAGTGGGGGCCTGGTGGAGGCTGCCCCTGCACTGCTGGGGGGTGGGGGTGGTGGTAGTCATGGGTGGGGGCCTGGTGGAGGCTGCCCCTGGTGGCTAAGGGGGTGGGGGTGGTGGTAGACATGAGTGGGGGCCTGGTGGAGGCTGCCCCTGCACTGCTGGGGGGTGGGGGTGGTGGTAGACATGGGTGGGGGCCTGGTGGAGGCTGCCCCTGGTAGCTGGGGGGGGTGCAGGGAGACATGAGTTGGACATGAGTGGGGGCCTGGTGGAGGCTGCCCCTGCACTGCTGGGGGATGGGGGTGGTGGTAGACATGAGTGGGAGCCTGGTGGAGGCTGCCCCTGGTGGCTGGGGGGTGGGGGTGGTGGTAGACATGAGTGGGTGCCTGGTGGAGGCTGCCCCTGCACTGATGGGGGGTGGGGTGATGGGAGACATGAGTGGGGGCCTGGCGGAGGCTGCCCCTGCACTGCTGGGGGGTGGGGGTGATAGGGGACATGAGTGGGGGCCTGGTGAGGCTGCCCCTGGTTGCTGGGGGGTGGGGGTGCAGGGGGACATGTGTGGGAGCCTGGTGGAGGCTGCCCCTTGTGGCTGGGGGTTGGGGTGGTGGTAGACATGGGTGGGGGCCTGGTGGAGTCTGCCCCTGCACTGCTGGGGGGTGGGGGTGATGGGAGACATGAGAGGGGGCCTGGTGGCGGCTGCCCCTGCACTGCTGGGGGGTGGTGGTAGACATGGGTGGGGGCCTGCTGGAGGCTGCCCCTAGTGGCTGGGTGGTGGGGGTGGTGGTAGACATGGGTGGGGGCCTGGTGGAGGCTGCCCCTGGTGGCTGGGGGTGGGGGTGCAGGGAGACATGAGTTGGACATGAGTGGGGGCCTGGTGGAGGCTGCCGCTGCACTGCTGGGGGGTGGGGGTGGTGGTAGACATGGGTGGGGGTCTGGTGGAGGCTGCCCCTGGTGGCTGGGGGGTGGGGGTGGTGGTAGACATGAGTGGGGGTCTGGTGGAGGCTGCCCCTGCACTACTGGGGGTTCGGGGTGGTGGTAGACATGAGTGGGGGCCTGGTGGAGGCTGCCCCTGGTGGCTGGGGGGGTGGGGGTGGTGGTAGACATGGGTGGGGGCCTGGTGGAGGCTGCCCCTGGTGTCTGGAGGGTGGGGGTGCAGGGAGACATGAGTTGGACATGAGTGGGGGCCTGGTGGAGGCTGCCCCTGGTGGCTGGGGGGTGGGGGTGCAGGGAGACATGAGTTGGACATGAGTGGGGGCCTGGTGGAGGCTGCCCCTGCACTGCTGGGGAGTGGGGTGGTGGTAGAAATGGGTGGGGGCCTGGTGGAGGCTGCCCCTGCACTGCTGGGGGGTGGGGGTGGTGGTAGACATGAGTGGGGGCCTGGTGGAGGCTGCCCCTGCACTGCTGGGGGGTGGGGTTGATAGGGGACATGAGTGGGGGCCTGGTGGAGGCTGCCCCTGCACTGCTGGGGGGTGGGGGTGACAGGGGACATGAGTGGGGGCCTGGTGGAGGCTGCCCCTGGTGGCTGGGGGGTGGGAGTGCAGGGGGACATGTGTGGGAGCCTGGTGGAGGCTGCCCCTGGTGGCTGGGGGGTGGGGGTGCAGGGGGACATGTGTGGCAGCCTGGTGGAGGCTGCCCCTGGTGTCTGGGGGGTGGGGGTGGTGGTAGACATGGGTGGGGGCCTGGTGGAGGCTGCCCCTGCACTGCTGGGGGTGGGGGTGGTGGTAGACATGAGTGGGGGCCTGGTGGAGGCTGCCCCTGCACTGCTGGGGGGTGGGGGTGATAGGGGACATGAGTGAGGGCTTGGTGGAGGCTCTCCCTGGTGGCTGTGGGGTGGGGGTGCGGGTGGTGGTAGACATGGGTGGGGGCCTGGTGGAGGCTGCCCCTGGTGGCTGGGGCGTGGGGGTGGTGGTAGACATGGGTGGGGGCCTGGTGGAGGCTGCCCCTGGTGGTTGGGGGGTGGGGGTGCAGGGAGACATGAGTTGGACATGAGTGGGGGCCTGGTGGAGGCTGCCCCTGCACTGCTGGGGGGTGGGGTGGTGGTAGACATGGGTGGGGGCCTGGTGGAGGCTGCCCCTGGTGGCTGGGAGGTGGGGGTGGTGGTAGACATGAGTGGGGGCCTGGTGGAGGCTGCCCCTGCACTGCTGGGGGTTGGGGGTGGTGGTAGACATGAGTGGCGGCCTGGTGGAGGCTGCCCCTGGTGGCTGGGGGGTGGGGGTGGTGGTAGACATGAGTGGGGGCCTGGTGGAGGCTGCCCCTGCACTGCTGGGGGGTGGGGTGATGGGAGACATGTGTGGGGGCCTGGTGGAGGCTGCCCCTGCACTGCTGAGGGGTGGGGGTGATAGGGGACATGAGTGGGGGCCTGGTGGAGGCTGCCCCTGGTTGCTGGGGGGTGGGGGTGCAGGGGGACATGTGTGGGAGTCTGGTGGAGGCTGCCCCTGGTGGCTGGGGGTTAGGGGTGGTGGTAGACATGGGCGGGGGCCTGGTGGAGGCTGCCCCTGCACTGCTGGGGGGTGGGGGTGATGGAGACATGAGTGGGGGCCTGGTGGAGGCTGCCCCTGCACTGCTGGGGGGTGGGGGTGGTGGTAGACATGGGTGGGGGCCTGGTGGAGGCTGCCCCTGGTGGCTGGGGGTTGGGGTGGTGGTAGACATTAGTGGGGGCCTGGTGGAGGCTGCCCCTGGTGGCTGGGGGTTGGGGGTGCAGGGAGACATGAGTTGGACATGATTGGGGGCCTTGTGGAGGCTGCGTCTGCACTGCTGGGGGGTGGGGGTGGTGGTAGACATGGGTGGGGGCCTGGTGGAGGCTGCCCCTGGTGGCTGGGCGGTGGGGGTGGTGGTAGACATGAGTGGGGGTCTGGTGGAGGCTGCCCCTGCACTACTGGGGGTTGGGGTGGTGGTAGACATGAGTGGGGGGCTGGTGGAGGCTGCCCCTGGTGGCTGGGGGGTGGGGTGGTGGTAGACATGGGTGGGGGCCTGGTGGAGGCTGCCCCTGGTGGCTGGAGGGTGGGGGTGCAGGGAGACATGAGTTGGACATGAGTGGGGGCCTGGTGGAGGCTGCCCCTGCACTGCTGGGGGGTGGTGGTGGTGGTAGACATGGGTGGGGGCCTGGTGAAGGCTGCCCCTGGTGGCTAAGGGGGTGGGGGTGGTGGTAGACATGAGTGGGGGCCTGGTGGAGGCTGCCCCTGCACTGCTGGGGGGTGGGGGTGGTGGTAGACATGGGTGGGGGCCTGGTGGAGGCTGCCCCTGGTAGCTGGGGGGTGGGGGTGCAGGGAGACATGAGTTGGACATGAGTGGGGGCCTGGTGGAGGCTGCCCCTGCACTGCTGGGGGATGGGGGTGGTGGTAGACATGAGTGGGAGCCTGGTGGAGGCTGCCCCTGGTGGCTGGGGGGTGGGGTGGTGGTAGACATGAGTGGGTGCCTGGTGGAGGCTGCCCCTGCACTGCTGGGGGGTGGGGTGATGGGAGACATGAGTGGGGGCCTGGTGGAGGCTGCCCCTGCACTGCTGGGGGGTGGGGGTGATAGGGGACATGAGCGGGGGCCTGGTGGAGGCTGCCCCTGGTTGCTGGGGGTGGGGGTGCAGGGGGACCTGTGTGGGAGCCTGGTGGGGGCTGCCCCTTGTGGCTGGGGGTTGGGGGTGGTGGTAGACATGGGTGGGGGCCTGGTGGAGGCTGCCCCTGCACTGCTGGGGGGTGGGGGTGATGGGAGACATGAGAGGGGGCCTGGTGGAGGCTGTCTCTGCACTGCTGGGGGGTGGGGGTGGTGGTAGACATGGGTGGGGGCCTGCTGGAGGCTGCCCCTAGTGGCTGGGGGGTGGGGGTGGTGGTATACATGGGTGGGGGCCTTGTGGAGGCTGCCCCTGGTGGCTGGGGCGTGGGGGTGGTGGTAGACATGGGTGGGGGCCTGGTGGAGGCTGCCCCTGGTGGTTGGGGGGTGGGGGTGCAGGGAGACATGAGTTGGACATGAGTGGGGGCCTGGTGGAGGCTGCCCCTGCACTGCTGGGGGGTGGGGTGGTGGTAGACATGGGTGGGGGCCTGGTGGAGGCTGCCCCTGGTGGCTGGGGGGTGGGGGTGGTGGTAGACATGAGTGGGGGCCTGGTGGAGGCTGCCCCTGCACTGCTGGGGGTTGGGGGTGGTGGTAGACATGAGTGGGGGCCTGGTGGAGGCTGCCCCTGGTGGCTGGGGATTGGGGGTGGTGGTTGACATGAGTGGGGGCCTGGTGGAGGCTGCCCCTGCACTGCTGGGGGGTGGGGTGATGGGAGACATGTGTGGGGGCCTGGTGGAGGCTGCCCCTGCACTGCTGAGGGGTGGGGGTGATAGGGGACATGAGTGGGGGCCTGGTGGAGGCTGCCCCTGGTTGCTGGGGGGTGGGGGTGCAGGGGGACATGTGTGGGAGTCTGGTGGAGGCTGCCCCTGGTGGCTGGGGGTTAGGGGTGGTGGTAGACATGGGCGGGGGCCTGGTGGAGGCTGCCCCTGCTCTGCTGGGGGGTGGGGGTGATGGAGACATGAGTGGGGGCCTGGTGGAGGCTGCCCCTGCACTGCTGGGGGGTGGGGGTGGTGGTAGACATGGGTGGGGGCCTGGTGGAGGCTGCCCCTGGTGGCTGGGGGTTGGGGTGGTGGTAGACATGAGTGGGGGCCTGGTGGAGGCTGCCCCTGGTGGCTGGGGGGTGGGGGTGCAGGGAGACATGAGTTGGACATGATTGGGGTCCTTGTGGAGGCTGCGTCTGCACTGCTGGGGGGTGGGGGTGGTGGTAGACATGGGTGGGGGCCTGGTGGAGGCTGCCCCTGGTGGCTGGGCGGTGGGGGTGGTGGTAGACATGAGTGGGGGTCTGGTGGAGGCTGCCCCTGCACTACTGGGGGTTGGGGTGGTGGTAGACATGAGTGGGGGCCTGGTGGAGGCTGCCCCTGGTGGCTGGGGGGTGGGGTGGTGGTAGACATGGGTGGGGGCCTGGTGGAGGCTGCCCCTGGTGGCTGGAGGGTGGGGGTGCAGGGAGACATGAGTTGGACATGAGTGGGGGCCTGGTGGAGGCTGCCCCTGCACTGCTGGGGGGTGGGGGTGGTGGTAGACATGGGTGGGGGCCTGGTGGAGGCTGCCCCTGGTGGCTAAGGGGGTGGGGGTGGTGGTAGACATGAGTGGGGGCCTGGTGGAGGCTGCCCCTGCACTGCTGGGGGGTGGGGGTGGTGGTAGACATGGGTGGGGGCCAGGTGGAGGCTTCCCCTGGTAGCTGGGGGGTGGGGGTGCAGGGAGACATGAGTTGGACATGAGTGGGGGCCTGGTGGAGGCTGCCCCTGCACTGCTGGGGGATGGGGGTGGTGGTAGACATGAGTGGGAGCCTGGTGGAGGCTGCCCCTGGTGGCTGGGGGGTGGGGGTGATAGGGGACATGAGCGGGGGCCTGGTGGAGGCTGCCCCTGCACTGCTGGGGGGTGGGGGTGATGGGAGACATGAGAGGGGGCCTGGTGGAGGCTGTCTCTGCACTGCTGGGGGGTGGGGGTGGTGGTAGACATGGGTGGGGGCCTGCTGGAGGCTGCCCCTAGTGGCTGGGGGGTGGGGGTGGTGGTATACATGGGTGGGGGCCTTGTGGAGGCTGCCCCTGGTGGCTGGGGGGTGGGGGTGCAGGGAGATATGAGTTGGACATGAGTGGGGGCCTGGTGGAGGCTGCCCCTGGTGGCTGGGGGGTGGGGGTGGTGGTAGACATGGGTGGGGGTCTGGTGGAGGCTGCCCCTGGTGGCTGGGGGGTGGGGGTGGTGGTAGACATGAGTGTGGGTCTGGTGGAGGCTGCCCCTGCACTACTGGGGTTTCGGGGTGGTGGTACACATGAGTGGGGGCCTGGTGGAGGCTGCCCCTGGTGGCTGGGGGGGTGGGGGTGGTGGTAGACATGGGTGGGGGCCTGGTGGAGGCTGCCCCTGGTGGCTGGAGGGTGGGGGTGCAGGGAGACATGAGTTGGACATGAGTGGGGGCCTGGTGGAGGCTGCCCCTGGTGGCTGGGGGGTGGGGGTGCAGGGAGACATGTGTTGGACATGAGTGGGGGCCTGGTGGAGGCTGCCCCTGCACTGCTGGGGAGTGGGGGTTGTGGTAGAAATGGGTGGGGGCCTGGTGGAGGCTGCCCCTGCACTGCTGGGGGGTGGGGTGGTGGTAGACATGAGTGGGGGCCTGGTGGAGGCTGCCCCTGCACTGCTGGGGGGTGGGGTTGATAGGGGACATGAGTGGGGGCCTCGTGGAGGCTGCCCCTGCACTGCTGGGGGGTGGGGGTGACAGGGGACATGAGTGGGGGCCTGGTGGAGGCTGCCCCTGGTGGCTGGGGGGTGGGGGTGCAGGGGGACATGTGTGGGAGCCTGGTGGAGGCTGCCCCTGGTGGCTGGGGGGTGGGGGTGGTGGTTGACATGAGTGGGGGCCTGGTGGAGGCTGCCCCTGCACTGCTGGGGGGTGGGGTGATGGGAGACATGTGTGGGGGCCTGGTGGAGGCTGCCCCTGCACTGCTGAGGGGTGGGGGTGATAGGGGACATGAGTGGGGGCCTGGTGGAGGCTGCCCCTGGTGGCTGGGGGGTGGGGGTGCAGGGGGACATGTGTGTCAGCCTGGTGGAGGCTGCCCCTGGTGTCTGGGGGGTGGGGGTGGTGGTAGACATGGGTGGGCGCCTGGTGGAGGCTGCCCCTGCACTGCTGGGGGTGGGGGTGGTGGTAGACATGAGTGGGGGCCTGGTGGAGGCTGCCCCTGCACTGCTGGGGGGTGGGGGTGATAGGGGACATGAGTGAGGGCTTGGTGGAGGCTGCCCCTGGTGGCTGTGGGGTGGGGGTGCAGGGGGACATGTGTGGGAGCCTGGTGGAGGCTGCCCCTGGTGTCTAGGGGGTGGGGGTGGTGGTAGACATGGGTGGGGGCCAGGTGGAGGCTTCCCCTGGTAGCTGGGGGGTGGGGGTGCAGGGAGACATGAGTTGGACATGAGTGGGGGCCTGGTGGAGGCTGCCCCTGCACTGCTGGGGGATGGGGGTGGTGGTAGACATGAGTGGGAGCCTGGTGGAGGCTGCCCCTGGTGGCTGGGGGGTGGGGGTGGTGGTAGACATGAGTGGGTGCCTGGTGGAGGCTGCCCCTGCACTGCTGGGGGGTGGGGTGATGGGAGACATGAGTGGGGGCCTGGTGGAGGCTGCCCCTGCACTGCTGGGGGGTGGGGGTGATAGGGGACATGAGCGGGGGCATGGTGGAGGCTGCCCCTGCACTGCTGGGGGGTGGGGGTGATGGGAGACATGAGAGGGGGCCTGGTGGAGGCTGTCTCTGCACTGCTGGGGGGTGGGGGTGGTGGTAGACATGGGTGGGGGCCTGCTGGAGGCTGCCCCTAGTGGCTGGGGGGTGGGGGTGGTGGTATACATGGGTGGGGGCCTTGTGGAGGCTGCCCCTGGTGGCTGGGGGGTGGGGGTGCAGGGAGATATGAGTTGGACATGAGTGGGGGCCTGGTGGAGGCTGCCCCTGGTGGCTGGGGGGTGGGGGTGGTGGTAGACATGGGTGGGGGTCTGGTGGAGGCTGCCCCTGGTGGCTGGGGGGTGGGGGTGGTGGTAGACATGAGTGTGGGTCTGGTGGAGGCTGCCCCTGCACTACTGGGGTTTCGGGGTGGTGGTACACATGAGTGGGGGCCTGGTGGAGGCTGCCCCTGGTGGCTGGGGGGGTGGGGGTGGTGGTAGACATGGGTGGGGGCCTGGTGGAGGCTGCCCCTGGTGGCTGGAGGGTGGGGGTGCAGGGAGACATGAGTTGGACATGAGTGGGGGCCTGGTGGAGGCTGCCCCTGGTGGCTGGGGGGTGGGGGTGCAGGGAGACATGTGTTGGACATGAGTGGGGGCCTGGTGGAGGCTGCCCCTGCACTGCTGGGGAGTGGGGGTTGTGGTAGAAATGGGTGGGGGCCTGGTGGAGGCTGCCCCTGCACTGCTGGGGGGTGGGGTGGTGGTAGACATGAGTGGGGGCCTGGTGGAGGCTGCCCCTGCACTGCTGGGGGGTGGGGTTGATAGGGGACATGAGTGGGGGCCTCGTGGAGGCTTCCCCTGCACTGCTGGGGGGTGGGGGTGACAGGGGACATGAGTGGGGGCCTGGTGGAGGCTGCCCCTGGTGGCTGGGGGGTGGGGGTGCAGGGGGACATGTGTGGGAGCCTGGTGGAGGCTGCCCCTGGTGGCTGGGGGGTGGGGGTGCAGGGGGACATGTGTGGCAGCCTGGTGGAGGCTGCCCCTGGTGTCTGGGGGGTGGGGGTGGTGGTAGACATGGGTGGGCGCCTGGTGGAGGCTGCCCCTGCACTGCTGGGGGTGGGGGTGGTGGTAGACATGAGTGGGGGCCTGGTGGAGGCTGCCCCTGCACTGCTGGGGGGTGGGGGTGATAGGGGACATGAGTGAGGGCTTGGTGGAGGCTGCCCCTGGTGGCTGTGGGGTGGGGGTGCAGGGGGACATGTGTGGGAGCCTGGTGGAGGCTGCCCCTGGTGTCTAGGGGGTGCGGGTGGTGGTAGACATGGGTGGGGGCCTGGTGGAGGCTGCCCCTGGTGGCTGGGGGGTGGGGGTGGTGGTAGACATGGGTGGGGGCCTGGTGGAGGCTGCCCCTGGTGGTTGGAGGGTGGGGGTACAGGGAGACATGAGTTGGACATGAGTGGGGGCCTGGTGGAGGCTGCCCCTGCACTGCTGGGGGGTGGGATGGTGGTAGACATGGGTGGGGGCCTGGTGGAGGCTGCCCCTGGTGGCTGGGGGGTGGGGGTGGTGGTAGACATGAGTGGGGGCCTGGTGGAGGCTGCCCCTGCATTGCTGGGGGGTGGGGGTGGTGGTAGACATGAGTGGGGGCCTGGTGGAGGCTGCCCCTGGTGGCTGGGGGGTGGGGGTGGTGGTAGACATGAGTGGGGGCCTGGTGGAGGCTGCCCCTGCACTGCTGGGGGGTGGGGTGATGGGAGACATGAGTGGGGGCCTGGTGGAGGCTGCCCCTGCACTGCTGGGGGGTGGGGGTTTTAGGGGACATGAGTGGGGGCCTGGTGGAGGCTGCCCCTGGTTGCTGGGGGGTGGGGGTGCAGTGGGACATGTGTGGGAGCCTGGTGGAGGCTGCCCCTGGTGGCTGGGGGTTAGGGGTGGTGATAGACATGGGCGGGGGCCTGGTGGAGGCTGCCCCTGCACTGCTGGGGGGTGGGGGTGATGGGAGACATGAGTGGGGACCTGGTGGAGGATGCCCCTGCACTGCTGGGGGGTGGGGGTGGTGGTAGACATGGGTGGGGGCCTGCTGGAGGCTGCCCCTGGTGGCTGGGGGGTGGGGGTGGTTGTAGACATGGGTGGGGGCCTGGTGGAGGCTGCCCCTGGTGGCTAGGGGGTGGGGGTGGTGGTAGACATGGGTGGGGGCCTGGTGGAGGCTGCCCCTGGTGGCTGGGGGGTGGGGGTGTAGGGAGACATGAGTTGGACATGATTGGGGGCCTTGTGGAGGCTGCGTCTGCACTGCTGGGGGGTGGGGGTGGTGGTAGACATGGGTGGGGGCCTGGTGGAGGCTGCCCCTGGTGGCTGGGCGGTGGGGGTGGTGGTAGACATGAGTGGGGGTCTGGCGAAGGCTTCTTCTGCACTACTGGGGGTTGGGGGTGGTGGTAGACATGAGTGGGGGCCTGGTGGAGGCTGCCCCTGGTGGCTGGGGGGGTGGGGGTGGTGGTAGACATGGGTGGGGGCCTGGTGGAGGCTGCCCCTGGTGGCTGGAGGGTGGGGGTACAGGGAGTCCTGAGTTGGACATGAGTGTGGGCCTGGTGGAGGCTGCCCCTGCACTGCTGGGGGGTGGGGGTGGTGGTAGACATGGGTGGGGGCCTGGTGGAGGCTGCCCCTGGTAGCTGGGGGGTGGGGGTACAGGGAGACATGAGTTGGACATGGTGGGGGCCTGGAGGAGGCTGCCCCTGCACTGCTGGGGGATGGGGGTGGAGGTAGACATGGGTGGGGGCCTGGTGGAGGCTGACCCTGCACTGCTGGGGGGTGGGGGTGGTGGTAGACATGAGTGGGGGCCTGGTGGAGGCTGCCCCTGCACTGCTGGGGGGTGGGGGTGATAGGGGACATGAGTGGGGGCCTGGTGGAGGCTGCCCCTGCACTGCTGGGGGGTGGGGGTGATAGGGGACATGAGTGGGGGCCTGGTGGAGGCTGCCCCTCGTGGCTGGGGGGTGGGGGTGCAGGGGGACATGTGTGGGAGCCTGGTGGAGGCTTCTCCTGGTGGCTGGGGGTGGGGGTGCAGGGGGACATGTGTGGGAGCCTGGTGGAGGCTGCCCCTGGTGGCTGGGGGGTGGGGGTGGAGGGGGACATGTGTGGGAGCCTGGTGGAGTCTGCCCCTGGTGGCTGGGGGGTGGGGGTGCAGGGAGACATGAGTTGGACATGAGTGGGGGCCTGGTGGAGGCTGCCCCTGCACTGCTGGGGGGTGGGGGTGATAGGGGACATGAGTGGGGACCTGGTGGAGGCTGCCCCTGCACTGCTGGGGGGTGGGGGTGATATGGGACATGAGTGGGGGCCTGGCGGAGGCTGCCCCTGATGGCTGGGGGGTGGGGGTGCAGGGGGACATGTGTGGGAGCCTGGTGGAGGCTGCCCCTGGTGGCTGGGGTGTGGGGGTGCAGGGGGACATGTGTGGGAGCCTGGTGGAGGTTGCCCCTGGTGGCTGGGGGGTGGGGGTGGTGGTAGACATGGGTGGGGGCCTGGTGGATGCTGCCCCTGGTGGCTGGGGGGTGGGGGTGGTGATAGACATGGGTGGGGGTCTGGTGGAGGCTGCCCCTGCACTGCTGGGGGGTGGGGTGGTGGTAGACATGAGTGGGGGCCTGGTGGAGGCTGTCCCTGCACTGCTGGAGGGTGAGGGTGATAGGGGACATGAGTGGGGGCCTGGTGGAGACTGCCCCTGGTGGGTGGGGGTGCAGGGGGAAATGTGTGGGACCCTGGTGGAGGCTGCCCCTGGTGGCTGGGGGGTGGGGGAGGAGGTAGACATGGGTGGGGGCCTTTTGGAGGCTGCCCCTGGTGGCTGGGGGTGGGGGTGGTGATAGACATGGGTGGGGGCCTAGTGGAGGCTGCCCCTGCACTGCTGGGGGGTGGTAGACATAAGTGGGGGCCTGGTGGAGACTGCCCCTGCACTGCTGGGGGGTGGGGGTGATAGGGGACATGAATGGGGGCCTGGTGGAGGCTGCCCCTGGTGGCTGGGGGGTGGGGGTGCAGGGGGACATGTGTGGGAGCCTGGTGGAGGCTGCCCCTGGTGGCTGGGGGGTGGAGGTGGTGGTAGACATGGTTGGGGGCCTGGTGGAGGCTGCCCCTGGTGGCTGGGGGGTGGGGGTGGTGGTAGACATGGGTGAAGGCCTGGTGGAGGCTGCCCCTGCACTGCTGGGGGGTGGGGGTGGTGGTAGACATGAGTGGGGGCCTGGTGGAGGCTGCCCCTGCACTGCTGGGGGGTGGGGGTGATAGGGGACATGAGTGGGGGCCTGGTGGAGGCTGCCCCTCGCGGCTGGGGAGTGGGGGTGCAGGGGGACATGTGTGGGAGCCTGGTGGAGGCTGCTCCTGGTGGCTGGGGGTGGGGGTGCAGGGGGACATGTGTGGGAGCCTGGTGGAGGCTGCCCCTGGTGGCTGGGGGGTGGGGGTGGAGGGGGACATGTGTGGGAGCCTGGTGGAGGCTGCCCCTGGTGGCTGGGGGGTGGGGGTGCAGGGAGACATGAGTTGGACATGAGTGGGGGCCTGGTGGAGGCTGCCCCTGCACTGCTGGGGGGTGGGGGTGGTGGTAGACATGGGTGGGGGCCTGGTGGAGGCTGCCCCTGCACTGCTATGGGGTGGGGGTGGTGGTAGACATGAGTGGGGGCCTGGTGGAGGCTGCCCCTGCATTGTTGGGAGTGGGGGTGATAGGGGACATGAGTGGGGACCTGGTGGAGGCTGCCCCTGCACTGCTGGGGGGTGGGGGTGATATGGGACATGAGTGGGGGCCTGGCGGAGGCTGCCCCTGGTGGCTGGGGGGTGGGGGTGCAGGGGGACATGTGTGGGAGCCTGGTGGAGGCTGCCCCTGGTGGCTGGGGGGTGGGGGTGCAGGGGGACATGTGTGGGAGCCTGGTGGAGGTTGCCCCTGGTGGCTGGGGGGTGGGGGTGGTGGTAGACATGGGTGGGGGCCTGGTGGATGCTGCCCCTGGAGGCTGGGGGGTGGGGGTGGTGATAGACATGGGTGGGGGTCTGGTGGAGGCTGCCCCTGCACTGCTGGGGGGTGGGGTGGTGGTAGACATGAGTGGGGGCCTGGTGGAGGCTGCCCCTGCACTGCTGGGGGGTGAGGGTGATAGGGGACATGAGTGGGGGCCTGGTGGAGGCTGCCCCTAGTGGGTGGGGGTGCAGGGGGAAATGTGTGGGACCCTGGTGGAGGCTGCCCCTGGTGGCTGGGGGTGGGGGAGGTGGTAGACATGGGTGGGGGCCTTTTGGAGGCTGCCCCTGGTGGCTGGGGGTGGGGGTGGTGATAGACATGGGTGGGGGCCTGGTGGAGGCTGCCCCTGCACTGCTGGGGGGTGGTAGACATAAGTGGGGGCCTGGTGGAGACTGCCCCTGCACTGCTGGGGGGTGGGGGTGATAGGGGACATGAATGGGGGCCTGGTGGAGGCTGCCCCTGGTGGCTGGGGGGTGGGGGTGCAGGGGGACATGTGTGGGAGCCTGGTGGAGGCTGCCCTTGTGGCTGGGGGGTGGAGGTGGTGGTAGACATGGTTGGGGGCCTGGTGGAGGCTGCCTCTGGTGGCTGGGGGGTGGGGGTGGTGGTAGACATGGGTGAAGGCCTGGTGGAGGCTGCCCCTGCACTGCTGGGGGGTGGGGTGGTGGTAGACATGAGTGGGGGCCTGGTGGAGGCTGCCCCTGCACTGCTGGGGGGTGGGGGTGATAGGGGACATGAGTGGGGGCCTGGCGGAGGCTGCCCCTGGTGGCTGGGGGGTGGGGGTGCAGGGGGACATGTGTGGGAGCCTGGTGGAGGCTGCCCCTGGTGGCTGGGGGGTGGGAGAGGTGATAGACATGGGTGGGGGCCTGGTGGAGGCTGCCCCTGGTGGCTGGGGTGTGGGGGTAGTGGTAGACATGGGTGGGGGCCTGGTGGAGGCTGCCCCTGGTGGCTGGGGGGTGGGGGTGGTGGTAGATATGGGTGGGGGCCTGGTCGAGGCTGCCCCTGCACTCCTGGGGGTGGGGGTGGTGGTAGACATGAGTGGGGGCCTGGTGGAGGCTGCCCCTGCACTTCTGGGGGGTGGGGGTGATAGGGGACATGAGTGGGGGCCTGGTGGAGGCTGCCCCTGGTGGCTGGGGGGTGGGGGTGGTGGTAGACATGGGTGGGGGCCTTTTGGAGGCTGCCCCTGGTGGCTGAGGGGTAGGGGTGGTGGTAGTCATGGGTGGGGGCCTGGTGGAGGCTGCCCCTGCACTGTTGGGGGTGGGGGTGGTGGTAGACATGAGTGGGGGCCTGGTGGAGGCTGCCCCTGCACTGCTGGGGGGGGTGGGGGTGATAGGGGACATGAATGGGGGCCTGGTGGAGGCTGCCCCTGGTGGCTGGGGGGTGGGGGTGCAGGGGGACATGTGTGGGAGCCTGGCGGAGGCTGCCCCTGGTGGCTGGGGGGTGGGGGTGGTGGTAGACATGGGTGGGGGCCTGGTGGAGGCTGCCCCTGGTGGCTGGGGGGTGGGGGTGGTGGTAGACATGGGTGGGGGCCTGGTGGAGGCTTCCCCTGCACTGCTGGGGGGTGGGGGTGATGGTAGACATGAGTGGGGGCCTGATGGAGGCTGCCCCTGGTGGCTGGGGGGTGGGGGTGCAGGGGGACATGTGTGGGAGCCTGGTGGAGGCTGCCCCTGGTGGCCGGGGGGTGGGGGTGCAGGGGGACATGTGTGGGAGCCTGGTGGAGGCTGCCCCTGCACTGCTGGGGGGTGGGGGTGGTGGTAGACATGAGTGGGTGCCTGGCGGAGGCTGCCCCTGCACTTCTGGGGAGTGGGGGTGATGGGAGACATGAGTGGGGGCCTGGTGGAGGCTGCCCCTGCACTGCTGGGGGGTGGGGGTGATAGAGGACATGATTGGGGGCCTGGTGGAGGCTGCCCCTGGTGGCTGGGGTGTGGGGGGGCAGGGGGACATGTGTGGGAGCCAAGTGGAGGCTGCCCCTGGTGGCTGGGGGAGGGGGTGGTGGTAGACATGAGTGGGGGCCTGGTGGAGGCTGCCCCTGCACTGCTGGGAGGTGGGGGTGATGGGGGACATGAGTGGGGGCCTGGTGGAGGCTGCCCCTGCACTGCTGGGGGGTGGGGGTGGTGGTAGACATGAGTGGGGGTCTGGTGGAGGCTGCCCCTGCACTGCTGGGGGGTGGGGGTGAAAGGGGACATGAGTGGGGGCCTAGTGGAGGCTGCCCCTGCACTGCTGGGGGGTGGGGGTGATGGGAGACATGAGTGGTGCCTGGTGGAGGCTGTCCCTGCACTGCTGGGGGGTGGGGGTGGTGGTAGACATGAGTGGGGGCCTGGTGGAGGCTGCCCCTGCACTGCTGGGGGGTGGGGGTGATAGGGGACATGAGTGGGGGCCTGGTGGAGGCTGCCCCTGGTGGCTGGGGGGTGAGGGTGCAGGGGGACATGTGTGGGAGCCTGGTGGAGGCTGCCCCTGGTGGCTGGGGGGTGGGGGTGGTGGTAGACATGGATGGGGTCTGGTGGAGGCTGCCCATGCACTGCTGGGGGATGGGGGCGATAAGGGACATGAGTGGGGGCCTGGTGGAGGCTGCCCCTGGTGGCTGGGGGGTGGGGGTGCAGGGGGACATGTGTGGGAGCCTGGCGGAGGCTGCCCCTGGTGGCTGGGGGGTGGGGGTGGTGGTAGACATGGGTGGGGGCCTGGTGGAGGCTGCCCCTGGTGGCTGGGGGGTGGGGGTGGTGGTAGACATGGGTGGGGGACTGGTGGAGGCTTCCCCTGCACTGCTGGGGGGTGGGGGTGATGGTAGACATGAGTGGGGGCCTGATGGAGGCTGCCCCTGGTGGCTGGGGAGTGGGGGTGCAGGGGGACATGTGTGGGAGCCTGGTGGAGGCTGCCCCTGGTGGCTGGGGGGTGGGGGTGCAGGGGGACATGTGTGGGAGCCTGGTGGAGGCTGCCCCTGCACTGCTGGGGGGTGGGGGTGGTGGTAGACATGAGTGGGGGCCTGGCGGAGGCTGCCCCTGCACTGCTGGGGAGTGGGGGTGATGGGAGACATGAGTGGGGGCCTGGTGGAGGCTGCCCCTGCACTGCTGGGGGGTGGGGGTGATAGAGGACATGATTGGGGGCCTGGTGGAGGCTGCCCCTGGTGGCTGGGGTGTGGGGGGCAGGGGGACATGTGTGGGAGCCAAGTGGAGGCTGCCCCTGGTGGCTGGGGGAGGGGGTGGTGGTAGACATGAGTGGGGGCCTGGTGGAGGCTGCCCCTGCACTGCTGGGAGGTGGGGGTGATGGGGGACATGAGTGGGGGCCTGGTGGAGGCTGCCCCTGCACTGCTGGGGGGTGGGGGTGGTGGTAGACATGAGTGGGGGTCTGGTGGAGGCTGCCCCTGCACTGCTGGGGGGTGGGGGTGAAAGGGGACATGAGTGGGGGCCTAGTGGAGGCTGCCCCTGCACTGCTGGGGGGTGGGGGTGATGGGAGACATGAGTGGGGGCCTGGTGGAGGCTGTCCCTGCACTGCTGGGGGGTGGGGGTGGTGGTAGACATGAGTGGGGGCCTGGTGGGGGCTGCCCCTGCACTGCTGGGGGGTGGGGGTGATAGGGGACATGAGTGGGGGCCTGGTGGAGGCTGCCCCTGGTGGCTGGGGGGTGAGGGTGCAGGGGGACATGTGTGGGAGCCTGGTGGAGGCTGCCCCTGGTGGCTGTGGGGTGGGGGTGGTGGTAGACATGGATGGGGTCTGGTGGAGGCTGCCCATGCACTGCTGGGGGATGGGGGCGATAAGGGACATGAGTGGGGGCCTGGTGGAGGCTGCCCCTGGTGGCTGGGGGGTGGGGGTGCAGGGGGACATGTGTGGGAGCCTGGTGGAGGCTGCCCCTGGTGGCTGGGGGTGGGGGTGGTGGTAGACATGGGTGGGGGCCTGGTGGAGGCTGCCCCTGCACTGCTGGGGAGTGGGGGTGATGGGAGACATGAGCGGGGGCCTGGTGGAGGCTGTCCCTGCACTGCTGGGGGGTGGGGGTGGTGGTAGACATGAGTGGGGGCCTGGTGGAGTCTGCCCCTGGTGGCTGGGGGGTGGGGGTGATGGTAGACATGAGTGGGGGCCTGGTGGAGGCTGCCCCTGCAGTGCTGGGGGGTGGGGTGATGGGAGACATGAGTGGGGGCCTGGTGGAGGCTGCCCCTGCACTGCTGGGGGGTAGGGGTGATAGGGGACATGAGTGGGGGCCTGGTGGAGGCTGCCCCTGGTGGCTGGGGGGTGGACGTGCAGTAGGACATGTGTGGGAGCCTGGTGGAGGCTGCCCCTTGTGGCTGGGGGGTGGGGGTGGTGGTAGACATGGGTGGGGGCCTGGTGGAGGCTGCCCCTGCACTGCTGGGGGGTGGGGGTGATGGGAGACATGAGTGGGGGCCTGGTGGAGGCTGCCCCTGGTGGCTGGGGGGTAGGGCTGGTGGTAGACATGGGTGGAGGCCTGGTGGAGGCTGTCCCTGCACTGCTGGGGGGTGGGGGTGATGGGAGACATGAGTGGGGGCCTGTTGGAGGCTGCCCCTGCACTGCTGGGGGGTGGCGTTGGTGGTAGACATGGGTGGGGGCCTGGTGGAGGCTGCCCCTGGTGGCTGGGGGTAGGGGTGGTGGCAGACATGAGTGGGGGTCTGGTGGAGGCTGCCCCTGCACTACTGGGGGGTGGGGGTGGTGGTAGACATGAGTGGGGGCCTGGTGGAGGCTGCCCCTGCACTGCTGGGGGGTGGGGGTGGTGGTAGACATGGGTGGGGGCCTGGCGGAGGCTGCCCCTGGTGGCTGGGGGGTGGGGGTGGTGGTAGACATGAGTGGGGGCCTGGTGGAGGCTGCCCCTGCACTGCTGGGGGGTGGGGGTGGTGGAATTAGACATGGGTGGGGGCCTGGTGGAGGCTGCCCCTGGTGGCTGGGGGGTGGGGGTGCAGGGAGACATGAGTTGGACATGAGTGGGGGCCTGGTGGAGGCTGCCCCTGCACTGCTGGGGGATGGGGGTGGTGGTAGACATGGGTGGGGGCCTGGTGGAGGCTGCCCCTGCACTGCTGGGGGGTGGGGGTGGTGGTAGACATGAGTGGGGGCCTGGTGGAGGCTGCTTCTGCACTGCTGGGGGTGGGGGTGATAGGGGACATGAGTGGGGGCCTGGTGGAGGCTGCCCCTGGTGGCTGGGGGGTGGGGGTGATAGGGGACATGAGTGGGGGCCTGGTGGAGGCTGTCCCTGGTGGCTGGGGGGTGGGGGTGCAGGGGGACTTGTGTGGGAGCCTGGTGGAGGCTGCCCCTGGTTGCTGGGGGGTGGGGGTGCAGCTGGACATGTGTGGGGGCCTGGTGGAGGCTGCCCCTGGTGGCTGGGGGGTGGGGGTGGAGAGGGACATGTGTGGGAGCCTGGTGGAGGCTGCCCCTGGTGGCTGGGGGGTGGGGGTGGTGGTAGACATGGGTGGGGGCCTGGTGGAGGCTACCCCTGGTGGCTGGGGGGTGGGGTGGTGATAGACATGGGTGGGGGCCTGGTGAAGGCTGCCCCTGCACTGCTGGGGGGTGGGGTGATGGTAGACAAGGGTGGGGGCCTTGTGGAGGCTGCCCCTGGTGGCTGGGGGGTGGGGGTGGTGGTAGCCATGAGTGGGGGTCTGGTGGAGGCTGCCCCTGCACTGCTGGGGGTGGGGTGGTGGTAGACATGAGTGGGGGCATGGTGGAGGCTGCCCCTGGTGGCTGGGGGTGGGGGTGGTGGTAGACATGGGTGGGGGCCTGGTGGAGGCTGCCTCTGGTAGCTGGAGGGTGGGGGTGCAGGGAGACATGAGTTGGACATGAGTGGGGGCCTAGTGGAGGCTGCCCCTGTACTGCTGGGGGGTGGGGTGGTGGTAGACATGGGTGGGGGCCTGGTGGAGGCTGCCCCTGGTGGCTAGGAGGTGGGGGTGGTGGTAGACATGAGTGGGGGCCTGGTGGAGGCTGCCCCTGCACTGCTGGGGGGTGGGGGTGGTGGTAGACAAGGGTGGGGGCCTGGTGGAGGCTGCCCCTGGTGGCTGGGGGGTGGGGGTGCAGGGAGACATGCGTTGGACATGAGTGGGGGGCTGGTGGAGGCTGCCCCTGCACTGCTGGGGGATGGGGGTGGTGGTAGACATGGGTGGGGGCCTGGTGGAGGCTGCCCCTGCACTGCTGGGGGGTGGGGGTGGTGGTAGACATGAGTGGGGGCCTGGTGGAGGATGCCCCTGCACTGCTGGGGGGTGCGGGTGATAGGGGACATGAGTGGGGGCCTGGTGGAGGCTGCCCTTGCACTGCTGGAGGGTGGGGGTGATAGGGGACATGAGTGGGGGCCTGGTGGAGGCTGCCCCTGGTGGCTTGGGGGTGGGGGTGCAGGGGGACATGTGTGGGAGCCTGGTGGAGGCTGCCCATGGTGGCTGGGGGGTGGGGGTACAGGGCGACATGTGTGGGAGCCTGGTGGAGGCTGCCCCTGGTAGCTGGGGGGTGGGGGTGGAGGGGGACATGTGTGGGAGCCTGGTGGAGGCTGCCCCTGGTGGCTGGGGGGTGGGGGTGGTGGTAGACATGGGTGGGGGCCTGGTGGAGGCTGCCCCTGGTGGCTAGGGGGTGGGGGTGGTGGTAGACATGGGTGGAGGCCTGGTGAAGGCTGCCCCTGCACTGCTGGGGGGTGGGGGTGGTGGTAGACATGAGTGGGGGCCTGGTAGAGGCTGCCCCTGCACTGCTGGGGGGTGGGGGTGATAGGGGACATGAGTGGGGGCCTGGTGGAGGCTGCCCCTGGTGGCTGGGGGGTGGGGGTGCTGGCGGACATGTTTGGGAGCCTGGTGGAGGCTGCCCCTGGTGGCTGGGAGGTGGGGGGTGGTAGACATGGGTGGGGGCCTTTTGGAGGCTGCCCCTGGTGGCTGGGGGGTGGGGGTGGTGGTAGACATGGGTGGGGGCCTGTTGGAGGCTGCCCCTGCACTGCTGGGGTGTGGGGGTGGTGTTAGACATGAGTGGGGGCCTGGTGGAGGCTGCCCCTGCACTGCTGGGGGATGGGGGTGATAGGGGACATGAGTGGGGGCCTGGTGGAGGCTGCCCCTGGTGGCTGGGGGGTGGGGGTGCAGGGGGACATGTGTGGGAGCCTGGCGGAGGCTGCCCCTGGTGGCTGGGGGGTGGGGGTGGGGGTGGTGGTAGACATTGGTGGGGGCCTGGTGGAGGCTTCCCCTGCACTGCTGGGGGGTGGGGGTGATGGTAGACATGAGTGGGGGCCTGGTGGAGGCTGCCCCTGGTGGCTGGGGTGTGGAGGTGCAGGGGGACATGTGTGGGAGCCTGGTGGAGGCTGCCCCTGCACTGCTGGGGGGTGGTGGTGGTGGTAGACATGAGTGGGGCCTGGTGGAGGCTGCCCCTGCACTGCTGGGGGTGGGGGTGATGGGAGACATGAGTGGGGGCCTAGTGGAGGCTGCCCCTGCACTGCTGGGGGGTGGGGTGATAGAGGACATGAGTGGGGGCCTGGTGGAAGCTGCCCCTGGTGGCTGGGGGTGCAGGGGACATGTGTGGGAGCCTCTTGGAGGCTGCCCCTGGTGGCTGGGGGAGGGGGTGGTGGTAGACATGAGTGGGGGCCTGGTGGATGCTGCCCCTGCACTGCTGGGGGGTTGGGGGTGGTGGTAGACATGAGAGGGGGCCT
Organism: Ambystoma mexicanum; assembly: GCF_040938575.1. Classification (NCBI taxonomy): domain Eukaryota; kingdom Metazoa; phylum Chordata; class Amphibia; order Caudata; family Ambystomatidae; genus Ambystoma; species Ambystoma mexicanum. The sequence goes on along the minus strand of NC_090934.1, from coordinate 1,445,332,259 downwards.
GGTGGAGGCTGCCCCTGCACTGCTGGGGGGTGGGGGTGATGGGGGACATGAGTGGGGGCATGGTGGAGGCTGCCCCTGCACTGCTGGGGGGTGGGGGTGGTGGTAGACATGAGTGGGGGTCTGGTGGAGGCTGCCCCTGCACTGCTGGGGGTGGGGGTGATAGGGGACATGAGTGGGGGCCTAGTGGAGGCTGCCCCTGCACTGCTGGGGGCTGGGGGTGATGGAAGACATGAGTGGGGGCCTGGTGGAGGCTGCCCCTGCACTGCTGGGGGGTGGGGGTGGTGGTAGACATGAGTGGGGGCCTGGTGGAGGTTGCCCCTGCACTGCTGGGGGTGGGGGTGACAGGGGACATGAGTGGGGGCCTGGTGGAGGCTGCCCCTGGTGGCTGGGGGGTGGTGGTGCAGGGGGACATTTGTGGGAGCCTGGTGGAGGCTGCCTCTGGTGGCTGGGGGGTGGGGGTGGTGGTAGACATGGGTGGGGGCCTGGTGGAGGCTGCCCCTGCACTGCTGGGGAGTGGGGGTGATGGGAGACATGAGTGGGGGCCTGGTGGAGTCTGTCCCTGCACTGCTGGGGGGTGGGGGTGGTGGTAGACATGAGTGGGGGGCTGGTGGAGTCTGTCCCTGCACTGCTGGGGGGTGGGGGTGGTGGTAGACATGAGTGGGGGCCTGGTGGGGGCTGCCCTGCACTGCCGGGGGGTGGGGGTGATGGGAGACATGAGTGGGGGCCTGGTGGAGGCTGCCCCTGGACTGCTGGGGGGTGGGGGTGGTGGTAGACATGAGTGGGGGACTGGTGGAGGCTTCCCCTGCACTGCTGGGGGGTGGGGGTGATAGGGGACATGAGTGGGGGCCTGGTGGAGGCTGCCCCTGCACTGCTGGGGGGAGGGGGTGATGGGAGACATGAGTGGGGGCCTGGTGGAGGCTGCCCCTGCACTGCTGGGGGGTGGGGGTGGTGGTAGACATGTGTGGTGGCCTGGTGGAGGCTGCCCCTGCACTGCTGGGGGGTGGGGGTGATAGGGGACATGAGTGGGGGCCTGGTGGAGGCTGCCCCTGGTGGCTGGGAGGTGGGGGTGCGGGGGGACATGTGTGGGAGCCTGGTGGAGGCTGCCCCTGGTGGCTGGGGGGTGGGGGTGGTGGTAGACATGGATGGGGGCCTGGTGAAGGCTGCCCCTGCACTGCTGGGGGGGTGGGGGCGATAGGGGACATGAGTGGGGGCCTGGTGGAGGCTGCCCCTGGTGGCTGGGGGGTGGGGGTGATGGGAGACATGTGTTGGTGATCAGTAGTGCAAGGTGACATGTGGGTTGGCTGGTGGGCATGGCCATGGTGGATGGGTTGCCTGTGGGACATGAGCAGGGGTGCAGGGTGGTACCCTGTGGTGTGGGCTGCCTGCAGGGGCCGTGGAGGGTGTAGAGGGAACACCTGGGAGGACCCACATGGCCAAATCACGTGTAGCATTCCCCGGCACCACCGAAATACACGTACCCTGCTGAAATCGCGTGTGTATCTTCCTGCGCACCTCGGAATACACGTACCCAGGCCAATCGCGTGTGGAACTTCCCGCGCACCCCGAAGTACACGTACCCAGGCCAATCGTGTGTGGAACTTCCCGCGCACCCCCCCTACCCAGGCCAATCACGTGTGGAACTTCCCGCGCACCCCGTAGTACACATACCCAGGCCAATCGCATGTGGAACTTCCCACGCACCCCATTGTACACGTACCCAGGCTAATCGCGTGTGGAACTTCCCGCGCACCCCCACCTACCCAGGCCAATCGTGTGTGGAACTTCCCGCGCACCCCGAAGTACACGTACCCAGGCCAATCGCGTGTGGAACTTCCCGCGCACCCCCACCTACCCAGGCCAATCGCGTGTGGAACTTTCCGCGCACCCCGTAGTACATGTACCCAGGCCAATTGTGTGTGGAACTTCCCACGCACCCCGAAGTACAGTTAACCAGGCCAATCGCGTGTGGAACTTCCTGCGCACCCCCACCTACCCAGGCCAATCGCGTGTGGAACTTCCCGCGCACCCCGTAGTACACGTACCCAGGCCAATCGCGTGTGGAACTTCCCGCGCACCCCGAAGTACACGTACCCAGGCCAATCGCGTGTGGAACTTCCCGCGCACCCTGTAGTACACGTGCCCAGGCCAATCGCGTGTGGAACTTCCCACGCACCCCGAAGTACACGTACCGAGGCCAATCGCGTGTTGAACTTCCTGCGCACCCCCATCTACCCAGGCCAATCGCGTGTGGAACTTCCCGCACACCCCGAAGTACACCTACCCAGGCCAATCGCGTGTGGAACTTCCCGCGCACCCATAGTACATGTACCCAGGCTAATCGCGTGTGGAACTTCCCGCGACCCCGAAGTACACGTACCCAGGCCAATCGCGTGTGGAACTTCCCGCGCACCCCGAAGTACACGTACCCAGGCCAATCGTGTGTGGAACTTCCCGCGCACCCCCCCTACCGAGGCCAATCACGTGTGGAACTTCCCGCGCACCCCGTAGTACACATACCCAGGCCAATCGCATGTGGAACTTCCCACGCACCCCATTGTACACGTACCCAGGCTAATCGCGTGTGGAACTTCCCGCGCACCCCCACCTACCCAGGCCAATCCTGTGTGGAACTTCCCGCGCACCCCGAAGTACACGTACCCAGGCCAATCGTGTGTGGAACTTCCCGCGCACCCCCCTACCCAGGCCAATCACGTGTGGAACTTCCCGCGCACCCCGTAGTACACATACCCAGGCCAATCGCATGTGGAACTTCCCACGCACCCCATTGTACACGTACCCAGGCTAATCGCGTGTGGAACTTCCCGCGCACCCCCACCTACCCAGGCCAATCGTGTGTGGAACTTCCCGCGCACCCCGAAGTACACGTACCCAGGCCAATCACGTGTGGAACTTCCCGCGCACCCCCACCTACCCAGGCCAATCGCGTGTGGAACTTTCCGCGCACCCCGTAGTACACGTACCCAGGCCAATTGTGTGTGGAACTTCCCACACACCCCGAAGTACATGTAACCAGGCCAATCCCGTGTGGAACTTCCCGCGCACCCCCACCTACCCAGGCCAATCGCGTGTGGAACTTCCCGCGCACCCCGTAGTACACGTACCCAGGCCAATCGCGTGTGGAACTTCCCGCGCACCCCGAAGTACACGTACCCAGGACAATCGCGTGTGGAACTTCCCGCGCACCCTGTAGTACACGTGCCCAGGCCAATCGCGTGTGGAACGTCCCACGCACCCCGAAGTACACATACCCAGGCCAATCGCGTGTTGAACTTCCTGCGCACCCCCATCTACCCAGGCCAATCGCGTGTGGAACTTCCCGCACACCCCGAAGTACACATACCCAGGCCAATCGCGTGTGGAACTTCCCACGCACACCGAAGTACACCTACCCAGGCCAATCGCGTGTGGAACTTCCCGCGCACCCCGTAGTACATGTACCCAGGCTTATCGCGTGTGGAACTTCCCGCGACCCCGAAGTACACGTACCCAGGCCAATCGCGTTTGGAACTTCCCGCACACCCTGAAGTACACGTACCCAGGCCAATCGTGTGTGGAACTTCCCGCGCACCCCCCCTACCCAGGCCAATCACGTGTGGAACTTCCCGCGCACCCCGTAGTACACATACCCAGGCCAATCGCATGTGGAACTTCCCACGCACCCCATTGTACACGTACCCAGGCTAATCGCGTGTGGAACTTCCCGCGCACCCCCACCTACCCAGGCCAATCGTGTGTGGAACTTCCCGCGCACCCCGAAGTACTCGTACCTAGGCCAATCGCGTGTGTAACTTCCCGCGCACCCCCACCTACCCAGGCCAATCGCGTGTGGAACTTTCCGCGCACCCCGTAGTACACGTACCCAGGCCAATTGTGTGTGGAACTTCCCGCGCTCCCCGAAGTACACGTAACCAGGCCAATCGCGTGTGGAACTTCCCGCGCACCCCCACCTACCCAGGCCAATCGCGTGTGGAACTTCCCGCGCACCCCGTAGTACATGTACCCAGGCCAATCGCGTGTGGAACTTCCCGCGCACCCCGAAGTACACGTACCCAGGCCAATCGCGTGTGGAACTTCCCACGCACCCCGTAGTAAACGTGCCCAGGCCAATCGCGTGTGGATCTTCCCGCGCACCGTGTAGTACACGTGCCCAGGCCAATCGCGTGTGGAACTTCCCACGCACCCCGAAGTACACGTACCCAGGCCAATCGCGTGTTGAACTTCCTGCGCACCCCCATCTACCCAGGCCAATCGCGTGTGGAACTTCCCGCGCACCCCGAAGTACACCTACCCAGGCCAATCGCGTGTGGAACTTCCCGCGCACCCCGTAGTACATGTACCCAGGCTAATCGCGTGTGGAACTTCCCGCGACCCCGAAGTACACGTACCCAGGCCAATCGCGTGTGGAACTTCACGCGCACCCCAAAGTACACGTACCCAGGCCAATCGTGTGTGGAACTTCCCGCGCACCCCCCCTACCCAGGCCAATCACGTGTGGAACTTCCCGCGCACCCCGTAGTACACATACCCAGGCCAATCGCATGTGAAACTTCCCACGCACCCAATTGTACACGTACCCAGGCTAATCGCGTGTGGAACTTCCCGCGCACCCCCACCTACCCAGGCCAATCGTGTGTGGAACTTCCCGCGCACCCCGAAGTACACGTACCCAGGCCAATCGCGTGTGTAACTTCCCGCGCACCCCCACCTACCCAGGCCAATCGCGTGTGGAACTTTCCGCGCACCCCGTAGTACACGTACCCAGGCCAATTGTGTGTGGAACTTCCCGCGCTCCCCGAAGTACACGTAACCAGGCCAATCGCGTGTGGAACTTCCCGCGCACCCCCACCTACCCAGGCCAATCGCGTGTGGAACTTCCCGCGCACCCCGTAGTACACGTACCCAGGCCAATCGCGTGTGGAACTTCCCGCGCACCCCGAAGTACACGTACCCAGGCCAATCGCGTGTGGAACTTCCCACGCACCCCGTAGTAAACGTGCCCAGGCCAATCGCGTGTGGAACTTCCCGCGCACCCCGAAGTACACGTACCCAGGCCAATCGCGTGTTCAACTTCCTGCGCACCCCCATCTACCCAGGCCAATCGCGTGTGGAACTTCCCGCACACCCCGAAGTACACATACCCAGGCCAATCGCGTGTGGAACTTCCCGCGCACCCCGAAGTACACCTACCCAGGCCAATCGCGTGTGGAACTTCCCGCGCACCCCGTAGTACATGTACCCAGGCTAATCGCGTGTGGAACTTCCCGCGCACCCCGAAGTACACGTACCCAGGCTAATCGCGTGTGGAACTTCCCGCGCACCCCCACCTACCCAGGCCAATCGTGTGTGGAACTTCCCGCGCACCCCGAAGTACACGTACCCAGGCCAATCGCGTGTGTAACTTCCCGCGCACCCCCACCTACCCAGGCCAATCGCGTGTGGAACTTTCCGCGCACCCCGTAGTACACGTACCCAGGCCAATTGTGTGTGGAACTTCCCGCGCTCCCCGAAGTACACGTAACCAGGCCAATCGCGTGTGGAACTTCCCGCGCACCCCCACCTACCCAGGCCAATCGCGTGTGGAACTTCCCGCGCACCCCGTAGTACACGTACCCAGGCCAATCGCGTGTGGAACTTCCCGCGCACCCCGAAGTACACGTACCCAGGCCAATCGCGTGTGGAACTTCCCACGCACCCCGTAGTAAACGTGCCCAGGCCAATCGCGTGTGGAACTTCCCGCGCACCCCGAAGTACACGTACCCAGGCCAATCGCGTGTTCAACTTCCTGCGCACCCCCATCTACCCAGGCCGATCGCGTGTGGAACTTCCCGCACACCCCGAAGTACACATACCCAGGCCAATCGCGTGTGGAACTTCCCACGCACCCCGAAGTACACCTACCCAGGCCAATCGCGTGTGGAACTTCCCGCGCACCCCGTAGTACATGTACCCAGGCTAATCGCGTGTGGAACTTCCCGCGCACCCCGAAGTACACGTACCCAGGCCAATCGCGTGTGGAACATCCAGCGCACCCAGGAACACGCGCACACTCTATTTTTCACACAGCGGGTGTCCGTGTTTGTCGGTACCCCTTTGCACCTCATTTGTCCTAGAGGGCCACTGTATGGCCCATTCATCATGGCTGTATATGGGTGCTTTTTGTTAGCGCACATTTTGGCGCACATTTTTTTAAGTCGCAGGGGCGCTACCGCCTGTTTTCTTGTGGCGTACTTGTTTGGCCCTGTGCGCCTCTTTGACCGTGCGCTGGTTTGCCCTATTCGATTCCATGAATACAGGTTGTAGGCGAGCGTGTGGGCGTTCCGCGCACTTGCCTCCTGTACTTCCCCCGTGACGCCCATATTTTCACACGTTGTTCCCCATTCCGAGTGTTACGCCCCGTGTTACGCCTACTTTTGTGATGTGCGCCGCGCTATGTGTGATTTCGCAGTGGCCGTGGCGCACGCTGTTGGATGACCTGTGCGCCGGCGTGCACCCCGAAGTACACGTACCCAGGCCAATCGTGTGTGGAACTTCCCGCGCACCCCCCCTACCGAGGCCAATCACGTGTGGAACTTCCCGCGCACCCCGTAGTACACATACCCAGGCCATTTTTAGCGCACATCCAATGTTTTTCTCACGCACAAACTTCCATGAATCGCTGTGCGCTGGTTTCCCTGTGATTTTCGCACTTGCACTGCGATTTTCGCACTTTTACTGCGATTCACACGTTTTGGCACCTCTGCGCTGGAATTTTTCGGCGCACATTATTTCCATGAATCGACCTTATTGTCCTTGAACATGTCCAGAAAAGCTGTAGAAAATGTTTTGATAACAACGCACAAACAGGAATGTAATACATGAAATTGATTCATAAAACGCAAATATTGGATTTAATCCACTTAATTAAACTCTGAGAGTTTAGTCTGTGGTGCAAAACAACTTTAATGAACAAATTGTACACATCCAGTAAATGCTATGAAGATCCACTGTGACAAATCAACTTCTGGGGTGCCAGTGGTCCAGGGGTGAATATCGGTTTCTAAACCATCAATCAGCCCCACTACTCTAATACAGCAGAAGGGATCCAAACAGCTTGGAATCACAAGCAAATTATATACCTCTTTGTCCATATTTGGTATTGTGGGCGGAACGGCAGGCTTATCACTGAAAGGTTGTGGATCGTTGGTTAGTTGCAACACAGTGAAAAAATTGTTACCCAATGATAAAAGGGACTGTCCAGTCAAGGTTGTATCAGAAATATCTACCTAGCAACACCACGAAATATAACCCATCCCATAAAGGAATGCAGAGGACAGTTTCAAAGAAGGGAAAGGGATGCACTCTGAATATTGACAGGAGGGTAGTCGGTATGGTTAATAAGCACAACAGCTTAAGGTTTCTTGGCTTCAGCACAAAGGGAGCAATGGCTCTTAAAATGTCTCTAGGGACCTTCTGTGAAGGACTAGGAGGACAGAACCACAATGTACCTTTGGCTGCAGATGTTCTTGGTGTTGGACAGTGTCGAGTCGGCTTCAGGGTGCTTTGCAGCTTCTGTGACAGAGTTCTTTATGGGTATCAACTACGGGTATTAGGCGACAAGAAGGTTCGGCGAACGAAGCTGGATGAGCGGCTGCATGCTAGAATACAGAGCGGGTCGTGGTCAGGAATCGTTGTCTCAGTGCCGATTTGTGGTTATGAAGCAGTGGTCGATACATCTCTGATGTCTTTAAGCGACTGCGACTTAACAATGTTCAGCATTGCAGTTGGTTGCAGCTTGAGGAACTCGACTGGCCCGAAAGTTTCAATTAGGGCAGACGTTGGTAGATGTTTGTTGAGGCACTTCTCCCAGCTTCTTCAAATAGCTTGTGTTGTCCTTTAACCCCTTAAGTGCCAAGGAAGAGTATGCTTGTGCTTTTTGCATAGAAATGATTAAAGCTCAGCAGTTAAGGTGTTAAGACAGACAGACCACAGTTGTGGAATGTGCTATAGGCAGCTGCCTTGTCCTTAGTTGTAGATTAAGAGGCTTTCTGGCATTTCCTACCTAGGAAGCTTGTGAGGACCTGTTAGCCTTTAGGCAGCTCTGCAAACAAATCAGTAAAGTTGGCCACCAAAGCCACCTCAGTAATTGGGTTTGATTACAATGCAGATTGATGGGTATTTTCATTTTTAAAAGAGACCAGATCTGCAAGGAGTTTTTAGAGGCTGAAGCTGCCATCATGTTCCGCATTGTTCTGTGCCAGTATTTTCTATGGCCCTTGAGCCAATTTTTTAACCTCTGTTTTAAGTGTTTCCTTTTTATATGTCTTAGAAATGGATCCTGAACAAATACATTCCTAATTTGGGCTCTTATTTTTCTTTTCTGGATTTTAACCCTCCCTAAATCTCAGAAAGAAGTTTGCTACTCCTTGGGGCAGAAATCTCAGGAAGAAAAGGGGAAGACGCATGAAGAGCCAAAATCCCCCCCCCCCCATTTGAACCTGCAGAAGCCTCTCTGGGTAAGGAAGAGCTCATGCAATGGATGCTGGATTACTCTACTTACTCGGTCGAATCAGAAAGGGAGGAGATCCTGGAAACAGTCTTGTGCATAACAGACGAAATTCACAGAGAAGGCTTGAGTAGCTCAGGGCCTCTGTTACAAAAAGATGCTCTAGCCCATTTGTCATGCTGGATCAGGATGGGTTCAGAACTTTGGAACAGAAGTGTTTTGTCTTGGCTGCAACAATATCCTCACTGAGCCCTGTCTTCTGGACAGGGATGGGTTTATAACTTTGAAACAGAAGCACTTACCCTTGCCCCCCACCTGAAACCTCACTGAGAGACTAGGTCAGTCATACACAAGCTGCAGGGCCAAACTTCCACTATCGGTGGATCAAACATATTCTCCTCCATTTGCAATCAACATTGATAACCAGCCGGAAGAACCAGAATTGTAAGAAGGTCCTTTAAAGGGGGGAATTGAAACGGAAAAACTGACAACTGGGATGCAAGCCTTACTTTCAAATGGACCGCCAGGACAAATGACAGCCTGACCTTAAACAGAGCAAATGCCTGGAAAATGCCTCATTGGGTCCCAAAATTAAGACTAATAACAATAGATGACATTGCTAGAGTGACCTTCCCGAGTGAGGAACAACTGGATAAAGTCGTGGTACATCTGGAAGATGAACTAATAAGAGAAGTCACACTTGAGGAGGCATCGTATATCTCTGCCATGGGCTACACCCTTTTGGAGATAACCGCACCAACTAAAAATGGGTGAACAAAAGGGTGCCCCCAGGAACTTGAAAATACAACCAGATTCCACTCAGAAGAGGATGAGATGCATAGAAAGTCAACTGGAACAGGACAACAAAAACAAGGGCTAAAGAGAAAAAGGAGCTGACAGGGAGGGTGGGGTGATGTCTTGCCTACATATCTTTGTGGACAACACCGCTCTAATGGAAAGGAGTGTCATTACTCATCAGAACAGGATCCTAAATGGGGACAATACTGAACCATGGCACTGCATGGCAGAAGCATAGGTAGTAAAAAAAAGGAGCCTCGCCGACAGGTTGGGCTATTGCATCCTGGAACACCAGGGACTTTTGCCATCTATTTGGTGAAGAAGAACTTGGGGATGACTATGACCTAGTATGCCTCCAGGAAACCGGGCTGAGAACCCCACCCATTCTTGATGGATCTATCACTCTACTATACCCTGCCATAAAAGGCCAAAAAGGAATACCAGCATCGGGACTCTTAATGCTTGTAAAAAACACAAATCAATATAGTGTCTCGAGTACAGCGAGTGCTGTTTGCTGGAGGAAGACTTCGTTTGGATCGCCTGCGCTGTTGTTTGCCGGAGGGAGACTTTGTGTGGATTGCCTGCGCTTGCCTGCGCTGTTGTGAACGTGGAACATTTCTTTTTTTTGCCTGGAGGACGTCTTCAACAGTTGCACCTAGTGTGCCTGACCAAGGTGACTGTGATCTTGGGGGCCCACTATACCAATCCAGGGGAGGGGTAGTGTTTGTGTGTGCACTCCCAGGAGCCTCCAGTGTCTCAAAGGGAAAAGGGTGGTCCTATTGAGTCACGTGTGCACTCCCAGGAGCTTCCAGTGTTTCAAAGGGAAAAGGGTGGTCCTATTGAGTTACGTCATAAACTACGTTCCCTCCCTTTCCTTGACTGCAACGTTGGATGTTGTTCTCATAAGAATTTAAGTGCTTATCGTGCTCTTTGTTTGTTTTATTTTTAAAGGCTCTTTCCTGTTTGTGAGGCCGCCCCCTACCAACTCCGCCTCTCCCATCATCCATAACTACCCCGCCCTCGGCGCACAGGCGCCGCGCACACTTCGAGTTGCGGGGAGCGGTGGGGCGGAATTTTTCCTGTGGGGGTCCACCACTGTTGACACTCTTTCTCCCAGGTTGAACAAGAAGCGGTGGGTCACTTTATTATTATATTACGCAGAGCGCGGTGTCGTTAAAACAAAAATAAAAAAAAAAAAATAAAAAAAATAAATAAATAAAAATGTCCTACCGTCTTACTTCTAATATGCCCCCCCAAAGTACTGATATTTACCCTCTGTCTAAAACCTGCTCTACTTCCTGCATGGTTGTGGAAACAGATCCTGGTCCCCAACCTTTTTACTCGGCACACTCCGCCATTGATTCGGGGAAACTGCTTCCAGTAAAGCCCATTTTTTCATTTGAACACGATGTGCATGACTCCATAGTTTCGCTCTCTTCTATGTCAACATCGCACTTAGGAACCTCTGGTACCGGATTACAGGTCTTCTCCAAGGAACCTTTATGTTCTTTTAAAACTCCCAGTGTGCCTACCAATCCTTGTCCATTATCAGATATCACCATGTTGGCCTCGACGCGTAATGTTTCACGTCTTTCCTCATCCCGTATTGGCATCTCACCAATTCCTTTTCCACCTTTATTACAAGATCGCTCCAATCTATTAACAGAATCAACACAAAATGAGTCTATCATAGATGGGAGCATGTCGATCTATCCACCTGCTAATCTATCAGGAACCATGTCTCTTAAAAATGATCGGTCTCGCCCCCACTCCCCTCAATCTCTGTTACCCTCTGTTGTTTTACCGACCCCAAGACCTCCAAAAGAAGTGGCGACAGATACACGACTGCATCACACGATTATGATACAACCAGCTATGTCTGCCATTAATACCACCCTCATGAGCCTGTGCAAGCTATTTGAATCCCTAGACACAAAGGTTTCTTATCAATCCAAACAGTTTGACGATTTAGTGAGATGGTTGTCGGTTCATTATGTCTCTGTTGCTGCTAAAAATATCCCCTCACCAAACAAAGTATGACCGATCCCTTTCAACAGCGCGAGCATCTACCAACATCTTTGTCGCCAGTAGTCAAATCGGTTCACATCGCTAAAGTACCTATTGTTGGATTTTGTGCCCTTCCTTTAATTCCTGGCATCATTTGCCCAAGTGAGGTACCTCATGATATAACATCAGCGCCTCAACAGTGTACTGTACAGATACAAAGTCAGATTCTATCAGATAACAAAATGCCTAGTCCATCTTTGACAAGATCTGACATTAGAAAAAATGGTCAGGGCCACAGTCATCTGGACGCTTTGAACGTTCGGAACCCAAAGGTCATGCCAAAAAAAACCTTGGCACTAAAAAAGACCAAGAACATGGTTGGTCTGAAGCAAACCAAAAAAACACTGAATTCCTTTTTTAAAGCTTTGGGCAAGTCGACAGCTCATCAACAAAGGGAAATTGGACCACCAGGTCCTCCCCACGTTCCGCACCGGTCCTGGGGAGTGTCTCCTTAGACATTCACCAATTGAATAAAGCTGCTCACGAGTATCCGTTGACTTTTGGTCAGAGTTGGACAATGAAACCCCAACAGAACGAGCAACCCCACGCTTTGCCATCCACCTCTACAAATGTGCCAGCCTCGGGGAGTGCCCCCTTAGACATACATCAATTGAATACGGCTGCTCAGGATTACACTTTGACTTTTGGTCAGAGTAGGCCGATGATACACCAACAGAGGGAGATACCGTTCACAGCAAGCAACATCCTTAAGTCACCACTTTCGATACCGGCCAAGCTGCCAGAAGAAAATTTGTTGATCTCCACGGAACATTTTACACAGCCATCTTTGATCTCGACGAAAGGTATTTTATCTCCTTTGTCCCAACTAATATCCACCATAGACCGGAACATCGAGGCCGACAGACAGCTCGTGACACTAAAAGCACAAAATGAAGCACATCATAGACTTTTCATGTCCAAAGGTGTCCCAAATATAAGAGAGCCAGGTCAGATCACCAAACTCCTTCATAGAGATCCATTAAGTTCCACTACTGCCAATGGCCCGATGAAGAACATTGACTCTAACATCACTGACCTTGGCCACCAGAAGAAAGCTAAAATGCCAGTTCTGCCTGTTGACCTGGTGCCTCCTTCACAGTTGCATACTCTCAAACAACAAATAGATGTCTATTTGGCCACTAGCTTAGCTCAAGCACAAAATGCTTTGAGGTCATCAACAGTAGCTGCCGAAACTCACCACCTATTGCATCCTACCATAGGTCAACACCAAGCTAGAGTACGCGTTCATGGCACTCATGAGCCCAATTATCCTGATGCGCCCCACTTACAGTGGGCTCCTCAGAAAAATTTGAGCCAGATAATATCACGTCACTTACATCCTCGGCGTGCTTCCTTTTTTACACTCATTCTCAAATGTAGAGAGGGAAATTTTCCCAGCTATGATCTAAATCGTAATAGCGTTCTCAACATTTTCAGAGATATTGAGGATCTTAAAAAAGTGGCATCACATGATATTGAACAAATTGAATTTGTTTCCGACTTAACAACCTCAATTGTGAGGTTATGGATACCATCTGGTCTAGTCCGTGATGCCATCTGGCAATGTAAAATGTCATAATTCAGTATGGGTTTTCTCCTTGTAGAAGATCCAGTCAAGGAGTTCTTGCCTATTCAACAGCTTAGGCACAAACCCAATATATATAGTGGCGCTCAGCATCCTTTGGGTGATGCACAGAACAATGATATTTACCATCTGTAACCATCAACGTCAGAAGTGACAGAGGTTGCTTACCTTCTGAGTTGGAACACGAGAGGACACTCTCATTTACCCTCCACCTTTGCACAATTTTCCATCAAATATCATCTAATTGCCTTACAAGAAACCTGGCTGACCTCTTGTCCTGTTTGGGATGGCTATGAAATCTCCCTTCTCCCTGCAAAGTCTAGCAAAGGCCGTCCATCATCAGGCTTATTAGTGGGGGTCCATCATGCCAGTGGTTTTTGCATTGCCCTGTGGGCCTCAGTTGATGTCCAGATTCAGCTGGTCCTTATTTGGAATCATTCTAAAGAATTAGCACTCATAAATGTTTATCGCAATCCGTCCATGATGGATGATGTGGTTTTTTTTGAAGGTATGAATAAAATGCTTAACCTCACATTAACCAGAAAATCTGTATCCAACATTATTGTTGCGGGGGACCTTAATCTGGATTGTCGAGATTCATTAACACCTTCTCCAGTGGCCTTAAAATGGACAAATCTAATGTCTGAAAGGAACCTACATAGATTAAATGGGTCCATAAAGGGTGACACTCAATTTCACTACACCTGGCATCGAAGTTTAAGTATGAGCACTCTAGATTACATATATACGAACTCTTTTTTGTTTCAAAAAGCGCAAGAGCTCACTATTTGTCCACATCCTAATATTGACCATTGTCTTTTAGTTGTGAAATTTGCATGGATATTCGAACATGAATCCCATCGCCAGGTCCATCGTGACGTAGCATCCATTAACACGGCACAAAATCGTCTCAGATGGACCTCGCAGAAACTAAATTCTTTTATGTTCACTCTAGAAGAAAATGATTGGCACACCAACGGGGTGTCTTATTATGATCTGTTAAAGCCCTACAGACAAAACATCACGATCTTACGCCACAATCACATCTATCATCCACATACTTTTGATCCTGTAATTAAGAAGTTAAAAGCTGAATATAGGAACATTAAGAAACAGATCATTGCTCATAATGGTCCATTCTGTTATCAACTATTAAAGACTGCCAAAAGCCGCTATAAAAACTGGTTTAAACGTAGGAAATCCTTACAGTTTCACCATGACAGTGTCTCTTGGCTCGGTGCAGTGAGGAATAAAAATTCGGCACAGATGTGGCAGATGCTGAATAATCCTAAAATCAACTTACAGGGTGACGCTCAGATCAACGGCGTCACCGAAAAAGAATGGATCACACATTTTTTCGACATTGTACGCTGATCCGGTCTATGATAAATTGCAGTATACATCAGCTTCTCGATCACCCTGGCAACTCTGTCTGTCAGAAGAGTCAATTCTAGCTTCTCTCAAACAAATCAGCTCATCCAAAGCTCAAGGCCCTGATGGGTTGTCTAACCATATGTTTAAGGCTTCTCCAGACGAATGGGCCCGTATTTTGTTTTTAATTTTCAATGAAATTTTGGTCATCCGCAAAATTCCTGCTTCTTGGAAGACCTCGATCATCATCCCCATTTTCAAGAGGGGCGATCGCTCTATCCCTGCCAACTATCGGCCGATCGATCTTCTTGATGCTCCGGGGAAGGTATTCGCGAATATTGTTTTGGCTGAGTTTAATGCGTGGACTTGCCGTGCTCAGCTGCGTGATCCAAATCAAACGGGTTTCGTAGCGGGCATGGGCACTTCCATAAACTTATTCACTCTTAATGCCATCAAATTACATTGTATTCACCAAAAACAAACCGTCTAATTTGCTTTTATTGATCTTAATTCAGCTTTTGATTCTGTTAGTCGGGTACTTTTGTTGGCTAAGCTGTACAGAGATCATTGTCCTGAGACATTGTTAGACATCATACATGAGTTCCATTCTAACACTTCAATCACAATTCGTTTAACTCTAGACGGTATGTTATCTGAAAAAATTTCTACATCACGAGGCCTAAAGCAAGGTTGATGATTGGCATCTGCCATTTTTAATTACTTCATTCAGGATTTAAGATTTGATTTGTCGAAAACCATTTCAGATTCACCTAAATTGAATGGTTACACAATTCAGTCCCTCCTCTATGCAGATGATCTAGTTTTGATTTCAAAGACTCAAGTAGGGCTCCAACGACTCTTGGATGCATTTTATTCTTATACTGTGCATAATGAACTCAAAGTCAATTTTACTAAAACTCAAATTGTGGCTGTTTGTCCAAAAAGGCATTGTTCTTCTTCTTATATTTGGCACATGAACCATGTTCGGATTAGCAGGGTGCCCTCATATACCTATTTGGGAATTGTATTTGAGAATGTACAATCTCCCGCAAGTCATCTTGCACGTTTGGCAGCCAAACTAACTTCCTTCATATCTCAAGCAACTGTCTTAATGTACAAATATGGCAAATTTTCAGTCCTTCCAGCATGGCAGTTCTGGACTGCAAAAACAGTCCCGGCCCTACTGTACGGCTTGGAAACTTTTCAAGAAATTTCACCCATGCACTTGGCCAAATGGGAAGCGCGATTTTGGCGTCATATCCTGCATCTGCCCAATTGTATTCCGGTGAGCTGGCTAAGATATGAGCTTAGCTTGATCTCATTACAAGCTATCTTCAATTGGCACAAATGTGCCTTCTTTAGAAAATGCATCATATCAACTACATCACAAATTTTGCTGAAATACTTATCATCTTATATTTTTTCAACAAATCATGATTTTGTTAAGACATGGCTAATGTCTGTTTATGCGGTACTAATCAAAGCCGAAGTATCCATTGAGCTTCTAATTCACAATCCAGACAGAGCCAAAAGTAAAATTTATGCCACAGACTGGATTAGAACTCGACAGGGTTGTCTTATGTATCAGGATGCTGACGCTAATAGATTTCCGCATAAGAAAATGCGAACCTTGCCATCATATTTGGTACGTTGTCCTTCTCCGAATTACCGTCATCATATTCTAAAATTACGTTTTAATTTATGGGGCACCAGAGAATTGCTATATAAAAGGAATCTACTGCATGGAGTCAGAATTTTTTGTCGTTTTTGTACAGCTCAAAATACTCCTGAAACTATGAGGCATCTCATAACAGAATGCACAGTTCTGCGTCCATTGCGCGAAATTCATTTTGCGCGACATTGTAACTACCTCCAACTTGCTACACAAGAGTTGTCGTGGTTTCTTGTCTTGGGCTCAGGATATCAGCCATCACAAATTGCAACTATTAATTTTCTTTTGAGTTTGTAGTTGGAGCCGATAGCGAGCTTAAGTCAGCATAAGTCAGTGAAATCATAAGTCATGCACTTGTAACACAGTAATGAAATGTATTTGAAAACTATTTTTTAGGCTCTTCTCTTGTATTATGTAATTGTGATATTTTGTGTTGGTTTGTATTATCTATTGTTTTTTTTTCCTTTTTTCTTATATATTTGTATTATGTATATTTGAAAGGTTGATTAATTTCAACTATAACAAATAAAAAAAAAAAAAATAGTGTCTTGGAAACTTGGAACATAAATCAATTCACACAAGTAACCTTGATTAAAAGTTTGGGGATAAGGATTGATAAACCTCAATGTTTGATACTTTGCAACATTTACTAGAATTCAGTGGGGATAGATAAGTCCACTTTTATCAAGGGGATTATATCACTGTTAGATAATCTAATGGTTTTGCTACCAGACCCACTAATTGTTATATGTGGGGATTTCAACATGGATGCACTGGGAGATCATCTTCCTGCAGGCTCAGATGAATTAGGCCATAAAACCAGAGTATTGGCCAAAGGTATGTTGTGGACAAAAGAATTGGAGACACGTGACCTACACCTGGTGAATGGGCAAACTAGGGGCAACATAACAGCCTGCTATACTTGGAAGTGGAGAGGTTCCCTAAAGGTGCTGGACAATTTCTTTGTGTCCGGAAACCTCCTCCGATGGGTGGTTTCCCTTGAAGTAATGTTGACACCCTTAAGTGACAATAACATAATCAAGTTATCTGGTATCAGAGCTTGCCACCCCCCAAAAGAAAACTATACCTGCCCAGTGGTACTCAACCAAGGGCGTAATCACCTAAAAATTGATGCAGCACGAATTAAGAAATTAACTGACGAACTGGAGGAATCCCCCCCCCAGAAAATTGAGATAAAGGTTTGATATTAGAATACCAAAAGCAATTGATGTCCTGCATCGAAAAGAGTAAGATGGGCTAAAAGAGTGTTTTCCAGCAGAAACATTTCTTTCAATGGTACCTTGTTGCTGAGAGGAAAAACATTAAACTGGATATGAAAAGGATCAGAGCAGGAAATCAACCTACAAAAGCTGGGTAAAAGCCTATAAACACAAAATGATTTGAGAAGACGCTGAATTAATGATGCCAAAAATCTCCAAAATAAAAACAGAATAAGTTTGAAAACTCCTAAACTCAATAAATCCTGTAACAGCCACTCTACAAACTAACGCAGTAGAGGAAGAGGTATGGATCACACTTTGGGAAGGTCTTTAATGAGCTAGAAGATCGAGCTCCTATAGTAAGCTCAAGCAGTGGATTGGGTTGGACCTTCCAAAACAAGGAAGAAGACATCTATACCCTCATTAAAAAAAGCCAGCAGCTCGAGAGCTCCAGGGCCTGATGGTCTGACAAATTCCATTCTTAAAGAGGAACCGGAACTCTGGGCAAAATGTATGGGGATCCTGTTTGAACGGGTGAAATCATTGAAGCAAGTGCCGACTTTTTGGAAAAGATCTATAGTTGTACCCATACTCAAAAAGGGCAATAGGACAAACCTCAGCAACTATCACCACATTGCCCTGCTGGACATGATGGGGAAGATCTTTGCTAAGTTGGTGTTGGGGGCCTTAGATGCGTGGACATTATCTTCAGAGGAAATGGACAAATAGTAGTCAGGTTTTGTAAGAGGTATGAATACATAATTGAAGGTGTTCATACTTAATCTGCTGAAAAAGCGGTCCATCTGCACCTATCTGGCCTTCATTGACCTATCACAGGCATTCAATTCAATAAATCAAAACATGCTATGGAACAAGCTGGCCAAATGGGTCTGCCCCCGGGATGTATTTGATGCAATTAAGGACCTTCAGACAGGCACGGAAGTACAGATAAAGATAGACCAAGGGGGCACCCTGTCCTGTTCAATAACTACAACCAGAGATTTAAAACAGGGTTGCCCATTGGTTCTTTCTTTGTTCAATCTTTTCCTGTCAAATCTTACCGCTGCACTGAAAGAAGTTAGGAACTTCCCCCCTAACATGGCTGGGACTGCTATTGACCACCTGATGTACGTGGGCAATTTGGTCCTAATAGACCAAACCCTGGTGGAATTACAGCGACAGCCCTGAATTTATACATACAAGACAACAGCCTGAAAGTCAACGTGACTAAATCAAGGGTCCTGACGTTTCAATCAGCAAAGGGAAGTGAAGGCAAGTCCCTGTTTACGCACACCCCAAAATGAATACGACCCTCTAGGGAAATAAGCCAGAAGATAGCTGACAAGGATAACAAGGTTTCATTGTACAGAATACAAAATATCAGCAAAGGATTCTGCTGCTCGAGAATGTTCTGACTTCAGAATACTTGTCGGTCCCTTTTGAGAGGCCAAAGCATCATAGATGACATCACATATAGGATATAAACCCACACAGTTTATTGGAAAGACTGTATATATGATCCTGCTCCATATGGGAAATCGAACAGATACAATGTTTGATTCTAAAAAGGGCTGTTATTTCTTTGAAGAGCTTGTTTTCAAAAATGGGTGCCATCACTGATGAACCCATATGCATGCATCATTGTAGGCCGACCCCAACCCTCACGCGAAATGATTTGTCTCACAACATTTGTCAAGTGTTGGCAATAAAAGGCCGTAGGATTTTATTGTACAGATATGGTTATGCAGATACCAAATAATCACATATCATAATAATATCATACTTTTGGGAACCGGGTCCTGAGGTTACCCCCTCTGGCCCGTGCTGCCACACACGGGCAGGTTACCGGCTGGCCGTGTTCCCCCAAAAGTATCTCCTAATAACAGCCTCTAGATGTGAGAGTTGCCGAGATTTCCAGAAAGAAATGTTCCATGCCTTGGATCGATAAATGCGCGCCGTCTTTGTGAATAAGATCCGGGTCACCCAGGGTAATAGTCGGGTGTTTTATTAAGCCCAGCCCTCTTGCTGCACAGAATTTTTCTAGTCCCGTGTTAAGTTTTCTTCTAGCAATGTCTACGGACTTGTAACAGTGGGCCCCCTGCCATTTCTTTCTGGGAAGGATGGCTGAGAAATACATTTCTGTTTCCCTCCATTTGTGGGAAATGCCCACCAAGGAGGAGCAGATTTCCTCAAATAGATTTCTCCTTCCTGAGTTAAACAGGTCATTTCCCCCTAAGTGTATTATGAGGAATTCATTCGGGTCTCTGTATGCGACCAGCTCTGCTACTGTTTCGTGGATATCGGCCCACCGTAGGCCGTTGTAATGCCACCATGAGGTGATGGTATTTCTAAAAGGCGGACCTTCTTTGGTTTCTTCCGCCCATCGGTCTGTCCTGAAGACGAATGAGTGGCCAACAATCCATGCTGGGTTGAGCGAGGTCTTCCATTGCCTGTTGGTTCTGCAGGGGGGGCAAAGAGTAAGAGAAAAAACGGAGATGGCTATATTAGCTGTGGACAGACAAATCTTTTGTAACAATCTGACTTCCATCCCCTTATGTTTTTTAGCTGTAGTGGTGCCAGGCCTCCTTGCCACGCTGAGGTGGGCGGCACCTACTCTGAATGAGTGGGTGCCAAAGTCCTTTGGGTCCAACCTTGCGTTGCTTATTGCTTTCATCAGCACCCCTTTAAATTGGTAGTGGCATAGTGCCAAGGAATCTCGATGAATTAAAAACCTCCCCCCAACCTTTGGCCTTTGTGCGTAATAAAGGTTGATGATAGATAGTGGGCAGTTTGTTACATCATCAATACAACAAATGTTAATGGTTCTTTTGGCCCCGGTTTTTGATTGTTGGATTTCTATGTTGACGCTGTCTTGTCTGACCCTGACCTCCATAACGCCTAAACCATTTGTGACCTTGGTGCTGGAGGCGAGAAGCTCTCCCACCTGGAAAGCCCCGAAATAGGCCAGAAAAAAAGCTGTTTTGAATAATATGATCTCATATGGGTGCCAGCATATGGTTTCTAACTGGTTTGCTATTTTAACCAGATTGTTGAAATCAAGGGGGCGGCGGGTGTCTACCTGAGGCTCTTCCACTCTAGCCCATCCTTTCATAGCATAGGAAATGAGGGCGTTCTGAGTTGGAGCTGAGTCACCCCGTATTTTTGAGAAGTATGAGATTACTACTAGGTGTCGTTTTGCCCAGTCTCTCTTAAAACCCTGCTCATGTGCCCATTTTAAGAATGTTTCTATGTATTTAATCGTTATTAACTCAACATGGTTTAAACCTGTGGCTCTAAATACTGTTTGCAAACACTTACTGTACTGAGCTGCTGTAGTGCTTGCCAGGGCTTTCTCTGCCATCTCTATTAGGAAACCTGAGCCATGGTTCGTATTTTCTGTGGGCAGGGGGTTGATGGCACCCGTCTTAAAGGTGCCTGTATCATGTTGGACATCCCAGCCTGGGCTCTCTGGCGCTGGCGTTGATGTCGGTATTTTGTTGGCACCCGTTTTTGAGGTGCCTGATTTTTGTTGAGCACCCCGGCCATTTCTCTTTGGTGGCGGCATTGATGCTGTTATTTTGTTGGCACCCATTTTTGAGGTGCCTGGTTCTTGTTGGGCAACCCAGCAATTGCTCTTTGGCGCTGGTATTGATGCCGTTATGTTTTGGTTACCATTATTGCCCAGCATTCTGCTGGTATTGGCGTCATTTGTTCATGGGCGTGCGGTGCTAGCTCCTGGAATCTTTGCTACTGAAAGCGAGATAAAGCATCAGCAATATTATTGTCTGCTCATGCAATGTGCTTTGCTTTGACCACAATGTTTTATTGTAGTGTGACCGCTGTAATGGCTCGTAGGACTTTCAGCACTAACGGGCTGTGATAAATCTAATGTATTATATCCAGTTAGTGTACAATCTGGCTCAGGAACTGCCAATACTAGGCTAATCGGCCATATGAAGGGTTAATGCTGGCTATCTGAGGGAAAAGGAGTGATGGACAATTCTATTAACCAATCAGAGCCTCTCTTCCAATTCCGAGTATATTCTTCTGTCAACAACTGTTTGTTTTTCTTCCCTGTGGTTGCTAGGAGATGGAGGGTGAGAGATCCGAAACAACGGTTACGAGTGGGCTTACTGAGAGTCTTATGAAGAAGGAGAAGTTAAAAGTTAATATAAAGGAAGTCAAGTTGTGCCGTGGCGCTTATACCAAGTTATTTCTTCATTGTTAAAGCGATTGACTCAATCGCTGTTTATTCAAAGGTTTACTGCGACCAGTTTCAGAAATTGATGTGATGCCGTATGAAGAGAAAGAAAGCAAGGTCATCACACCATACCTGTTGAAGAGTGTCTGTTTACATTCTGTATCCTCTCTGGTCGAGGACGAGCTCATCAACAAGGCTCCTGAAACTCTCGATCAGAGGATCGCAACGTCTGAAGGTGAGAGAGAGAGCAGTGCGGAGTTCAGGACCCAGAGCTCGGCTAAGATCACACCCGAGGGGTGGAGTTCAGACGGAGTTGCTGCGACATGATGGTCAGCTGAAGGGGGGCGGAGACCACACAGACCTCCCGAGAGAGCTAACAGCTGTTCAGAGGACTACTGGGAGGAAACCCTACGCGGCCAGAAAGAGAAAAGTAAAGTGAAGAAGGTACGTGGGAGCCAGAGAGAGAAAAGTGAAGTGAAGAAGGGATGTGGAAGTGCAAGTCTGTTTTAAGAGTCAGAGTGTCATAATATAAGGTGAAGACTGATTAAACAGAATCCTGGGAAGGCAGATTGATTTATTAAGAGGAGACAAAAGAGTGAATATTACAATTTGGTGTTAGAAGTTAATTATTAAAGAAACAATTAAACAACAAGCTACCTAAAGAGGAAACAGAGACCAAATGATTATAAAGATTAAAGAAAAGCCAAGAGAGATTAATATGAATGAGAATAAACTGAAAGAACTGTAATATAGAGGTTGAGAGACTGCATAACCGAATGTGACAGGAAGAGTCGAAGTGAATGTAATAACAAGAGGAGATTTTTGAAATGTGAGCAGAACAGAGGTAAAGAGAGACTGTAAATAGACCTTGAGAAAGTGAGAAAGCTTATCAGAGACTTACCTGAATGTGTTCCAAGTGTGTTGCCTGAAAACTACTTGCAATCCAAGACGTCTGAAGAGAAGAAAACGTATCCTTTTTTTCCTAAGAGAAAACAAATCAAAGAAAGTTATAATGAATAAAAGTTGTTTCTGAAACAAAATAACACCTACTTCCAGTCTCAGTGTGCTTATTTGATATCATACAGAAAATACTCATTACACAGGCATTTAGTGGATCTTCTGTTTATGGAGCCTACCACGGCCATGTTGTCGCACCAGACCAAGAGTTCCGTATTCGATAGCTGCCTGCCCAGATGTGTAAAGTAAGCCAGATGGGAAATATTTCTAGGAGGGTGATATTTTTTGTCCACCCTGCAGCTTGCCATGTTATGGGCCAGTGACCTGCCACCCATTCTGAGTCTAGTATGGTGCCAAACCCCCTGCTTCCGGCTGCATCGGTGAAAAGGACCCTTTTTGTCGATGTGTTCAATGGCATACGCCAAAGTGTTGTCCCGTTAAAATCTTTAAGGAAATTCCCCCAAATTTCCAGATCTTGTTTCACCTCTGCGCCTAGTCGGATGTGTAGGTGGGGTTTGGTCTAAGATTTGATTTTTGGTTCCAGACTTCTGGAGAATACCCTCCCCTGAGGGATAATTCTGGCTGCGAAGTTGAGGCTTCCAGCTAGAGATTGGATGTCTTTTACTGTGCCTTTGTCTTTTGTTGTCAATCTTTGTATTTTTTTCAGGAGTTCTGCTATTTTTGTGTCCGGAATTTAACATGGGCCCTTTGCGTAGTCTATTTCAATCCCTAGAAAAATTATTTTGGTGGCTGTCTCGGTCGTTTTTTTCCGCTGCCAGGGGGATGCCCCACTGCGCGGCCATCTCTTCTAACATCACCAGGGCTCTGCTGCATTCTTCAGAATTTTCTGGCTCCATTACCATGAAATCATCGAGGTAGTGTACTATCCTGGACCCAGGTCTATGTCTTTGAAAGGCCCATTGAAAAAAGGAGCTGAATTGTTCAAATAGGGCGCAAGATACTGCGCATCCCATGGGGAGGCACCTGTCTACATAGAATTTGTTTTTAAAAGTGAAACCTAGCCATTGCTGGGAGTGTAGATGAACTGGCAGTAATCTGAAAGCGGATTCGATGTCCAGTTTGGCCATCAGGGCGTTCGTGCCGCATTCTTGTATGAGTCTTACCGCTTCTTGAAAGTGCGTGTATGATACCACGGATTCCGTGTGCAGAATGCCATCATTTAGCGATTGGCCTTTGGGATAAGATAGGTGATGAATTAGCCTAATTTCCTCAAGTCCTTTTTTGGGGACCAGTCCTAGGGGTGATATTATGTACTCTTTGAGAGGCATGAGGTCCCAAGGTCCCGCAATCCTGCCTAGTAGTAATTCCTTCTTAATTTTGCTTTGCACCATTTGCGGGTTGTCCCTGGCTGACTTCATGTTATTTGGAACATTCTGAGACCCGGTACCCTTGAACGGGATGACAAAACCCTGGGTAAAACCCTGCCGCATTGCTTCGCTGGGTTCTCTGTCTGGGTAATTCATGAGAGCCTCTCTAAAATTGTCTGGATTGATGGGGGAGCAGCCAAGGGTTAGACATTGGGTTGGCAGAGTGTATTTGATGCTATTCTTCTGTCATTTTTGGCTGGCAGTCTGGTGCAGTTACTTGCTGCGTGCTCACCATTGCAGTTTGTGCACGTGTGTTTGTACCAGCATTCTTTTCCCCATGTGCACTGGTTTTTCCCAAAGTTCTTACATGGGATGTTGGCTTTTTGAGAATGATTTTTGTTCTGCCTGTGGGTATTAGATTTAGCCGCGCATGGCTGGTTCTTCCAAAAGGGCTGATACCCTTTTTTGTGGTTTTTATTGTCGGAGGGTCTGGGGCCCTGTGAGTTTTTGCTATTTTGGGGGTTGTCTGTGCGCCCTCTTCCTCTGAAGGAGGCTCTGCGTTTAACATGTATAAGTCATTCTTCACCTCATCCCATTCTATGGCTGGCCTCCCTGACATTCTTCTCCTGAATCTAATATTGTATGCCAACCAGGTTTTCCCTTTTTGAGCGATTTTTACATCTCTGATTTTATCCACATATGCCCATAATTTTCTGCCACCGTGGGGGAATTTTTCTTCATAAATAGTTGCCAAGATGGCAAAAGCCTGTAGCCAGTTGTCCCAATTCTCTTCTACCTGGGCGTTTCTGGCTATGGCTTTCTCCTCTATCTTTTTTGGATCCCTAAAAGCATCCTTCCCTTTCCATTGGGCTTCTATCAGCGAAAAGATTTCGATTACTCTTTTGCCCATATGGCTTCTTTGATTGTTATGTCAATGTTCCATGCTAAACACTTTTTGTACCTGTTCAATATTTCTGTTTGAAAAGATTTAAGTTTTTGGTCTAATTGGGAACTACTAATCATTACCGTGTATGGTGGGTTGTTGTTGCTCGCTCCCTAGTGTCCTGGGGTATTTGTATTGGGGACTGACCATGCTTTTAAAGCACCCGTTGTGTCATGAGCTGTCGTTGTTGGCGTAGTTAACACTGTGACGGCTGATGTTGGTGTTGTTGGAACCTGTGCTATTGGTGTTGCTGGAACTGGTGCTGTTGTAGCTGTTGATGGTGGGGGGGTGGTAACCGTGGTGTCTGGTACTAGTGATAAGGTGTGGTCTACATGTCTGGACTCAGCTGTGTGAAGTGTTTTTTTGCCCCTAATTTCTAGCAATAGTTGCTGCATCTCACTCATGTTCTCGTAAAATTTAGAAAGTGTTCTGTTGCCTTTTCCCATGCCTTCTTTAGACTTCCTTCTCTTTGCTGGTGTCGTCTCGTCCTTTTGACTGGAGGGTATGGGGACCCCTTCTTTTAGTAAGCTGTACATATTTTCTCTGACCCAGGCCCAGCCGTAGTGCTCCGCTGCCTCCATGGCTGCTAGCAAGTGGGGTGATTTCGGTTTCTGGAACGGCGCTGGAGGTTCCTGTGTTTTTCGCTTGGGACCCATGCTTTTTTAGGTCTGTAAAGCTGAAAATTGACATGGCCGCCTGCGTCTGGGCGCTTTGTTTGTTTTCCTCGACGCTCGTTCGTGCCGACCTTGGATCTCGCTTCTACACGCATAATCCCCGGGGTGTCTTCTGTTTCAGCGCGGTTTCTTGCCGCGCACCTGTCGTTAAAGTTTCTGAATAGTACAATGTTCAAAGGAGGGGAGAAAAGATGCTGCGTAAGCCGTGGACTTTTTAAAGACTGCCAAAGAAGCAAAGTGTTGGAAGACGCTGAGTGAACAGCGAACCTCCTGTCAGTTTGGGTCCTGGTTCAGGGTCCACAAACAAATTGTGTTTTCTTAGAGCATTCTGCTCTTATTTATAAGACCCAGGGAAGCCCTGGGTCATTGATGTGTATAGTAGTGGGGGCTATGTGCCAGCCCCTAGCCGGATAGCCGAAATGTCTGGCCCACTGAGGAGGGGGCAGGTCTTTGAACCTGGGCCCTGCATGACTGTTGGTTTTCCGTAGGTGCTTAGCACCTTGTTGCTTGGAGGAAGGGTGAGGAGCTTGTTCACACCTCACCCTTCCTCGGCTTTGTGTGACAGAGACTGCGTGTCTCTGTGCTTGTGGGGAGAGGAGCAGGAATGGGGGCGGGAGCTGCCCCTCTCCTAGCCTGCCGGATGGTAACATCATTTACTCTGCCTCGCCTTGGGCAGCCCTGCGGCATTGCCCATTAGCAGACCTTAAAATGTTGCACACTCCACATCGGGGAAAACCTTTTGAACAAGGAATTTTGCAGCACACTTGTCATCTGGGTGGGCACATGGACCAGCCTCAACCCACCTTGAGAACAGATGCACCACATGTCCGCATAGTCAATGTGCAGCTCACGGAATGGGCTGATGGGGCTGGGCAGGGTGCCTCGCAATGTTCTGAATGTCATCCCTGTACTAAACACTTGGCAGGTGGTGCATTGAACGACCATCATTGAGAGGTGTTCTTGTAAATTTGGGATTAAACAGTCTTCTTGGATGTCTGCTGCAATGTGTTGCTTTGAGCTATGAGAAGGGTAGTGTAATTGTTCAAATACTGTGTGTAATAATTCCACAGACATCACTACTTTTCCTGTGCTTTGCTCTCTCCATAATAGATCAGTTGGGGATTGTGCGCACTCACGTTCGAGCCATATGTTTTGTTCCTCGGGGGTGCCCTACACTGGAGCTCAATTATCTGTGTGATCAGGTGGGCTGCGTATCCGTCTGTCTCTACACTGGAGGTGATTGTTGTGATAACATATTCTGCACAAGTAGGTACTGAGAGCTATGCTGCAGCTTTTGCTGCCATGTCAGCGGTTGCGTTTCCTAATGATATTTCGTCAGAGTAGTTGGTATGTGCTGGGCATTTAATGACTGCCACTACAGATGGCTATGCAAGGGCAGAATTCAGTACATTGAGCAGGGCAGCATGTTGTACTGGTGAGCCATCGGCTCTCCTGAAACCCCTCCTCCTCCAGCACCACAAACCTGCATGCACCATTGTGGTGACATAACCAGAGTCTGAATATATGATGGCAAAACACCCCTTTGATGCCGCAGGTCTTCAATTAGTGCTACCAGTACAGCTGCTTGGGCCGAATAATGTGTGGGCAATCTTTTTGTTACAAGTGTTTCATATTTGCCTTCTTCTAGGCGTGCCACTGCTGCTCCAACATTTCTCTAACCTGTCTCTTGATCACTTGATGCTGACCTGTCAACTAAGAGGATGTCTCGATCTTCTAGGGGGCTGTCTTTAGCTTTGGGGATGTCATCATCTTCACCTTCAAAAGATGCACTGTCATGCTGCTGCAAATCTTCAGTGGTGCATGGTTGTGTGAGGAATGTGGCTAGGTTCCCTGTTTTGCACCGCACAATGTGAATGTGTGGGCTTGATAATATGATCTCATAGGTGGATGCCCTCTGTGTGGTGAGTGTGGACTTTGAGCAGACCAAGATCGCAAATAGTGAGCGCTCCACATACAGTGTTTCTAAGCACCCCATGATAATAGCGGAGCTCTTCTCAATTGCAAAGGCCGCAGCTGCAAGAGCTTGTTCACAGTTGAACTGTCCCTGCATCACATAGTCGAGTATGCCATTGTAATAGGCCAGTGGCTTGTGGTCCATTATGCCTTTTTGGGTGAGTACTGCTGTCATGAGTGTGCCATTTGAGTGTGAGAAAACAAAAAAATCCTGTGTGTAGTTTGGAGTGGCAAGGATGAGTGC
This sequence comes from Ambystoma mexicanum, assembly GCF_040938575.1. Lineage (NCBI taxonomy): Eukaryota > Metazoa > Chordata > Amphibia > Caudata > Ambystomatidae > Ambystoma > Ambystoma mexicanum. The sequence goes on along the minus strand of NC_090934.1, from coordinate 1,445,304,722 downwards.
TGTTGAGATCACTTCTTTTAAATCATTAAAATTCTTGATCATCTCAGGGGTCCACAGTTTTCTCTTGTTTTCTTTCGGTGGTTCCTTGAGGCCCTGTAGGAATGGCCTTGTCTATACTGCATAATCCGTGGCTTGCAATAATTGCACAATCCTAAGAATTTCTGCATATCTTTCACTGTGAGTGGTTTAGGAGTGGCACGCACTGTTGCTGCCCTGTCAGTTATGATTCTTTTTCCATCTTTGGAGATGAGTTGTCCTACGTAGAGTACTCCCAGTTGGCAGTACTGGAGCTTTGCCTTGTCTATCTTGTACCCCTTATGTGCCAGTAATTGCAATAGTGAAATAGAGCCCCTTCAACAGTTTTGCTGGCTGTCGCTGCAAACTAGTTGGTCATCTATGTATTGAAATATCATGCTGAGTACCTGAATGTAACCTAAGTCTTCGTGCAGTATCCCATTGAAAATACTGAGGCTTGTGCAGTACCCCTGAGGCAAACAAGCATGTGTGTAGCGCTTTCCGCCCAGGTTAAATGCTGTGAGGTACTGTGAGTCTGGTTGCAGAGGAACTGAGAAGAAGCCATTCTTCAAATATACAACAGTGAAATGGGTCACCTCCTTTGGGATGCTGCACAAAATGGATGCCGGGCTTGGGACAAGTGGAAACCCCTTCTGTACTACGTCATTAAGGGGGCAGAGATCCTGGATCATCCTCCAAATGCACCTTGTTGCCTTTCTAATGGGGTATATGGCCGTGTTTCATGGTGGAGGGTACTGTGATCCCTTGGTGTAGCAGGGCCTTTAGTGTTTCCCGGATCCCTTCCTCTGTTCTCTGTACAATAGATATTGCTTCACTCGGGGAGTACTGTCCCGCCCTTGAATGTGATTATTACGGGGGTCACTTCTTTTAGCATCCCTGTTTCGTGTGAGTTGGTTGTCCATAAGTGTGTCGGAACTCGCTGTAAGTCTGCCTAGCTGAATGGGGGTGGTGCGGCAACTGCCATGAGGGGGCTCTGAATTTTTCTGTATTGCAACATTATTTTGCAGGATATGCACATTTCAAGGATGATCTTCCCGTCATTGTTGACATACTCAAAAAGTTCAGCATCGCTCAATTCTTTCAGGCGTAGAGTGGGATCAATACATAACACGGGCGTCATAGGTACCCGTGGGGGTCAGTACCTAGTGCTACAATTCTTTTTGCAGACACTAGTAAACCTTCTAGATCTAATGTGAGTATTGTGCCTGCAACCAACTCGGGGGACACCACAGGGTGAAAAATGAAAACAGTGGGCACTTTCCAGCAGGTTCTGGTAATCGGAGGTGCGGCTCGTGCTAGCACTTTAATGCGTAAGTGAACATCTCATAGTTAACAGGGATTCCTCGTACTGCTCCGACATTTGCCATTGCATGTATCACGATCATTGCTCTAAGTGAACACATGTCTGTTGTGGCATAGACAATACCTCTGTCTGTAAATGAGATTGTAATGTTCAGCTTACTTAGCAGATCTCTAACTAGCAAGTTGTCAGGAGAGCTCTCAGAGTATAGGAGGGGGGCCCTTACGACCTTCCCTCCCACTTTGATGCCTAGATCTTTTGTGTATGGAACCATTAAAATAGCCCAAGAGAATCCCTGCATGTCGAGAGTCTTTCCTGATAGCAGGAAGTTACCTTTGCTGATGCACGACTTCTCCACTGATGAGTCCACCATAAAGATTAATTGTTTGTTCCCTATCTCTGCCCCCACCAATGGTTCCTCTTCTGGATTTAGGGTCATTCACAGGACTGGACACACAAGTGCTCTCTGTGGGCTATCCTAGTCAGGGTATGTGTCTGTCGCTAGGAATGAAAAAGGGTTTTCCCCCACTAATGTAGCGCCTTGAAAAGGGGACACTGTGCCATTAAGCGCAGTACCAAAAACATTTCTATTCTCCGCTGGCTGTGGCTTAGGGTAGGGCTGGTAAGGCTGATTTGTCTGCTGCTGATGTTGTGTGTTACAGGGGCTAGGTATGTGTGGGGGTAACTGTGAATACGCCTGGTGAATCTCATATGGTATCAAAGTCATGGAAGGTGGCGCTTGGGGGCTACCTGGATGGGGACAGTCATAATGCTGTTGGTTGTAGTTGTAACTCCCTACTTGCCAGCTTCGACACTCTCTCAAAATGTTTTGCCACCTTCCGCATGTCCAGCACTGCTCTTGTTGTCATGATGCCAACCCCCGGGCATCCAGACCAAGTCCAGCAACCCCGGAAGCAGGCATCATGTTACCGAGAGAAAATGCAGCAACCCTTGTTAGGGGCTATATGGGTACAGTCCTGGCGTCTATGGCGCCAGGCTCATATGGGGGAACAGTCCTGGCGCCATAGACACCAGGCTCATATGTTAAAACTTACCTGATGCAGACCATGCTGCAAGAGATCCAAGCCCATGTGAGGCTTGGAAAGAACTACTTTACCTAGGGACTATTTTGTTACTTGGGTGTGGTTGTGGAGGAATACTTACCTGGGACTACTTTGGAGGCTATTCAAACCACGCCCGAAGGGGAGCACACGCTTCACGTTATTCTGCATCCTGCAGAGTAACGCTCACCGTGCCTGCAGTCAGCATCCAGCCTCGTGCCACGCCCGCCTCGAGTCCAGAGCGCCTAGAAAGAAGGGGAAAGAAGAAGAAAGGTTAGAACAAGAACATTGAGTTTCTTACCTGATTCCGGATTCATCGCACCTTTGAACAAGAAAAATACTTTATTTAAACATGTCGCATCGCCAGCAGCAGCGCCGCGCCATACTCACCGTTTCTCGCAGTATCTCTACGATCTGGCGCTGCCTCCATCATTATGTTGCCGCATTCCAGCACCTAAGGCGGACAAGAAAACAAGGTGAGCTGAGGGGAAACAAACAAGGACAATCTCTTGCCACCATATGCTTACCTGATTTTACCGCCGGAGGTATTATTCACCAGCACGCCAAATCTTCTTACGCCGCTCCTGTAAGGAAAGAGAAAGCAGCAAGTTAAACCTTGGCATCATTTAACAGACAGCACAGACTCTTACCTGAACGCTTTAGCTGCCACAGAACTATCTTCTTTTGGGTCTAAGCTGTAAGAAAAACAAAGGAATTGGACAAGAGTGATTATTCAGACATTTTTGAACTCTTAAGAACTATATGCTTACGGTCCTTCGCTAGGGGTTTTGGAGCCAAGATTTGTCTAGAACTCTTCCAATATCCTCAAGCCAGTGAAGTAACTGGCGATCAACGCGCCCCTGCATTCCTCGCAGGATGGCAAGCTCATCATTCAAAACTATAAGGTGAGCTTTGTGAACGGGAATATCAGAGGTGATAAATGGGGATGCAGTGAGGGGCTATTACTCAAATCCACGGGTGGCTAATTCCCTTTCTCTGCCTTTAGGAGACTACTTCTACGGGTCAAGCAGACGAAGCTAGGTGGGCCAGTCCAGTCAGTCATCTCTGCACTACGCATCACGTTGGTGGAGACCGTGGCTGTCCAGTTCCGCACGACACCCCTGTGGGAACCAGGTGAGCGTAACAATTGTCCCCTCCTCGACCACCTGGACCTCCAAACCCCCCTCCTCTAGGCCCTCAAAACCACCTTGTCCTTGTTGCTGTTGTCCTGGCCACTGTGGTCCCGGAAATTGCCGGTTTCCTCCCCACTGTCCTTGTCCTCCTTCAGCTCATAACACCGCTATTCTTGTGTGTGCTGCATTAGAAATGTACCCTCCCTCTTCTCTCTGCTCTGGCATTGTCCCTACTGTTACTGCAGCCTCTTTCAATAGATTATTTAGAACAAGTTTTGCTTCCTCAGCCTATCGCCTCTGAACCGTATCCTTTTCTCGCTCTTTGATTCTCCTACAGTGGTGAGCATAATACTTAGAATTTTGGCCACTCCTTAACTTCCACCCCAGCTATCTTGTTGAACTCCTTCTCTACCTCTTTGGGTAGGCCTATTTTTACTATGAAATAGAAAAGTGATGTTGACTGATCCCAGGTGCTGCACGTTTCCTCTCTCCACATCTTTTGAACCCACAGAATGTACTGTGCAGCGGCTTCCTCATCTCCCATTGTGCACTGCATGATCAATTGTAAATCTGTGGTTTCTGGGAACGTTTGCCGCAACGCATCCCATACCCATGCTCTACTCTTGTTACTAATCTTGTTAAATGGTGCTCCATCATGGGCATCATTACTCAATGTTACTTCAGGGTATCCTGCTTTAACCCACACTGTCTCTGCTTGGTTTCCAACTGTGGCTACCAACAAACTTTTGATATCCCCTATTGCTAAGGGCACCCCTGCTGTATTCTTTTGGGATGCATAAATATACTTCCCAGCCCCCACTGTGAGTTGGCGGAGTGCCTGAAGGAGGTTATTCTTGTCCATTTGCACCCAGGGTACATAGTGAGGCTGTCCTGCACCCTTGTGTATCAGTGGAATCTGCACTTCCCTTTTTCCATGCTAAAGCTATCCGTCCAAACCTCTCCCTCAATCTTCCGTACTATAACATTTCTAGCCTCTGTGTAGTCTGGGACGCCTGTTCTGCTATTCCCTCCCCCTCTTCTTCAGTCTCATCAAAATCACTCCAATATTCCTCATCCCCTCTTCAAGACCCCCCATTCTCGTGACCAGGGTAGCAGATACACTGATGCTGCCCCCACAACCACCCGGGGATTAGTGGATGTCATGCTCAACATGAACGGTTCTTATAGGTGCACTGTCTATTCTGAATAGGAAGTCACCTGACATCCACTCATCCCCGGGTAGTTGTGGGGGCAGCATCAGTGTATCTGCTACCCTGGTGACATTGCATGCTACCGGCAAACTCGCTAATTCCATGCGTGTTGATGCCAGTGCTATCTCTAAGTCTCATGCGCTCATACCGGTGTGGGCAGTAACCTCTGTATGTGAGACATACGGTGGGAGTGGGGATGTGCCTGTTGTTGATATCATCATGCCTGCCGGCACATAGGTTGGGTTTGTGTACCCTTCCGCTGGGCGGGTGGCTAACGGATATATCCCCTCTTTTGTCTCTGCATTCTTTCTATCCTCCCCTGTCTCTGTCTCTCTGTTACTGTCATGTGTCGTCCCCTCTTCCTTCTGATCCTCTGTTTCTTCAAACCTCTTCCAGAGGTTCAATACTTCCCTCCTATTGTTTAATGGTCTCCCCTTATACATTGCTGTCAGGAAGGTATACATGTGTTCCAGCACACATCTGTCAAAATACCCATGATCTGGCCAGGAGTGGGGCATTCCCCTCTTTAGACTCAGTTACCCATTGATTGCGATATTTCTTAATCTTTTCATAATACAAGGGCAGCACCTTACATATATTATCTAATGGTGTGTCTACCCATATAGTTGTGTATTGCATGTGTATTATAATTCAGTTACGCCTATGCTACAACATCACAGTTAATACAGAAATGTGTTTAAATCATTTAAAGCATATGTATTTCAGTCCAGTCTACATTACATGTCAATACTATCAATGAATTAACAGAAAAATTATCAGTTCAATTTCCCCCACCAGCTAGCCCCCGATAGAGCGTCTTCATGCACTCACTGCACACCCTCCTGATACACCCACATACACCATACACGCCCGTCCTAGGCCTTCGCCTTACACCTTAAAATACACCAACAAAACAAACTCAAATAACAAGTTAATACAACAATCAATTCTATTCCCGAGCTCTCTAATTATATGGGGCTCCTATGTTTCTTCTTATATTTTTCCCACACTGGTCGAGACAGTTCAGGTGGTGCCACCTTCCCCCCTTACTCAGGGGGGGGGCTTCCTTATTCCGTTTCCATTGTCCCAATTTCCTTAAAAAGTTAATAAAAAGGCCAACAAATGAACACAATCCATAAACATATCACACTCTCAATTTCAGTCACTGTGTGTTCACACTGCTCCAAACACCCAACCCTACATTGTTATCCCCTGCAGGCTATTCTCATGTGCTCACGTTCTCCCGAAGGCCAGCGTTCATGGGGTTCCACAATCTGCATCCCCTCTCCTTGGGGCAGCACCATGCTCCAAACAGCAGGCAGGATTCTGCAAAGACGGCTCCCACAAGACCACTTTGGGGTTGGTCGCTGTAGGTGGGCACTGCCCTTCTGGAGAGGCCACATGGATACCGCCACAGGTATGGGGGCAATGGGATCATGTCACCAGGGTCACAAAATGAAGGAAAGTCCCGGTTCACGCTCACTCCAGAATAAATACAACACTTTAGGGAAATAGGAAAGGAGATAGCTTTCAAGGATAACAATGTTTAAATGTACAGAATACAAAATATCAGCAAAGGACTCTGCTGATCGAGGAACGTTCTGATTTCAGAATACTTGTCGGTCTCTTTTGAGAGGTCCCAGCATCATAGATGACATCACATATAGGGTCCAAACCCACACAGTTGATTGGAAAGACAGTATACATGATCCTGCTCCTTATGGGATGCCAGGCTACAATTGGTTGGTTTCTTCGCCGTCTTTCAGGCTCCACGTGGGTCGGCTGGGCTCATCTCTCCGAGGAGTGAAGGTCAGGTCTCTCATACTTTACATTGTAAAAACTATGCTAGCATGCTCAGCCTACTACCACATAACTGCGGCATGCACCAGGCAGGCTTGTGGGGTTGGTGCCAGGGGGAGGGGAGGAAGAAATACAGTCATAGTGACCCACACATTCTGGGCTTTGTTGATACCACACCTCTCGCACTCATGGCTTCCACCCTTGCTCTGATCTATAATGTATCCCTTCCTGCACCTCGTGTTACAAAGGATGTGTTTTATGCTGAGGGGTGAAACAGTTGTGCATGCTGAGATCTTTTATGGTCGCTTGGTTTATGGTAGGGGCTGCGGAATCACTCAATATCATGAAATGCAGGGGGGTGGGGATCCGGTCAGTGGTGTGGGCTCTGGCTCTGGGTTGGCTGGGTGGAGGTTAGTGGCCAGCTGACAGCTTGGGTGTGATGCATGGGCACTGCGAGGATCCTGGACCCGTCTCACAGCCTTGCAGGGCGCATTCCTCCCAATGATACAAAATGTTTGCAACAGTGATGGGACAAGAGGGAGAACTGATGGTGCGGACTCATTCTGCCTAAATTATTTTGGGACTAGTCAAATCTTTCAATGGAGCTCGACTGGTTCAGCGCAGTCATTCAAGCTTGTGCCTCTGCACTAATTACAAAATGGCGATTCTTTCTATGTGCCTTCTAAGGTTGTGCATCTGCTGTTTGCGCTATATTACATCCGCAGCGGGTTTCATAATGTGCTTTTCTCCCACCTTGTACACCACACTATTTCATACCGGATTCGCCTCACCTTAAAGCGCCTATGGGGGTGGAATACACTCATTTCCACCCCAACAGAAGGAAATCAGGTAACGAATCATGGTACATAGAGAACGTCAGCCTAACGGAAGTGACATCATTCATATACCTGGGGAGCTGCATAAGTACGTCCTTGAGACAAGTACATCAAGTAAACATGCTGAGATCTGAAATGCAGACGATGGCTGATCAAGGTCGACTGATTGAAATGGAATTTGGCAAATTCTCATTCATCCTGACCCTAACCTTCTACAAAATGAAGTGTGCTCCAACAGTGACCTTTGGGGACGATGCGTTTGGCGAAATCCCTGAGAAAATATGGGACATGCTAGAAGGATACTTCTGGAAAAAGGTGCTGAAAATGTCAAACTGTATGCCAGCACCAGTAATAACGCAAGACCAAGGCCTGATCTCCTTGTATGTGCAGCTTACCAGGAAGAACCTGCATCTATTCCGTAATTGTATTTTGGATGTTCCAATACAAGGTTTCGAAGCATTAAAGGAGGGACAAAGATTTACAAGACTGGAGAACATCATGCGACAAAGTCCTAAGACACCTGGGCACGACTGAGGATCAGTTGCAAACGAATCCGAACTCAATAAAGATCAAACTCTGGAGACAGGATTGGATCTGGACCCTAGAAAAAGCAAGTAGGGTGACATTTTGGCATCAGGATATCATTGCTGACACAGGCCCTACAACGTCCCACCAAACTACTTAATAAAAGTCTCGGGCGGATAGCTCAGTAGGCAACGTGCTCGCCTTGGAAGCAAGACGATACGGAGCACCACAGGTTCGATCCCTGGGTCCGCGCTTAGAAACCTCTGGGTATTAAGCGCATTATAAATAACCCATCATATCATATCATAATGCCGGAGTCCTGGTTTAGATCTCACTTCATGAGACTTTGCCTAAACCTATAGCCCACCTTGGAAATACTAGCCATGTGTGGAAAGGATGGCACAAGGAATACTGGTTGCAGATTATGCAGGATAAAGGACGAAAAAGAAACACTTAAACACCTCGTATTTTTTCTGCAGGGCATTAATTGTACACAGAAGGGTGATGCTGGGGGAGTTCTTTCAGGAGTTTAGAACACGTGACAGCAATGACTGGTGGCAGGTTGGTGTGTATGCAGGGAGAAAGGACACCACTATTGCTTTGGTTACTTACGTGGATAACGTTTTTAAATGTATCAACGAAAACGAGTAAGCACATCTGAGAGAGGAGAAATTAAATGGGACTCAATAAGACCATTATTTGGGATAAGACTGCTTGAAAAATTGGAACGTTCATTGTGCAGGTTAAAGACCGATGAAAAAGTCATAATACCTTTTTTAATAAATAAAAACAAATATTCTGCCGAACTGAACATCGCCAAGGCAGGTTATTGGGATCTGCGGATTTTAATAATTCCTCAAAAAAACTTCAGAAAATATATATGGATATAATTACCTTTTTCACTAATCTCCATCTAAATGCAACTGACAAACTAACCTTCAGATCGGAAGGACCTTTCTGAAACCTCTCTGAACAGCCTCGATGTTGAATTGCCAGTGCCTAGTGTGACTCAATATACGTTTTTTTTTATTATTTATTTTTTTTTTTGATGCAAAGGGATATGTGTGGCAGAAACTGGCATGTTTGGGATCCAGAGTGTAGCAGAGTTTAGGTATTAAGTGCCGGATATTGTGCGTTTAGACTCTGGATGTGTTCTGGTGACAGGATCCAAGAATTGTAATGACGTCATGGTCTGGTCCCGCAACAATGATATAATCACTGCACTGAGTAATCCACTCATACATACTAATGCCCAGAACACATCACAAAGCCATTGTAATGTCATTCCTGTAAAATGAATGTACACAAATCGTTCACTTTTCTCTAGCTGGTGTGTTTTACAGGCGGGATAATGGCTACAGTATAATTTGATAACAGTAAGGAGTGTTCTGTGTTTCATTTTGATAAAAAAAAACAGCCGTAGCATGGCCTTTATTAATTGTATCTTCTGTAGTGAGGCAGACCACACTCTCGGTCCTCTAAAACCCCTCCCTTTAGCCTGCTCATATCTTTATGCAAGAGAAGTCTGTGCTTACTGGTGAAGCTCTGTGCATTTCTCTTTACTGATATCAACTGGCAAGTGGCCCGTTCTGCGGCCTTGTAGATTGGAACACAGCATGGAGCAAAGTGGTGACATGTTAAGGGTGATTATCGGCCTATCACAGGAGAGTTTAGTGGCCTGCAGCTGCATTTGCAGGGAACACTTGCCACACACTACCTGATCCAAGCATACTCTCCTGTTTGCATCTGGGGGATCTCAGATTAGTGCTCCCACTGTCACACCTATCTCCAGTGATGTGCGCGCATGAGGAATGTTTAGACTGTGAACACTCACACTGTAGTATGCAATAGCAGCCACAGAGGCGTCCAACACAATCATTTTGCACAATGAATCTAAAAAAGGACTATTAGCGCCATCTCAGAGTCAGGGAGTCCAATTTTCGAAATCGGGTGTGCCTGTCACTATTTCGAACACTTTGATCGATATGTCTGCCCTTTAATTAGGCTGTCCCATTTAGGAACAGACGTGATGCTCTATCATTTCTGGCTTCGGTAATTGATGCTGGAGCACTGTCCCTCAGACTGCTGAATATATAATGGTGCTAGCTGATTAACAGAGAACCTTTTTATAGACCACTGAAACTCACAGTTTGTGCCCAACACTGCCACTGTTTTCTCTTACGTTCTCATACACGAACCATACTCTTGTATGCTGCTGAACCCAGGCTCCAGGATGACAACAGGTAGTTCACAGTTAGGTTCAGGTGGAACGATTCCCATACAACTAGGGTTATTGATGTTGCTGTGTCCCCCTGGACACCCTGTCGATGATGCCTTCTGTTATTCTAAGAGACCCTTTAATATGCCCCTTATTGTGTGTATGTTTGATGAGTGACACACACTGCCACAGCATCCTGTATGTTGTTGCAGTATCAGAGGTAGCTTTTGGTGCTGGGCCGGGTGGATCACTAGGGCGCCATTGGGAGGCTAGAGGCTGACTGGGCACCAGGGGCGGTGGCCGTCCCCCCTAATCCCGCCCCCTGGCTCAGCCACTGTGCTGTGTGCCCCTACCAAACACACGTCTTTGCTTGGCTCCACATGGGAGTTTTCATTGTTCACCTATATGATCTTGTGAAGGTCAGGCACTCATGTCTGGAGGATAGCTCAGGGGCAACGTGCTCGCCTTGGAAACAAGACAACAGAGCACCACAGGTTAGATCCCTGGGTCCGCACTTAGAATCCTCTGGGTATTAACCACGTTATGAATAATCTACCATATCATATCATGTGTGAGCCACCATTGTTGGTTTGGAAGCAAGTAGTAGCCAATCGTCCAATTATGGATGTAGCTTGTTCTCTTCTGGTGCAGAATTCGCAACAATGCGCACAACCCGCAAAGAGGAACTTTGTACCGGAAATGATGATCCAGAGAAGCTAACCTGAACATCTTTCAGTGAGCAACAAGAATTGGGATGTACTGATCTTGCAGGTCCATTGACTCCTCCAAGGCAGGTCACAGAAATCTACTGCTCCAGTGGTCCTTTTAAAACTCTTGTGTGGCCAGCTACTTGTTCAGGCTCCTCACATGTGACACCTACTGGTATATGCTAGAGGCCTACAGCACATGTGAGTCAATCGAGTCAAACCCTGATCCTTTCTCCTCATAAGGCAGATATCACATCTGAGATGCAGACTCAGTGCTGAGCAATTCTGGCATCTATGTCTCGGGCATCCATTGGTGATGGGCATTTGAGCAAAACCTGATCAAGTACCTGTTTTTGGCAATACGAAAGCCCAGATGTCTAAAAAAACAGGTTTCCTTAATTCCTCCTGAAATCCTGGAGTTCCAGTTCACAGTACTGTTTCCTTTATTCACCTTCTGTCACCTTGATATACATGTAATTGGGTGTACACGGAAGTACAGATCCTCCACAGAGCTTGTAGGTGTACAGCTACGGTTTCTGTTGTTTTTCAACTATCTGCCACTGATTTCCATAATCAGTGTTGTTTGGCTCCAGATCAGCCATTCGATGCTTTGTTAATCCTGCTTAGATATTCTGCACCATCAGCCTAGGTGTGTAACTAAAATGTCTGCCATTGTAACTGTAGATTTCCGAAGTGTCATTTTGAAGGTCAGGATGGAAGCCCAAATGTCACTCAGCTGGGAACCTAGGAGATCCTTGGAAGCACCGACACGAGGAAGCATGAGGAGCTAAGGGTTTGATTGTTTCACTTGGAGGAGCCTCAGGGAGAGGTACATTGTATGTTTGTCAATGATTCCTCTATTCCTGTCTGAGGTAAAATTGACAAGGATGCTCCAAGGCACTATTCTTACTCCATCACACCCTTATAGCCACTTATAACCTCTGATCTTGATCTTGCATAATCAATGCCCCAGAACTGACACTTCATGATCTTCCTGCCTTAAATTGCGGAGGGGGCCATATTGACACTGTCAAGCATCCTGTGGTATTTTCGGTGGAGCAAGTTAATTAATGCTTCTGTTAGCACTGTGCTAAGCAAGCAGCGAGGGGCTTCTGTGGCTGCTTCTATTGAACGCCCATGGGAATCCGTGGCCACCATCTCTTTGCTTCTTGGATTCCTCACCTTCTTTCCGCACCACTTCCAGTGTCCGCCCTTAAATCCATAGGTTTCTCTTCTCACACTTCCAAGATGGACAAGGCACAAGTTCCACCAGAACTGACAGCAAAGACAGCACAAGAAATGCAGACAGCGTTTTCAATGTTCCCACTACTCCAGGCCTCAGAGTCCATGTGGCCAGACTTGCCTTTTCAATGCCAGTTTCAGCGATCTGTGTGCCTATTGCAGACCCTCAAAGTTTCCACAACCTTGTTTTTTCACCGGCAGTCACTAAAAAGCACTTCTTTATTAGGAAGTAAGAGGTTTTTAGCTCACATTAGCACTCCGGGAAGGTGAGCCAGCCACTCAGGTGGCTAGGAACGCAGGCTTCAACCACCGGGCTACTGGCTCTCCCTGCCACCATCTTCCCCCCACTCTCTGTCCCTGTTTTTTTTCTTTATCAACCCCCGGCACCCCACTTACCTTATTTTGGCCGTCACAGCTTCCTCTCATGTTCTCACAGCTGCCATGGAAAGGGAATATTCCCTTTTTATGGGATGGCAACAGGGGCTCTTGCCCAGGGCCCCCACCTTGGAGGAGCAACGCTGGCTGAGCCTTTCCTATGTCTGAAGTTTATAAAACAGCATGCATATGTACTTGGTTTTGCAGAACAACATCTGCTATTATCAGCAATGTACCTGCACCAGATAGGGGTTGCTATAAAAACAAACATGTCATCCGTATGGTGAAGGTATAGAAATTGGTTTGTAAAGATGGGTGTTGTAAAACCTATGTAATCGCCTCCAACAATGGCATTAACTGTTAGTCCATGAGGTGAATAAGTATCCAAATTCAAGACTATGGGACGAAAGCATTCATGCTCCTATCCTGCATTTGCCAGCAGACAATGCAGTGATCCTGGTCAAATCATCTGATATATATTGCAATACTTTGCTGTCTTCTGTCAGGTTTGCCTTCCTGCATGCTGCTGGTATCGTTTAGACCATTAATTGATCTTTCTTCTTATGGAGGCCATTTGGGTGGAAGGGTTGGTAGACAGAAGAGAGCGGACCAGATGTTGCAGGCCTCAGGCAAGCATAGTTTAAGGTCTGCTTGTTTGACACAAAAACCAGTTTACTTTTTGGTAAAAGTCAAAGGTTTTTATGCACGTTTATAAATGAAAATGTCACACGCCATTGTTTTGGAAGTATTTAAAGCTTTAAAATATAAAAGACCAACCCAGATTAAATGTTTTAAATCACACCGATCGGTATGCTGGTACTGATATAATTACCTTGATGATGGAGAGAATGAAACTAGAACCATTCCCATTTTGCATAACACCCTTCTATAATATTTGGTTAAAAAAGTGTCATGTTTGGTAATGCGATTTATGTACTTTTCAAGTCCGTTTTTATAAAATGAGATTGTTTTAGCTCATGCTAAAAACTAAAAAAGAAAGTGTTCAAATACAGAAATTGCAGAGTTGGCACAAATCACAGCTTTACCCCTTCAGCCCTTAAC